>NC_057361.1:82524239-82834052 GCF_016509475.1 Prionailurus bengalensis | reverse complement strand
ACATTTCACTGTCGCACTGCGGGGGCGCCCCCCTCCCATTTCGGGTCCAAAAATGTATGGAGAGCGCAGAGGAGGGGCGTCGAGGAGGCGACAGAGCCTGCTGCAAGATGCTCCCTCCTCACCTGCCCACCTCCCCGCCGCGTCCCCCTCCTCCCCAACCTCCCGGACCCCTCCCCACCCCGCGCTGCTCCCAGATCCTACTCCCATCCACCTCCACCCCTGCCCGGGGCCACCGGCAGCACCCACCTTCACACCGACCTGAGGGACCTGCGGGGCCCGGGGCAGCCCTGTGCCTCCTCGGGCTCGCCAAAGCCCGCCGGCCCCTCGCCCGCCGCCCGGGCAGCTCAGGGAGCTGGTTCTGCGCGGGCGACGGGAGCGGACAGCGCAGGCACCGGACCGCAGGGTGGGTGAGCAGGCGGGCGCGGGGGCTGCTGCCCACGTCGGCGCCCGACCGGTCACGTGAGCGCCGCGTCACCCAAGCTCGGTTCCCCACCCCGCTCCGCCCCCTCATCCCCATCCCGTAGGGACCAGCCAGCCACAGACGGTGGGGAGCAGTGTGGCAAAAGGGGGTCGCCGAGAGGGCAGCCCAGAGGCTTCTTTACCGCAGGTGCTTTACCTGGCGCGCATCTCAGGTCCTCACACAGCATCCCTCTGAGAGGTACGTCATTGCCAGGTGTGACAGCTGATCGCAGGGAGGGTACCCGACTTTGCCGAGAGCACTCAGCAACGGAATCCCACAGGCTGCTTTCAAGACAGGCTCTGCCAGACTCCAGAGCTCTGGTGGTAGTGTCCGCCAAAGTAGAGCTGCCACCTTGAGTAGCTGTGTTCCTGGGCCTCCTCTCTCCTCAGTCCACACGTTCTCTCTCCCTGAGTTATTTCTGTTCATTTCCCTCTAAGCACAGATGATTCTCCAATCTCCATCACCAGGCTATCCTCTCCCCTGAGCTTTAGACCCTCTTTGCCAACTATTGGCTACCACTGCTTGAATGTCCCTGAGGAACCTCAAAATCCGTATACCCCAAACTGCTTTCACCAACTTCCTTCTCACCTTCTCCCTTCACTTCTCTTCACACTTGAAACTTGCACTCCAATATTTGACCTCTTCTTATTTAGAGAGTGTGTCAGACAGCTACAAAGCAAAAAAGGAAGCATTGGTCATTTTTTAAATGTACCACAGATGCATGGACTCATCATAACCCTTGGTTCACAACACTCTTTTTAGTAACCTATGTTTTTCCCTTTCTGTCTTTCACATTGTGAAACCACTACCCAACCAGAGAAGTAGAAAATTGCCAAGTTGTAGCTTCTACTGTGTAGTCTCTCTCTCTCTCTCTCTCACATACACACACACACGCGCGCACACACACACACACACACACACAGGAGTATATGTGTGCATGAGTGTTTTTATGTGTAAATATGGGAAACCACCATTTCTATTTTCATTTGCAAAATACATCTTGTTTACACAGTTAATGAATTATGTATGTGACACAACTAATTCTAATTATTTTCTCTTCATGTTTCTTAATTTAGTAAAATATTGATGTTTCTACAGTATTTTGCTCAACCAAAATGTGTGTTCATGTTATCACCATATAACAAAAAAATTTATTCTCAATGTTGAATTTTTTAACTAAATTCACAGTGCCATTCATAAAAAGTCTGGATGTTTCCCTTTCATGAATATGAACTTCAAAAAATATTTTATTATTATTATTCCATAAATTTGATTAAAGTAATATCAAATCACTATAGTTACTGATTTTCTGTTTTAATCATAGGATGATGCTGATTTTAAACTATTAATAATCGTTTGCTGAATGCTTTTGTTAATAGAGCCAACATATTATCAGCTATCATTCTGGTTTTTAAACATGCACACAAAAACTTGGAATTCAAGGTTTCTTTAACTACATTAGAAGAAAAATAATTTGATCTAATTAGAAGTTGTGTTCATAGAATGAGAAGTCAACACAACTTCATCTGCATTTTACCTTTATTACAGAAGGTGGCAATGTGACAACTGAAGTATGATGCTAAGCTGTTGGCTTTGAAGATGGAGGAAGGAGCTATGATCCAAGGAAAGCAATTATAAACACTGGAAAAGGCAAGAAAAAATGGAGTCTTCCCTAGAGACTCCAAAAGTGAGCCTCTCCTAGAAACTTCCAACAGCTTTGATTTCAGCCTGGTAAAACTGATTTTGGACTTAGGGCTTCCATGGCTAGAAAAGAATAAATGTGTATTGTTTTAGGCCTTCAAGTTTATGTTTATTACAATAGCGCCGGGAAGCTAATTCAAGTAAACATGGTCTACTAAACCCATTCTGGCTTATTTTAATGTGAATGTCTGTAATAATAATACATTGTTTCAAAATGAAGATATTGGAAAATTGTTAAACTACATGGGATACATACATAATATAGTATACATAATATACACATATATACATATAATACATACATATATACATATAATACATACATATATACATATAATACATACATATATACATATAATATAGTAATATATACACATGTATATACATACATATGTGTATATATTATATATTATGTATAATATATATATTATATATATGTATATATGTATATTATATGTGTATTATATATGTATAATCTACATATTATGTATATTATATATTATAATTATAATATATTATATATATATAATATAATCATGCTATTTGGATTATCTCAAAGGGATCTCCTTTAAAGGAAAGATGGATGTGAGAAAGGAGGGAAACTAACATCTGTGAAGTACCAAATGTACCATATGCTGTGTATGACCCTTGAAATATTTTGCTTTAATGACATATCGGACAAAAAGCTAGTATCCAAAATCTATAAAGAGCTCACCAAACTCCACCCCCGAAAAACAAATAATCCAGGGAAGAAATGGGCAGAAAACATGAATAGACACTTCTCTAAAGAAGACATCCAGATGGCCAACAGGCACATGAAAAGATGCTCAATGTTGCTCCTCATCAGGGAAATACAAATCAAAACCACACTCAGAAAGCACCTCACACCAGTCAGAGTGGCTAAAATGAACAAGTCAGGAGACTATAGATGCTGGAGAGGATGTGTAGAAATAGGAACTCTCTTGCACTGTTGGTGGGAAAGCAAACTGGTGCAGCCACTCTGGAAAACAGTGTGGAGGTTCCTCAAACAATTAAAAATAGATCTTCCCAATTACCCAGCAATAGCACGCTAGGAATTTACCCAAGGGATACAGGAGTGCTGATGCATAGGGGCACTTGTACCACAATGTTTACAGCAGCACTTTCTACAATAGCCCAATTATGGAAAGAGCCTAAATGTCCATCAACTGATGAATGGATAAAGAAATTTTGGTTTATATACACAATGGAATACTACGTGGCAATGAGAAAGAATGAAATATGGCATCTTGTAGCCATATGGATGGAAGTGGAGAGTGTTATGCTAAGTGAAATAAGTCATACAGAGAAAGACAGATACCATGTGTTTTCACTCTTATGTGGATCCTGAGAAACTTACCAGAAGACCATGGGGGAGGGGAAGAAAAAAAAAGGTTGGAGAGGGAGGGAGCCAAACCATAAGAGACTCTTAAAAACTGAGAACAATCTGAGGGTTGATGGGGGTGGGAGGAAGGGGAGGGTGGGTGATGGGTATTGAGGAGGGCACCTGTTGGGATGAGCACTGGGTGTTGTATGGAAACCAATTAGACAATAAATTTCATATTTAAAAAATAAAAAAAATATTTTGCTTTTTTGCTCTTTACAATATAGATATAATTATTCCCATTATGAAAATGAGTAAATGAAAGCTCAGAAACATGTAATTTTTTAAAAATCTTGCCATTAGTACAGAGATGACAAAAAGACTATTCCTGAGCGAGTGGTCTCCTCAAATTACACATTGCATCCTTTTTACTCTGTAGTCATGCAGCACTTAGGGATGAATGTTTTTTGACCAGTGTATGTTTCCCTTGACAATTCATGCATGTCTGGATGGGTACTAATACCTTTATTTCTCTAAATGGGCATTTCTAGTAAATATAAGCATCTACATCTTAGAAGAAAGATCTGGGATACGGTGTTTGGCTGGAGTGTCTGGCAAATAATAAATACCTAATAAATATCTGTTGAAATAATAAATCTGTCTGTGAGTGAAGGGTATTAGTGCCTCAAGAGACCCTACAGAAAATTAGCAAAATAAACAAAATTTGTAAACAGTGCACAAAGAAACGTGGATGGTCAATAATTACAAGAAAAGTTCTCACTAATAATTGAAGGAATTCAAGTAAAAAAAGTATTGAAATAACTTTTTATTACCTATTACCTGACAAAAATTAAGTATAGAAAGAACTCAATAAAATGAACAAAAAATTCATGGAAGAAAAAATTTTAAAATGGCTCTGTGTATATGTGTGGAGAGAGAGAGAGAGACTCAATTTCTTTTTTTTTTTTAATATTTGAAATTTATTGTCAAATTGGTTTCCATACAACACCCAGGGCTCATCCCAACAGGTGCCCTCCTCAATACCCATCACCCACCCTCTCTCCTTCCCACCCCCTATCAGCCCTCAGTTTGTTCTCAGTTTTTAAGAGGAGAGACTCAATTTCAATACAAATCACAGACATGGAAACACATTTATCAGTTAGAAATGAATATTTAAATTTATTAACTATTCTGATTCATTAAATATTCAGATGACAGGTATAGAGGTGGGGTGAAGAAATGGGAATTCTCATACACTTTTTGAAATAGTTTAAATTACTGAAATCAAGTTTCAGGGAATATATATGTAAGCATGTAATGTAGGGATATTTTCTCCTATGTACAAAAGTAAAGGTAGGTGAGTGATGGACATTGAGGAGGGCACCTGTTGGGATGAGCACTGGGTTTTGTATGGAAACCAATTTGACAATAAATTTCATATATTTTTTTTAAAAAAGCAGTCCAAAAGTCCTTCTTATCTATCATCTATCAAGAGAATATATATATATATCCCTTGCCCTCCTAATACTGGATGGCCCAGAGTTTAATTTAATTCTTGGACCTCATCACTTTTCTATTTTCTATTACTTGCTAATTTCAACTAGGTCATGAAATATATACAATTATGGTTCCCCAAATGCAGATCTCACTCATGAAATCCAGGATTACATTATTTGACTTGCTCTGCAATTGATTCTTTTCCCTTTAAAACGTGTTATAGAGAACTTTCCGTTAGCTAACGTGCTTCATAATTTATATAAATTGTATTTATCTTATTGTATTAAATTTATTTAAATATTCTACTTTATAAAAATTTATATTGTTTCCAATTTTCTTTTCCTCTGCGCACTACATTGCTTACCCTCCCTTTGTAATTAGGTGAAGTCCATGTGTAGCAAGCAATATTGGTGCCTCCTATTGCATCTTCTTGGCACACATCCACAGCTGTCCTGTACAGTTCCCTGTGAGCTCGCATTGATAGCAGCAGTGTCCTACCTCAAAAAGGTCGCCTTCATTCACTTTCCTGCTTCAAATTCTTCTCATTAGCTTCAAGCAGTCCTCGGAACTCCCACACGAACCCGTCCCTGAATTGCATGGGAATTAATGCAACCAGGAACAACTCTTAACCAACAGAACACGGAGTGATGAATAAATCTACCAGCCTCCCAACCTTTGGACAGATAATTCTGGGAGTCATTCTGTATGCTTCTCGGAGGTCCCAGCCAGCCCTAGTCCCCATTACCTACCTTCAGCTATAATGTCAAAAATGCCCCAATATATTGGCTTTACATCTTTCTTGACTCCATTCTGCCTCCTACCTCACTGTTGCTTTCTAGGATTACCTCCCAAATAAACAATCAGCACCTAAGTTCGGCTTTTTTTTATTTGTTTCTTTTATTATTATTATTTTTTTAATATGAAATTTATGGTCAAATTGGTTTCCATACAACACCCAGTGCTCATCCGAAAAGGTGCCCTCCTCAATATCCATCACCCACCCTCCCCTCCCTCTCTGCTTTTGGAATTCTAACTAAAACCCTGAGTAATAGTGTTATATCCAATGGAATGTGGAAAAAAGTGATGTTTGCCACTTTTACACATGACCAGTAAAAGCCTGCCAAGAAACACTCCATTCCCTCACTCTCTGCCAACAGAAAAATTGATCATAGGGCTCTGAGGCTCAAGGGAATATCAGGGCCACAAGGTGTAAGGACTTGGATCCCTATATCCCCACTTACAGGAAAGGTATCCATAACAACCACCTGACAAGTAATACCGGTGTTGGACTGTTTTATGAAAGAAGATAAACTGCTAATACAAACTGCTAATACATTCATCCAAAGAAAAACTAGAATTGTATTCTATGTTATTAACCTATCCTGACAAACACAATTGGGTACCATCTTTTTCTCTTGGTGGCAGATTCAGAAGTTAAAAGTCATTTCTCATTGTTTTCTTGTAATGAGAAGACAACCATCCAGACAAAGGGAGCAAATATGTCTCTGATTTGTCTTGAGTTAAATGTTGTGGGGACAGAAATTTTCTACTTTCTTGGGTGATTCAGAACCTCAGAAGACTGATCAACACCATGGCCATGAGCAGACAGACCCTAATCCAGTTCCCCATGTTGGGAAGACATGCTCATCTAGTGAGCTCAGTGAGAGATGGCACCAGGACAGCAAGTTGTGGTGTTTACTCAATTGTTGCTTCTGAACTGCTCAGTATGTTCACATATTAATAGGAGAATACTGGACCCGTCTCACAGTCACCAGTGGATTGCTCAGATCATGCATTATCCAGCCATGTCACACCAGGATTCCAGCTGTCTGCTGCCATCCTGAGAGGCAAAAAACTAAGAATTACTATAATTTCTTTGACACACAAGTACCCATTCTATTTACTAACTAAATATATATTGAGTTTAAAACCCATACTATTCCAATAGAGGTGTCTCATTAACTCTATATTGGAAGTAAGAGAGACATGAATATATGGGAAAATTCAAGGATTAAATCTGAGAATAGAGAACTCTTTCACATTAACTTTTAAACTTGTTCAACTTTAAAGACATTGAAAAAAAATTTAAACTCTCTTTGGATCCCTCATCCCCATTCAGCCACAGAATCTCTCTCTTTCTCTCAATGTCTATCTCTCATTATCTCTGTATTTCTCTATTTCTCTATTCAAAGTTCCTTAAAATATTTTCTGTATTACCTGTTAACATTCTTTATTTCCCACTCACTCATTATCCCACTGCATATGGCTTCTGTCTCCATGATTGTAATGAAAGTGGACTCACCATGGTCACAAGCCACTTTTTTGCCACTAGGTCCACCAATTTTGTGTAAATATATTAACACACTGAGTGCTACTTTCAATGAGCTCCTAAAATATGCATGTTTGTGCAGACAGATTCTGTCACCTAACAACAAATCTTTAACGTTTCTCCAGAGCATGAGGTGCTAGATACAAACATAGCCTGCACTGCTCCCTAACTGTGCAATCCTGGGCTAAGTTCTTATTCTCCCTCTCCCTCAGTTTTTCATTATAAAATGCAGATTAACACCATATCTACCTTATAATAGAACTGTGAGTATAAAATGACTCAATACATAAAAGGTACATGGCCCATAATACGCTTTAGTCATTTTAATTTATTTTTCTATATCTTCTAGACATTTTAATTTATTTTTTTATATCTTCATCAGGCATTAGTATACCTACTATTCCTGTGGTATAGACTGATGTTTCTTCACAGTCATTGACTTGAGGTATGTTATTATTGAGACAAGCAGCTTATAAAAATAAATGTAATATGTGATCTTATATTTGTACATAAATCTATAAACACAGGCATACATGCATAAATATATAAATACCTGCATGAACAAACTACTGGAAGAATATAATGAAGATAAAAACATTAGTTGAATTGTGTCCTCCCCAAAAATGGATATCCTGGTTACATGTGTTACTGGTAAAATTTAAAATAAATGAATTTAGGGGCGCCTGGGTGGCTTGGTCAGTTAAGCGTCTGACTTCGGCTCAGGTCATGATCTCGCGGTCCGTGAGTTCAAGCCCCGCGTTGGGCTCTGTGCTGACAGCTCAGAGCCTGGAGCCTGTTTCAGATTCTGTGTCTCCCTCTCTATGGCCCTCCCCCATTCATGCTCTGTCTCTCTCTGTCTCAAAAATAAATAAACGTTAAAAAAAAACTTAAAAAAATAAAATAAATGAATTTAATATTTAATTCAAAAGCCCAGTAAATAACCATGATATAACTAAAAGAATGCAGAGTAAAAGAATCAGTAAAGGTTAAAGTAGAAATGAATGAGTTAGAAAAAAACTACAGTAGAATTTTTATAGATTATAGCAAAAAATCTACACAGAGAGATACACTCAAAAAGACAATAAATAAATAAGTTTAGAGTTTTAAAATTTGTTCAAGCAACCTATAGGTAAACAGAGGAAAGAAAAATAGAGAAACAAAAAGGTAAGGGATCAAACAGAAAACAAAAATATAAAATTACATTTAATCCATCACATACTGATAATTACATTAAATGTAAATATAAATCATCTAAATATACAAATTATAAGACAAATACTGGCAGAGTAGGTTACAAAAAAAAAAAAACCTGACCAATTCAATGCTGCCTATAAGAAACTCACTTCAAATGCAATAATATATGTCGCTTGAAAGTGAAAGGATTTAGGGGCACCTGGGTGGCTCAGTTGGTTAAGCTCCCACCTCAGCTCAGGTCATGATCTCCCAGTTCGTGACTTCAAGTCCTGTGTCGGGCTCTGGCTGACAGCTTGGAGCCAGCCTGGAGCCTGCTTTGGATTGTGTGTCTCCCTCTCTCTCTGCCCTTCCCCCACTCACACTCTGTCTCCCTCTCAAGAAATAAACATTAATTTTTTTAAATAAAAAAAATAAAGTGAAAGGATTTAAAAATATACAGCAGACAAATTTTATCTAAAGAAAGTAGGGGTGTATGGGACGCCTGGGTGGCTCAGTCGGTTAAGCATCTGACTTCCGCTCAGGTCATGATCTCATGGTTCATGAGATCCAGCCCCCCCCCCCACAGGTTCTGTGCTTACAGCTCAGAGCCTGGAGCCTGCTTCGGATTCTGTGTCTCCTTCTCTCTGTTCCTACCCGCTCATACTCTGTCTCTCTCTCTCTCCTTCAAAAATAAATAAAAACATTAAAAAAAAATTTAAGAAAGTAAGAGTGGATATATTTGCATCACATAAAATAGACTTCAGAGCAAAGAAAATTACCAAACACAGAGGAGGATAAAAGGGTCAATCCACCAAGAAGATATAGAATCCTAAATGTGTAGGCATGAAACAATAAAACTGCAAATTATAGATATATAAACATATATCCATGATTCAGATAGAACTGAAATAAAGATTTCAATTTTTTCAAACTTCAAAACCTCTCTCTCTAAAGTTGGTACAACATTTAGACAATCTCTCATTTAATTGGTGTGTTTATGTCATTAACATTTAAAGTAATTGTTAAAATATTTGGATTTTAGTCTACCATTTCATTATTTGTTTTCTTTTGTTTCCTCTGTTTTTCACTCCTCTGTTTCCCCTTTCTTGCTTTCTCTTGGCTTATGTGAACATTACTTCATACTTCACTGTAATCTTTGTATTTCAATTTTGACTATATTTCTTTGTATAATATTTTTAGGGGTTGCCCTAAAACTACCTATTTGACTTTTCACATACTATATAAAACTAGTATTTTACCACTTCAAATTACAATGTAGCAACCTTACCAACCATGCTGTGGGTCCCTTTACCTTCCCCCTTTCCTATTGTAGTTCTCTTATGCATTTTATCTACCTTCACTGAAATGTCATCAGAAAATGTTATATTTCTTGCTTTAAACAGATAAAAAAATTTAATGAACACAAGAAGAGATGAATAGTCTATTATATTTACCCAGACATTTACTACTTTTGTTGTTTTGCTGTTGCAAATAGTCATGATATTTGTTTTAAAAATCAAAATATTTTCCTCCCTATAATATCAAAACCAGCCTTTATTTGCAACTAGCATATACTGAATATGATTCAATGTCAATAAGGAGCTATTTACATCATAGGTTTCAGTGTTTGCAAGAATACTAATGCCCATAAAAAATAGAAGTATTAAAATTAGCTAACATTTGCTTTGAGTCAGATAACCACATTTAATTCTTATAACTACATACTGTGAGATTATGCATCATTTTACAGATGAAGAAAATAAGAGACAGGGAAGTTAAGTATTTTCCCTAAGCCTGAACACTTAGAAAGTGACACGTTATGGATTTGACCCCAATCAGCATGGCTAAAGAGCCCATGAATATTTAGGGTGATAGAGTTTGATACATAGAATCACACAGATAGTATCAAATTTCAGCAATAGAAACACACACTGAAATACACTCAAATGTACAGATCCATTATCAAAAATTTTAATAGGTTTCTTTTTCCTACAAAATGGTGTTCTTTCCATATATTTTCATTTTTTTTAATATATGAAATTTATTGACAAATTGGTTTCCATACAACACCCAGTGCTCATCCCAAAAGGTGCCCTCCTCAATACCCATCACCCACCCTCTCCTCCCTCCCACCCCCCATCAACCCTCAGTTTGTTCTCAGTTTTTAACAGTCTCTTATGCTTTGGCTCTCTCCCACTCTAACCTCTTTTTTTTTTTCCCTTCCCCTCCCCCATGGGTTCCTGTTAAGTTTCTCAGGATCCACATAAGAGTGAAACCATATGGTATCTGTCTTTCTCTGTATGGCTTATTTCACTTAGCATCACACTCTCCAGTTCCATCCACGTTGCTACAAAAGGCCATATTTCATTCTTTCTCATTGCCACGTTGTATTCCATTGTGTATATAAACCACATTTTCTTTATCCATTCATCAGTTGATGGACATTTAGGCTCTTTCCATAATTTGGCTATTGTTGAGAGTGCTGCTATGAACATTGGGGTACAAGTGGCCCTATGCATCAGTACTCCTGTATCCCTTGGATAAATTCCTAGCAGTGCTATTGCTGGGTCATAGGGTAGGTCTATTTTTAATTTTCTGAGGAACCTCCACACTGCTTTCCAGAGCGGCTGCACCAATTTGCATTCCCACCAACAGTGCAAGAGGGCTCCCGTTTCTCCACATCCTCTCCAGCATCTATAGTCTCCTGATTTGTTCATTTTGGCCACTCTGACTGGAGTGAGGTGATACCTGAGTGTGGTTTTGATTTGTATTTCCCTGATAAGGAGCGACGCTGAACATCTTTTCATGTGCCTGTTGGCCATCCGGATGTCTTCTTTAGAGAAGTGTCTATTCATGTTTTCTGCCCATTTCTTCACTGGGTTGTTTGTTTTTCGGGTGTGGAGTTTGGTGAGCTCTTTATAGATTTTGGATACTAGCCCTTTGTCCGATATGTCATTTGCGAATATCTTTTCCCATTCCGTTGGTTGCCTTTTAGTTTTGTTGGTTGTTTCCTTTGCTGTGCAGAAGCTTTTTATCTTCATAAGGTCCCAGTAATTCACTTTTGCTTTTAATTCCCTTGCCTTTGGGGATGTGTCGAGTAAGAGATTGCTACGGCTGAGGTCAGAGAGGTCTTTTCCTGCTTTCTCCTCTAAGGTTTTGATGGTTTCCTGTCTCACATTTAGGTCCTTTATCCATTTTGAGTTTATTTTTGTGAATGGTGTGAGAAAGTGGTCTAGTTTCAACCTTCTGCATGTGGCTGTCCAGTTCTCCCAGCAAGATTTGTTAAAGAGGCTTTTTTTCCATTGGATGTTCTTTCCTGCTTTGTCAAAGATGAGTTGGCCATACGTTTGTGGGTCTAGTTCTGGGGTTTCAATTCTATTCCATTGGTCTATGTGTCTGTTTTGGTGCCAATACCATGCTGTCTTGATGATGACAGCTTTGTAGTAGAGGCTAAAGCCTGGGATTGTGATGCCTCCTGCTTTGGTCTTCTTCTTCAAAATTCCTTTGGCTATTCGGGGCCTTTTGTGGTTCCATATGAATTTTAGGATTGCTTGTTCTAGTTTCGAGAAGAATGCTGGTGCAATTTTGATTGGGATTGCATTGAATGTGTAGATAGCTTTGGGTAGTATTGACATTTTGACAATATTTATTTTTCCAATCCATGAGCAGGGAAGGTCTTTCCATTTCTTTAAGTCTTCTTCAATTTCCTTCATAAGCTTTCTATAGTTTTCAGCATACAGATCCTTTACATCTTTGGTTAGATTTATTCCTAGGTATTTTATGCTTCTTGGTGCAATTGTGAATGGGATCAGTTTCTTTATTTGTCTTTCTGTTGCTTCATTGTTAGTGTATAAGAATGCAACTGATTTCTGTACATTGATTTTGTATCCCGCAACTTTGCTGAATTCCTGTATCAGTTCTAGCAGACTTTTGGTGGAGTCTATCGGATTTTCCATGTATAATATCATGTCATCTGCAAAAAGCGAAAGCTTGACTTCATCTTTGCCAATTTGGATGCCTTTGATTTCCTTTTGTTGTCTGATTGCTGATGCTAGAACTTCCAGCACTTTGTTAAACAACAGCGGTGAGAGTGGGCATCCCTGTCGTGTTCCTGATCTCAGGGAAAAAGCTTTCAGTTTTTCCCCGTTGAGGATGATGTTAACTGTGGGCTTTTCATAAATGGCTTTTATGATCTTTAAGTATGTTCCTTCTATCCCGACTTTCTCAAGGGTTTTTATTAAGAAAGGGTGCTGGATTTTGTCAAAGGCCTTTTCTGCATCGATTGACAGGATCATATGGTTCTTCTCTTTTTTTTTGTTAATGTGATGTATCACGTTGATTGATTTGAGAATGTTGAACCAGCCCTGCATCCCACGAATGAATCCCACTTGATCATGGTGAATAATTCTTTTTATATGCCGTTGAATTCGGTTTGCTAGTATCTTATTGAGAATTTTTGCATCCATATTCATCAGGGATATTGGCCTGTAGTTCTCTTTTTTGACTGGGTCTCTGTCTGGTTTAGGAATCAAAGTAATACTGGCTTCATAGAATGAGTCTGGAAGTTTTCCTTCCCTTTCTATTTCTTGGAATAGCTTGAGAAGGATAGGTATTATCTCTGCTTGAAACGTCTGGTAGAACTCCCCTGGGAAGCCATCTGGTCCTGGACTCTTATTTGTTGGGAGATTTTTGATAACTGATTCAATTGCTTCGCTGGTTATGGGTCTGTTCAAGCTTTCTATTTCCTCCTGATTGAGTTTTGGAAGAGTGTGGGTGTTCAGGAATTTGTCCACTTCTTCCAGGTTGTCCAATTTGTTGGCATATAATTTTTCATAGTATTCCCTGATAATTGTTTGTATCTCTGAGGGATTGGTTGTAATAATTTCATTTTCATTCGTGATTGTATCTATTTGGGTCATCTCCCTTTTCTTTTTGAGAAACCTGGCTAGAGGTTTGTCAATTTTGTTTATTTTTTCAAAAAACCAACTCTTGGTTTCGTTGATCTGCTCTACAGTTTTTTTAGATTCTCTATTGTTTATTTCTGCTCTGATCTTTATTATTTCTCTTCTTCTGCTGGGTTTAGGCTGCCTTTGCTGTTCTGCTTCTAGTTCCTTTAGGTGTGCTGTTAGATTTTGTACTTGGGATTTTTCTTGTTTCTTGAGATAGGCCTGGATTGCAATGTATTTTCCTCTCAGGACTGCCTTTGCTGCGTCCCAAAGCGTTTGGATTGTTGTATTTTCATTTTCGTTTGTTTCCATATATTTTTTAATTTCTTCTCTAATTGCCTGGTTGACCCACTCATTCGTTAGTAGGGTGTTCTTTAACCTCCATGCTTTTGGAGGTTTTCCAGACTTTTTCCTGTGGTTGATTTCAAGCTTCATAGCATTGTGGTCTGAAAGTATGCATGGTATAATTTCAATTCTTGTAAACTTATGAAGGGCTGTTTTGTGGCCCAGTATATGATCTATCTTGGAGAATGTTCCATGTGCACTCGAGAAGAAAGTATATTCTGTTGCTTTGGGATGTAGAGTTCTAAATATATCTGTCAAGTCCATCTGATCCAATGTCTCATTCAGGGTCCTTGTTTCTTTATTGACCGTGTGTCTAGATGATCTATCCATTTCTGTAAGTGGGGTGTTA
This sequence comes from Prionailurus bengalensis, assembly GCF_016509475.1. NCBI lineage: Eukaryota > Metazoa > Chordata > Mammalia > Carnivora > Felidae > Prionailurus > Prionailurus bengalensis. The sequence continues at coordinate 82,819,910 of NC_057361.1, read as the reverse complement.
AAGTCCCCTGCAATTACCACATTCTTATCGATAAGGTTGCTTATGTTTATGAGTAATTGTTTTATATATTTGGGGGCTCCGGTATTCGGCACATAGACATTTATAATTGTTAGCTCTTCCTGATGGATAGACCCTATAACTATTATATAATGTCCTTCTTCATCACTTGTTACAGCCTTTAATTTAAAGTCTAGTTTGTCTGATATAAGTATGGCTACTCCAGCTTTCTTTTGGCTTCCAGTAGCATGATAAATAGTTCTCCATCCCCTCACTCTCAATCTAAAGGTGTCCTCAGGTCTAAAATGAGTCTCTTGTAGACAGCAAATAGATGGGTCTTGTTTTTTTATCCATTCTGATACCCTATGTCTTTAGGTTGGCGCATTTAATCCATTTACATTCAGTGTTATTATAGAAAGATACGGGTTTAGAGTCATTGTGATGTCTGTATGTTTTATGCTTGTGGTGATATCTCTGGGACTTTGTATCACAGGGTCCCCCTTAGGATCTCTTGTAGGGCTGGTTTAGTGGTGACAAATTCCTTCAGTTTTTGTTTGTTTGGGAAGACCTTTATCTCTGCTTCTATTCTAAATGACAGACTTGCTGGATAAAGGATCTTGGCTGCATATTTTTTCTGTCTAGCACCCTGAAAATCTCGTGCCAATTCTTTCTGGCCTGCCAAGTTTCAAAAGAGAGATCAGTCACGAGTCTTATAGGTCTCCCTTTATATGTGAGGGCACGTTTACCCCTTGCTGCTTTCAGAATTTTCTCTTTATCCTTGTATTTTGCCAGTTTCACTATGATATGTCGTGCAGAAGATGGATTCAAGTTACGTCTGAAGGGAGTTCTCTGTGCCTCTTGGATTTCAATGTCTTTTTCCTTCCCCAGTTCAGGGAAGTTCTCAGCTATTATTTCTTCAAGTACCCCTTCAGCACCTTTCCCTCTCTCTTCCTCCTCTGGGATACCAATTATGCGTATATTATTTCTTTTTAGTGTATCACTTAATTCTCTAATTTTCCCCTCATACTCCTGGATTTTTTTATCTCTCTTTTTCTCAGCTTCCTCTTTTTCCATAACTTTATCTTCTAGTTCACCTATTCTCTCCTCTGCCTCTTCAAGCCGAGCTGTGGTGGTTTCCATTTTGTTATGCATTTCATTTAAAGCGTTTTTCAGCTCCTCGTGACTGTTCCTTAGTCCCTTGATCTCTGTAGCAAGAGATTCTCTGCTGTCCTGTATACTGTTTTCAAGCCCAGTGATTAATTTTATGACTATTATTCTAAATTCACTTTCTGTTATATTATTTAAATCCTTTTTGATCAGCTCATTAGCTGTTGTTATTTCCTGGAGATTCTTCTGAGGGGAATTCCTCCGCTTGGTCATTTTGGATAGTCCCTGGCGTGGTGAGGACCTGCAGGGCACTTCCCCTGTGCTGTGGTGTATAACTGGAGTTGGTGGGTGGGGCCGCAGTCAGACCTGATGTCTGCCCCCAGCCCACCGCTGGGGCCACAGTCAGACTGGTGTGTGCCTTCTCTTCCCCTCTCCTAGGGGTGGGATTCACTGTGGGGTGGCATGGCCCCTCTGGGCTACTTGCACACTGCCAGGCTTGTGATGCTGGGGATCTGGCGTATTAGCTGGGGTGGGTAGGCAAGGTGCACAGGGGCAGGAGGGGCAGGCTTAGATCGCTTCTCCTTAGGTGATCCACTTCAGGAGGGGCCCTGTGGCAGCGGGAGGGAGTCAGATCTGCTGCCGGAGGTTTGGCTCCACAGAAGCACAGAGTTGGGTGTTTGCGCGGAGTAAGTTCCCTGGCAGGAACTGGTTCCCTTTGGGATTTTGGCTGGGGGATGGGCGGGGGAGATGGCGCTGGCGAGCGCCTTTGTTCCCCACCAAACTGAGCTCTGTCGTCAGGGGGCTCAGCAGCTCTCCCTCCCTTTGTCCTCCAGCCTTCCCGCTTTCCCGAGCAGATCTGTTAACTTATGACCTCACAGACGCTAAATCGTGCTTGCTGTTGGAACACAGTCCGTCAGGCCCCTCCGCTTTTGCAAGCCAGACTCGGGGGCTCTGGTTGGCCGGTGAGCCGCCCCTCCACCCCGGCTCCCTCCCGCCAGTCCGTGGAGCGTGCACCGCCTCGCCCCCCTTCCTACCCTCTTCCGTGGGCCTCTCGTCTGCGTTTGGCTCAGGCGACTCAGTTCTGCTAATCCTCTGGCGGTTTTCTGGGTTATTTAGGCAGGTGTAGGTGGAATCTAAGTGATCAGCAGGACGTGCGGTGAGCCCAGCGTCCTCCTAAACCGCCATCTTGCCCTCCAAAAAAACTTTCCATATATTTTCAAAACAAAATTATTAGTAAATTATTTCTTAATCTTTTTAAATGTAAATTCTATTTTTAAACTTTTATATAATGTCCTATTTATATGTCAAACAATATAGAATTTCACTCTATATATTAAATGTATGTATATATTTATATATTATATATACATTTACATATTTATATTTGTAAATATATACATAATATATTTATAAAATGAAATTACCCTGAATCTCACTTCTGCATGATTCTCACTGTCTGACCCCAAGGTGTTCACCATCAGTAGGTTGTTGTATGCTTATCATATGTGTCTCTTTATAGGTGAATTATTATCATATAGTTACAGGTACACAAAATACACTAGCTTTTTTTTCACTACTGGAATCACATTAGATCTATTGCTCTGTAACTTGCCTTTTTTCATCTAAAATAATATATTTCCATGTTTGCACTGTATTTGTATTTATTTCATTAAATAAATAATTTTAAAGTGTTTGTTGAACATGTATATTGCTCTTTATGTGAATTCTCTAATTATATATGTATTAGTTATGTTTATGCATAACAACATACTCCAAAATAAAAGTGGCTTAAAGTAATAATCATGTATTATTTCATTATTTATGTGGGTCAAAAATCTGGATGTGGCTTAGCTGGGTGCCTCCAGCCCAAAGTCTCCCACAAGGGTGCAAATAAAATATAGCCTGGAGCTACAGTCATCATAAGGGTCAATTGGGTGAGGATCCACTTCTAAGCTCACACTTATGCCTGTTCGTCGGGAGGCCTCAGGACCTCACTGTTTGTTGGCCAGAGACACAAGGTTTTTAATTACAATACTATTGTAATTTAAAAGTAATATAATTCACTCTAAAAATTTAAGCAGTATCCTAGACAGCATCGGCTTCCCAAGGGTAGTAGAGCATTCAGAATCCTGGTGGCTTCAGGACAATGTGAGAAAAATTTTGGAGTAATTCCAGGTTTAACTACTAAGCACACATTTGCAAGGAGGTTTGCCTGATTTTCCTGAACATCTCCTAACTTACTGTATTCTGATCTGAAATGATAAATTTAATTGCATGCAACTTGAATAAATGCTAAGATGAAAGGAGATACAATTTAGAGTACTACTTGTTTACATTCATTTTTAAAACATTAATCCTATTCTCCAAATCATTTTTTTCCCCAGAGGAAACACCTATTCTTCTGACTGAGCCCCCGCTATCTTAAAAATCAATCAATTTATATGGTCTTTATGCTCAGGTCTTTTGGCCCCAGGGACAGAATTTCCTCCTCCTCTCCCCTCCCCCTTCTCTTCTCCCTCTCTTCTTCTTCCTCTTCCTCTTCCTCTTGCTCTTCTTCCTCTTCCCCTTTTCCTCCCCTTCCTCCTTCTCATCCTCTTCCTCCTTCTTCCTCTCCTCCTCCTCCTCCTTCTCCTTCATCCTCATCACTACCATCATCACCAAGATTGGTTGTTGAGGAGAAGCATCCATGATGGTGTGTAAAATGACCAGTCCATAGTTCTGGTGGCCCATCATCTTCATATTAGATCACTGGGTATATGCAATGTTTCTCAGTCTTCTTTTATTATTATCTTCACTCTATGGAGGCTTTGTAATGTGAAATGCAGAATGTGAAATGTTTAATACCAACGATGTGGTGTATACCTGTTTATGTACCTTGGTCTTTCTTAGGGTCTAAAACCATAGTACCATCTAAAATTTCTATACCCCTAAGAACCATTTTTCAGATACTTTGAGATGATGTTGCTTCTGTTAAGAATGCATGGTATATTATGATGAGGACAAGAGCTGGAACCCCTCTATTGTCCCTAACTTCCTGTGTGATGCTGGAATAGTTGTTTAATCTTTTTTAGCCTTCCTTTGGTCATATGTAAAAGGGACTTCACGATGCCTTTCCTTCCTCACAGTACTGTTGTGAGAAATCCTATACACAGTATATGGCATGTAGTAGAACTTCAACAAATGTTAGTCTTCTTAGACTTCTCCCAGAAAAGAAATGACTTTGACCTAAATCAAACAGCATAATTGCCATAGAAACCACCTGGAAATGTAACATTAATAAGTAGAATGTATATACATTTACATATTGAGTGAAGTTTTGGGGCCATTTCTATTTTAAAGGTTGACATTTCTGAGGGATTTGTGGTAAGGAAATATCATCAAACCATATTTTGGTGTCCCTAAATCATTCAGTCACATGATTATAGAGAGTCTGTTACTTTTCTGCCAAGATAATGAACTGCTGAGCATGGCGTGTGATTTTACATCTTCATCCTCTGAGGGTTAGCTGATCTCCAGGAACCCTAGGATACCTGGGACCCCAGGAATGGGAACCTCCCTGAGACTTTATGTACTAATAATACTCTCTTACTGTTTCTTTCCATTTTGTTTTATTTTGGGAGAGAGAGAGAGAGAGAGAGAGAGAGAGCAGAGGAGGAAGACAGAGAGAGCGAGAAAGAATGCCAAGCAGGCTCCACGTTCAACACAGAGCCAGGAAGCAGGGCTCCATACCACGACCCAAGGATCATGACCTGAGCTGAAATCAAGAGTCCAATTCTCAAGGGACTGAGTTAACCAGGAGCCCCCTTTACTGTTTCTTTTTAAAGCAAACAAAATTCTTAACAGCAGGGACATGCTTTGTTCCACCAAACTCAGCACAGTTCTGCCAATTGCCCAGGTCCCAATCTGGTGTTTCTAATTAGTATGCTTTCTCATTGGTAGCCTGAAGGGGGAAGATGTTTTGCTTTCAAGCAAAAAGCCAGGGGGTAGAGGGGTGCGAAGAGTCATTTCCGGTGTGGAGGACCAGCCTGCGCGTCCAGGTTGCCATAGAAACCTGACGTCAATATGGCGCTTTCAACAGAGACAGACGTGACCTGGCAGAAGAGCAGGTCCCGCCTCCAGGTGTTTGGCACTCTGCTGAGGATGTGGGTCCCTGCGGTGGGAGCTGAAACGTCCTGGGGTGTGGGGAGACAAAGGGTCCAGATCCAAGTCGCCTCTTTGCTGCTTTGAGACTCAGTGCCTCCGCTGTGTCCTGAGACAGAAACATGGGCCCTTGGGGTCCCGCCTGGCCCAGTGAATGTGGTGTCCTGTTTCAAGGGTGTTTTAGAGCTACTTTCTTCCTAAAAGCAGAGGAATGGGAGGATAAGATAAGGTCTTGGGTGATGAGAGAGAGTGTGTGCATGTGTGTGTGTGTGTGTGCGTGCTTGTCTGTCCTATCCAGTTCCTAGCACATATTAGAAACCAAATCAGGGTTGTTGTTTCTTTTTCTCAGCTTTCCTTGGCCAGCTTGGTTACCACTGTGGATCAGTGACTGCTGTAGGATTTGGTGCAGACTGCTCATTCATTTATGATTCTTGCCTGAGTCATTTGTTACTATGGTAGTTGTCAACTGTTGCTTTTCTACTTCCCTCATTCCTTCCAGATTTATTAGTTGGCATCTGAACATAAAGTAGGGCTTTCCCCTTTTCCTTAATTATGTATTTATATCAGTATGACTTATAGACTTACTTTTCTCAGAGTAATAATAATAGAGTACCAACTGTTACTATCATTATGTGTTTTGATGCTTACTTAGATTGACCCAGAATTGGCCAATATTAACCCATTCAAGTTGGCTTCTGTGTCCATTTGATAACTCCCCAGAATTCTTTTTGAGCTTTCCCCAGTGGGCTATTTATTTTTTTAATATGAAATTTATTGTCAAATTGGTTTCCATACAACACCCAGTGCTCATCCCAGAAGGTGCCCTCCTCAATACCCATCACCCAACCACCCCTCCCTCCCACCCCCCATCAACCCTCAGTTTGTTCTCAGTTTTTAAGAGTCTCTTATGCTTTGGCTCTCTCCCTCTCTAACCTCTTTTTTTTCTTCCCCTCCCCCATAGACTTCTGTTAAGTTTCTCAGGATCCACATAAGAGTGAAAACATATGGTATCTGTCTTTCTCTGTATGACTTATTTCACTTAACATAACACTCTCCAGTTCCATCCATGTTGCTAGAATTCTTTGAGCATATACTTTGCTCTCAGAGCCTATCTCCCCATCTATAGAAATGGAATAAAGATGTTCACTTCAGAGCATCACTTTGAGAATTTGAAAAGAGAAAATTTGAAAATAACAACCTACAATGTGTGGCATCTATTAGGCCCTCACCAAATTTTATTTCTCCATTCCAACTTTACCTCTTTTATAATGGCAATGTGGTGTATCAGGCATTAACATAATAGCATGACTGCCAGAGAGAATACCTGGACATGTAACAGCAAGCAGGGATGAGCCCACATTTCCATGATGTGACAGCTTCAATGTCAGTGCTGTGTGCAGAAGGGGACTGTGGGATGGAACTGGGAAAGAGTAAAGCATCACTGTACAGCTTCCAGTGACCTGAGTGGGGACAGGCAAGCATATCCTCATGCCTTTCCCCTGTGTTTCATGTGCTCTCCCTTCCTGTCACTTTCTATTCCATGTGCTGTCTGTTCCCCTGACTCTCCCTTCTAGGGGAACACCAGAAAAGGGTGTGGACTCTGAGCTCCAAAACAGGAGCTGGTAGAGAAGAACCACATGTGATGTTGAATCTTTTAGACAGGTTCCTAGAGCAAGAGTGAAGAGATAAGGATTCCATCACTGGGACCCTTCAGGTAAGTCACTACCCTTCCCTTTAGTGTCTTCTATACAACAGGATAACAGTACCCAATTGTCCAACTACCCAGGAATATTGTGAGCTTTAAGTGTGATTGCAGGGAAGGGAGAAGAAATCTGTGGTCATAGGTGGAAGAGAAAGACCATTGTACTTTCAAACAATTACAGTAACTGAGACATCCCAGATATCATAGAGCTCTGCATGGTAGGCATTAAATTAATGCTACACAAATTTTAGCTGATCATGGTTTTTTCAAGTGTACCACATCATCAAAATCATCAGGTGGTGATTATTAAATTGCAGATATCTGGGCCTACCTTAGGTCGTCTGAATCAAAACAAGGAAGGTTGTGTGGGAGGTATCTACATTTTGAATGATTTCTTCAGATGTTTATGGTATTAATCCAAGTTTGAAAAATACTGCTATAAATTTGCAACAGTATCTTCTTAAAATTTTGGATCTTTTGATGTCTAACTTATTTTTCCGTTGCTTCTAATACTCACCTTTAAATATCTGTGTCTGCTCTTGTCTGTCAAATAGGTAGCAATTCCTTAATGTAAATAGTATTTATTCAGTGATTTATACATGGGGCACTGAACCAGGCACCGGAGACACAGCACAGAGAATAAGGCAGGCAGGACCTTTGGCAATAAGCAGGCAAACAAATTAATAAGCAGCACAATTACATATGTGAATGAGTGCTTTGAACAAAGTAAACATGAATAAGGTAGAAGATGATGAAGACAGGGATTATTATAAATGGGTTGCCAGTGACACTCTTTATCAGGAAGTGACATTTGAGCTGAGTCCTTAATGACAAGAAGAAAGCAAACCCAGTCTGGCCTTCTTGTCAGTGGCCCTGTGATGTATGTGACACCAATTGTTCCAGGAGCAGAAAGCAATCTTGAGTGGCTAGAGGCTGGCTGACCAAGTACCGACGGTAGGAGATGAAGTTGAAGGGTAGACAAGAGCCACATCATTTGGGCTGTGTAAGAACTTTGGAGTCATTCTGAGGGTGGAGGGTTACAATATGAAAGTGAAGTGACATGATTCAATTCATGGGCTCACAAGGTGACTCTGGCCACTATGAGAATGGACTGGACAGGAACAAGATGGCTGTAGGGATAATCATTAGGAGAATCTTGTAGAAGTCCTCGGGAGGGATGATGGTAGATTGGCTCAGCATTGCAGCAGTGTGCAGAAGACAGGGTTGGCCCCTGACAGAGTGTATTGGAGACAGGACCTGCAATGGCTATGAGTAGGGGTATATGAGGATAAGGGTGAATAGAGGAGGAGCCCTTGGCTTTTTGTTTAGTCTCATGCAGAAGTGGTGGTGCTGTTTTCTGAAGCTGGTTGTTCCAAACACTTTGGAAAAGTTCTCAAGACAGGTCATCCAACAGTAGTTATAGTGAAAATTAGTGATTTAAAACATGCACCAGTTAATGAATAAGATCATTAAGCTTTATTAAAGATACATGCAAACACAAACTGTCAAAATGATAAAAACATCAGCTTGTATGTCTTAAAAAATCTACATTTATTAATTGTTACCATATGTATAGCACTGTTCTAAGAGTTTTCATTTGTTATCTCAATTAATTTTCAGAACAACCTATGAGGTAAAAATTATTGTTTTTGCTATTTTACAAGTGAGGCATTGAGAAACTTTCACTCTCTCAAGGTCAGAGTGAATGGTATTCCAGTGTCTCTGCAGCTGAATTTTTAAAATAATGTGATTCTTGATCATTTATCCTTATAAAAACAAAGCACAAGGAAATATTTTTAAAAAATAACTTTTTTCTTCTAAGGTCAGTACTGTATAATCCTGATCTTGAAGGTGAGACAATTGAGTGAAGTGAATTATAAGGTGAAGTATAAGTATTCAAACACACACAGTTTGTAAATGGCAGAACTTGGGGCAGGACTGTCTCCAAGCACATACTCCTAACCAGTATACTTAGGAAGAAGAAACATTTTTTTGAACTATCTCAGCCCATGGTGGTTGATGTTAGCCCAGGGTCATATCTCTTTGTGTAGAAATTATGCTTCAGGAGTCATTCTGTCATATACTAGAGTTTAAGAAAAAAATGGAATAATTATAAAAACAGGCATTGTGTGGATATTTCACAACATCTTTATCTGTTATGGACATTTGGGCATTTTCTTATTTTAATTATTTTTATTTTGCAATGTTTATTTATTTTTGAGAGAGAGAGAGAGAGAGAGAGAGAAAATGAGCGGGGTAAAGGCAGAGAGAGAGGGAGACACAGAATCCGAAGCAGGCTTCGGGCTCTATGCTGACAGCTCAGAGCCCGATGTGGGGCTCGAACCCACGATCCATGAGATCATGACCTGAGCCAAAGTCAGACGCTCAGCAGACTGAGCCAACCAGTCACCCTGGGTATTTTCTAGTTTATGACTTATTATTGACTAATTGGGCTATAAACATTCTTAGAATGAAACTTTTTTCATTAGAAAAGTTTCTAATGTAACTTTTTTTTTCATTTCTTAGGTGAGTACCTAAGAGTGGCATTTCTGAATCATAGGGTATGTTAAGTTCAGCTTAGTAAATACTTCTTATAAATTATTCAAAGTAGTTGTTCCAATCTATATTCCACCCCCAACAGTGTATAAAGTTTCACTTGTTCCACATCCTCACCAACACTTGGTATTTTCCATCTTTTTCATTTTTGTTCTTCTAGCAGAGTGTAGTGGTATTTCACGTGGTTTTAATTTTAACTTCTCTGAAATGTTAAGTCCCTTTATCTAAAGAATGTCTCCTCCCCCTTTTTTTAAACTTCCAATTTATTTGCTTAAGAAGCTATATCTTTTGTCCTGTGACGTTTTCATTCTGGATTTTCCTGACTGTATCCCTATTGTAATTTTTATTATGTTCCACTAGCCCCTCCTATTTCCTTTAAATTGGTAAGTAGATTTGTAAGCTTGATCAGACTCAGGATTTCTGGCAAGAGTACCTCAGATGTGATGGTGTGAACTTTTTGCAGTGTTACACTGGAAGGTTCATCTTGTCTGGTTTTATCTCCTTCTGCATCATTGAGATTGATCACTGGGTTCAGGTGTTGTCACCCTGATCCATCTGTTTTCAAATTTTCCACCTGCTTTTTACCTCATTTTTTTTGGCAGCCTCTGAACACTGTTGCCTAGATCTGCATTTCATTAAAGGTTACAGAAAGGTGATGTTTTAATTCTGTACCTTCTTCTGCATTTATTAGCTGGAATTCTTCTATAAAGAAACTTCCCCTCATCAACTATGAGGTTATACTGAGTTATGGTATACACAGGAAAGGTAGGATGAATGTTTCTTTTTTTGTGTGTGTGTGTGTGTTTTTTCCACTTTTCAGAATTAGTTCTTTCCCTGTGATCCTACAAAAGCAAGCAGAGAGTTTGTTTGCTTTAAGTATCATAATGAGCTCACAGATGCTTATATATTTTATGTGTTTTAACAGATTGCAGTGATTAATCTTTTTGATGTTGAAAGAGTTCTCTGTGTCCAGTGGGATCCCATTCATGTTGGCTTCTGAGTCTTTTTGACATGATTTCTGGTGTGAGAATTTGGTCTAGACTTACATGGTATAATCCCTACCCAGACCTTAAATTATCTATTTCCCCAAGGAAGTTGGTTCCTTTTATTTGGAAATGTTTTCAGAGGATTAAATCTGGGAACTAGAGTTGCTCATTGCTACTGGGTTGGTCATTGTTTCTTGACATTTTCAGTGCATGAAGCCTGTAAATATATATTATATTTTAAAGGAAATACACATCATTGGCTTGCATCATGGGCTGATCCTCTATCTTCTTATAGGTAATCATTCTTGCCAGTTTTTATTTTAACATTCAAGATTTTAAATATATAAGCAAGTGTAGTATGTATATTAGTTTCCTACCCTATTCACAGTTAAAAGGTGGCACATTTTTCATCAGCACTATCCAATAGAAATTTCCGCAGAAATAAAACTGTTCTGTATCTGCACTGTTCAACACTGTAGCCGCTAGCAACAGTTGACTGCTGAGCACCTCAAATATGGCCCATATGACTAACTGAATCTTAATTTTATTTAATTTTTAAAAATTAAATGGCTGTGGCTAGTGGCTACTGTGGTAGACAGCAGCAGCTCTACACATTTTCCTGTACTTTGCTTTATTCACTTAATGATACATCCTGGAGATCACTTCATGGCAATCTAGAGAGGGAATCCTCATTGCTTTTTATAGCTTCATAGTATTCTCTGATGTAGACATACCTCAGATTATTCAGCCAGTCCCCTATTGGTGGACATTTGTCTTGTTGCTAATCTTCTGATGTTATGGATTATTCTATGGGGAATGGACTTGTGCTTACCATGCCTTTTTGTATTTTTGCATTATTTCTTTGGGACAAACTTCTAAAAGAAAATTACTGGTTCCAAGAGTAAATGTCCATGTAATTTTACTAGATAGTATCAAATCCCCTTGACAGAGTAGTATCATTTTGCATCACCACCAGCAATATATGAGAATGCCTATTACATTACAGATTATCTAATTGGTAAGAAGATGTATCTCATTACAGTTATTTTTCTTCACATTTGTTATCCATGAGTTAGGTTGAGCCTTTTTTTGTGTGTTTAAGGACCTTTTGTTAAGTCCTGCATCTACATCATTTTGGTGAAAATTTAAAAAATAGCTTATATCTATTGTCCCTTTTTTGTTTCTCTAATGTTGTTGGTTTTTGCATTCACTTTTTCATAATATTTCTACATATTAAGTATATAGTCCATTGTTTGTAATCTAAGTTGTAAATGTTTTCCCTAATTTTTTATTTTTCTTTTTACTTTGGTTATAGGTTTTGATTTTGTCAGTCAATTTTTTATGAAAAAAAAATCTTATGTATCAATATTTTCCCTTATGGCTTCTGGAATTTAAGTCATAAATTAGACAAGTTTTTTTTCTACTACCGGGTTATGAAATTTGTCTGAGGGTATACAGGGGAAAGAGTAGTTACGGTCGCATGGGGTGTTGGGCGTAAGGGGAATCCTGAGGGGAGGTGGCCATCATGTGAGAAATCTATAAAAAACATTCTACTAAATCAGGATAATTAGATGTTGAGATACATGTGCCGGTCTTTTGCTTGTATTTGAGAATGCAGTCTGTATTATTTTTTGTCTCCTGTAGAACTGAGTCCAGGCCTGTTTACTGGTAGAGAATATCTGACATGAAGCAGAAACTCCATATCACCTCCAATGACCCCCTCAGAGATCTAACTGAGACAGGCCACCCTCTTAGAGATAAGACAGACAAAATCTGTTCTGAAGGCTACCACCACACCTACCCAAGGACTAAAGAAAGGAAAACCATACTTCATACCCATAAGAACCAAGTTCTTACATCACACAAGGGTTACTGCATCCTTCACTCTCTGTCTGGAAGTAAGATCTTATTAGAAATGCTAGTAACACATTAGCACTATGCAAAAGTACAGAGGTGTGGGTTGTAAGATGCCTCAGTTTCCCACAGCGGCAAATTTTCCCCACTCAATTACATCATTTCCTGTTTTTATTCTATTCTATTCTATTTATTTCAAGTATAGTTAACACCTAGTGTCATATTAGCTTCAGGTGTACAGTATAGTGATTCAATAATTCCATACATCACCCTGTGCTAGTCATAACGTGCACTCCTTAATCCCCATCACTTATTTAATCCACACCCCACCTACCAAACTCCCATCTGATAACCATCAGTTTGTTATCTATAGTTAAGAGTGTATTTCTTGTTTTGTCTTGTTTTTCCTTTGCTTGTTTTTGTTTGTTTGTTTCTTAAATTCCACATATGGATGAAATAATATGCTATTTGTCTTTCTCTGGCTTATTTCACTTAGCATTATACTCTCTAGCTCCATCCATGTCATTGCAAATGGCAAGATTTCATTCTTTTTATGGCTAAATAATATTCCATTGTATACATATACCACATCCTCTTTATCCGTTCATCTATCAATGGACACTTGGGCTGCTTCCATAATTTGGCTATTGTAGATAATACTGCTATAAACATAGCGGTGCATGTATCCCTTTGAATTAGTGTTTTTGTATTTGTTAGATAAATACCTAGTAATGCAATTACAAAATACCTCAAATAGCCAAAGCAATTTTGAAAAAGAAAAGCACAGCTGGAGGTATCACAATTCCAGATTCCAAATTGTATTACAGAGCTATAGTAATCAAAATAGTGTGGTACTGGCACAAGTATAATTTCCTGTTTTGATGCTGGGTTTCCAGGATTTGGGTTGAAGCTTGGCCTCCACTTGCTTGGAATGGAGTCTGTTTTGGGTAGGGTGCTCCTTGTGGGATACTTCCAGTTATGCAAGTCTATAGATCAAGAGAGGGAAAGGGTAAAATGCAGATGTGGAATTGGACTGATAGTGACTGGCATGCAATAGACAATACATGTTAATAAATGAGATGTAGGTACAGAGATAAGCTATGAGTTTCATTTCATAAGAAATGAAACTAAGAATATGTCCACTCTTTTACATACAAATGAATTTTTCAGAGAGTTGGGATTATATCATACTTATTATTTAGTTATTTTAGTACTTTTATCAAAATATTTTGTTTCTAAAAATTGTGCCTCTTTTTTGAAAAAAAAATGTAGAAAATGGAGAAAGATGCCACCTGGTGATCTGTGTCAGAATTGAAAATGTGAAAGTCACCTAAGGGGTTTGGTAAAGGGCGAGGTAATGGAGGGGTCGATGGGGGTGGCAAGTGAATTCCATTGTATATGCCAAAGCTTTCTGGAATTTTCCACACTGGTGGTGGTTTTTCTATATTAGTGCCCATCCTGAAATGGTCAAGCCCTGAGGCTAGAAGTCCAGCCCCATGTGAACTAAATGAAAAGCTGCAGGAGTTAGTATATGAAGAATTGGTGGGAGAAGTTTGAAACATAGAAACACAGAGAAGCAGTGTCAAATAAATTGATCTGTTTCTAATACCATAAAACAGTGTACTATGAACGTATTTTCAAAGCAATGAATATATGAGCATCATATTTGTAATCAGCTCATAATTATGTTTTCAACATTTTTTTCAACAAAAAATGTTCTGTATTTAAAACACTGTATAAATGCAAATTTATAAAATGAAAATATCCTCTATCTCCCACCAACCTACACACATTGAATTATTATCAAATAAATCTTTTTAATGTGTTATTTTCACACAATAGTATATGAACATGTTTCTAAATCAATTATGTATTTCTACACTATTATTTTGTGATTTGGTTTGTAAGCTTTCCTGTTTTACAAAACTTTATCTCAACAACTTTTTCATATTACCAGTTAATATTTTTTTTCCTAACAAGTATCAAACAATATAAAATGTATATTAAGGAGCTGATATTATTCGGTCTTTCCCTTTTGCTTTCACCTTCTGCCCATCAAAATACAGGGATAATTTCTGTTAAATTATTGATGCCTGCTCTCCACATTTTTCTCTGTGTGTAATGAACTAATTTATATGTAATGACATGCACATACCGATTCACCCATGTTGATGTGTGTTCTTTTGTAGAAGTGGGATCATATTTGCATATTTTATGACTTCCTTATTTCACTTAATATGATTCATTTTCATTTCACTTGTTTATTTGAATTGAAATGCTTCCAAACATTTATTGGGGATTTATATTGCTTGTTAATGTGCATTATCTCTTGATATCATTGACCTATCTCTATTGTTTAAGAGTGTTTTGTACGTCAAGGATGTAAACTCTATGAATATAAACAGTAAATAATTTCCTTAGTTTTCCACACATTTTGATTTAAAATTTTTGCTATTCATGTGGCATTTTACACTTTATAATTATTTTTAGTATTTAAAAAGTAATTCAACACATTGTTTTAAAAAGAATGAAAAAAATGCTTTAAAGTATAGTACATGTCAGCTCACAGGACAAAGGAGGAAAAAGTTTAGTCTTTTGACTAATTCTATTGAACCTTTGAGCACTAATTTTTAAAGTTGTTTTCCTAGGCCAAGTTACTTAATTTTTTTTTATTTCTGTACCTTCCACCCTCATTGAAAGTGGGGATAATTTATTGGTCTTGGATAGAATTATTAGGATTAAAATGATATAAAATTTGAAATACCCTTTACATAATAGTTATATCTATGTTAATATCTTACCAATCAGGTTCCCTTTCCAAAAAGAAACAGTTTGTGCTGTTTTCTGGTTCCAGTTCCATACCTTAGGAAGCAGCCAGTCCATGTGGCTGCTACACTTAGGCCTCTTGGCCCATAGGGCATGATTTTATCCTCACCATCATCTCATGCCCAATGGGGCATGACATAGCCCAGTTTCTATATTAAGGGAGTTTCTTACTATCAGCCCTTCCTTAAACCCTAGAAATCCATCATCTAAAGAGAAAGCTATTTGTTGGTCTGTGCAGAGGGCAAGGATGTTTGACCCTAAAAAATGTCAATATGTTCTGTGAGTCTGAGGTTGGTCATCTGGAAAATGGGACTAAGGGTGTCTTCTTCACAGAACTATAAGAAGAAAAGGAGAAAACCTCAAAAAAATGCCTATCCCATAGTAGGACATTGATAAATGTTACTCCTGCCCCACCTTGCCTCTTCTGTCCCACAAAACAGAAGATTTGAAATAGACCACATCTGGAAATGTAGCAGTAAGAAGTGAATTTTGGTTCCGTCTCATCATTTCCTTTTTTCCATGTGCTTTCTTGTCTCCTTATTTTCATTGTAGTTTGATATGAGTGAAACAATTTCTTATTAGGTGCTAGGAAGAAGAAATTGTACGGAAGAGAAAGAATAATAACAAGTCAGCTAGACAGAAGATAGGAGTCATCAAACATGTGTCTCAGTAGCCAGACCCATCAACTGAACACAGGACCTTGGGTGAGTCCTTTCCCCTATGTGCTGACCTCAGTCCTAATGTAAAAAGGTACTCAATATAGAAACAATGGTCAGAAGGATGGGCTTTGGAGTCAGAAAGACTGGGATTTGACACTAGGAACCATTACTTGGTCATTGCATGATATTGAGCAATTTATCTATTGTGTGTGCTATAATTGCTGATTGTTAGTGCCTTTTATTATAATAATTATAATAATATAATACATATTTAATATATACATATAAATATATAATTAAGATATTTATATAATTCAATAATAAAAAGCTCATGAGCAGAACCAGACATACAGAATTATTTAATATTAGTTTAATATTAATTTAATATTTAATATGCTACAGATATGACATTTCCAATCAGATGCATTGTTTAAGAGTTGGGACTGGGTCAACTGGTAAAGGCTTCATTAAAAAACAGTTATATCTCATCTTATACTGTGTCATTTAATCAGAACATTTTGACCATGTGCTAGTATTTAAAACAAAAGCTAAGATAAAATCAAAACCAAAATTACAAAAGAAGATAGTGAACTGTATATACAGTAAGATAATAGTTATAAGGAATGTTTATATAATATATATGTATTATGTTTGCATATGTTCATGCAGAGAAAAATAATGTGAATTTCTGTGATGATAAGATTACTGGGTATTGATTTTTAAAAAACTTTTTTAATGTTTACTTTTGAGAGAGAGACAGAGAGCATGAGAGGCAGAGGGGCATAGAGAGAGGGAGACACAGAATCCGAGGCAGGCTCAGCTGTCAGCACAGAGCCTGATGCGGGGCTCAAACCCATGAACTGTGAGATTAGGCCCTGAGCCTAAATAGGATGCTTAATCAACTGAGCCACCCAGGTGTCCCTGGGTATTGATATTTTTAAACCCTGCACTTAACTCAAAATATTAAACACTTGCTAAAAGGAATAAGCGTTACATTGATGATAAAAACCCTATCCCCTAAAAGCACTACTTCTTATGAAATATTTTAGATAAAAAAAATAGAGCCATAAAATCAATCCCGATTAGGTGGCTCAGTTGCTTAAGCATCTGACTCTTGATCTCAGCTCAGGTCTCAATCTCAGCGGCATGAGTTCAAGCCCTATGTTGGGCTGCATACCAGGCATGGAGCCTACTTTAAAAAAAAATCAATCCAGATTAGGAAAAAATTGTACTCATCCCTGTTTATACTCCCTTCATTCCCTCCTAGAGATAATTACTATCCAGAAAGAGATGATTATCATTCCCATGCATTGCTTTATCCTTTTACTCCATATGATAGCTTCCCTAAACAAAATACCATATTGCTTTTTATGATGTTACTACACACACATACACACACACACACACAACACAAGAAGTGTCCTTATCCAGCTTGCTAATTTAACATATAACATGTATACACACACACATATATATACATATATATATGTATATATGCATATGTGTGTATACATATGTATCTGTATATGTTTATATGCACTTATGTGTTTATATGTTTGTCTTCTGGCCCTTATACTCAAGGCGGTATTTTGAAGAGTTCAAGGGGAAAATTTTATCAAAATCCCAGAACAGTATTCGAAGCATCATCCACAACACCAGTATTTATTTCCTTTCCATCCCAACTCTTCCAATCTTTAACAGGGATGTTGTTAACCTCAGTAGTATTACTATATTTTATTGAGTATTTTGGAATGTAAGAAGAAAAAGGGAACCACATATTTATCTATATTATGTAGAACTTTTGGTGCCATCTTTGTGATATGCAGTGTAATGAAGTTGGGCTGGGAAATCTGTAGGGTTTTCTACATATCAGTTCATATCATCTGTGAACAGAGATAATTTGACTTCTTTTCCAATTTGGATACCTATTATTTCTTTTACTTGCCTAATTGTTCTAGCTAGAACTTCAAATAATATGTTACAGAGAAATGCTAAAAATGGGTGTCCTTATCTTGTTCCTGATCTAAGTGGAAAAGCTTTATTTTTCACCATTGATTATGATGTTAGCTGAGGGTTTATTTATATGGCATTTATTATATTGAGATGGTTTCCTTCAATTCCTAGTTTGTTGAGTGTTTTTATCATTAAACAGTGCTGAATTTTATAAAATGCTCTTTATGCATCAATGGAGATTATTATGTGGGGTTTTTTTTTGCTTCATTGTGTTAATGTGGTATATTACATTTTTTGCTTTTTAAAATGTTGAACCACAGTTTTATTCTATCAATAAACCCCACTTTGTCATGGTTCATAATCCTTTTGTATGCTGCTGGGTTTGGTTTGCTAGTGTTTTTAAGGATATTTGTAACAATATTCATAAGGGGTATTGGCCTGAAGTATTCCTTTCTTAGTAGTGTCTTTGGTTTTGTTATCAGAGTAATATTGTCCTCACAAAATGAATTAGCAAGTGTTCCTTCTCCTTCAATATTTTGTAAGATTTTGAGAATTTTTAAAGATAGACTTTATTTTTATAGAAGTTTTAGGTTAACAGCAAAATTGAGCAGAAAATTAATGAGTTTCCATATGACCCCTTCACCAACTCACAGCCTCCCCCACTATCAAAATTCCACACCACAGTGGCACATTTGTTACAACTGATGTACCTACAATGTCACATCATTATCATCCAAAGCCCAAAGTTTGTATTAGGGTTGACTCTCTGTTGTTATAGCCTGTGGGTTTGGAAAAATGTATACTAACATATATCCACCAGTATAGTGTCTTACTTAAAAAAAAAAGTTCATGCTCTAAAAACTTCTGTGCCCTACCTAATCATCCCTCCCTTCCCCCAACCACTGGCAATCACTGATCTTTGTACTATCTCAATAGTTTTGCCATTTACCAGTGTCATATATTTGGAATCATATAGCAGGTAGCCTTTTCCGAGGATTTTCTCACTCACTAATGTGCATTTAAAGTTTATCCATGTCTTTTCATGGGGTGTCTGGGTGGCTGAACTGATTAAGCATCTGACTCTCTTGAATGCAGCTCAGGTCCTGATGTCAGTGTGAGTTTGAACTCTGCATAGGGCTCTGCGCTGACAGTGTGCAGCCTGCTTGAGATTCTCTCTCTTTCCCTCTCTCTTTGCCCCTCACCCGCCTCTCAAAATATAAATAAATAAACTTTAAAAAATGAAACTAAAGTTTATCCATGTCTTCTCAAGGCTTGATAGGTCATTAGTTTTTAGTATTGAATTATATTCCATTATATAAGTGTACTAGTTTATCCATTCAACTACTGAAGGACACATGAATTGCTTCCAAGTTTTGACAATTATGAATAAAGTTGCTATAAACATCCATGTGCAGGTTTCTGTGTGGACATAAGTTTTCAACACATTTGGGTAAATCCTAAGGAGCACAATTTTTATATCATGAGGTAAAAGTATGTTTAGCTTTCTAAGAAACTGCCACACAGTCTTCCAAAGCAGCTGTAGCATTTTGCATTCCCACAAGCAATGAATGAGAGTTCCTAACATTCCACATCCTCACCAACATTTGTTGTTGTTAGTGTCTTGGATTTTTGTCATTCTGATAGGTTTTTTATAGTAGTATGTCCTTGTTGTTTTAATTTAAAATTCCTGAATGATATGAAGCGAGCCTTTTTTTCATGCTTATTTGCCATCTGTATATCTTCTTTGGTGAAATATATGCTCAGATATTTTGCCTATTTTAAAATTTGGGTTGTTTTTGTATTGTTGAGTTTTAAGAGTTCTTTGTATATTTTGAATACCAATACTTTATCATATATCTTTTGCAAATATTTTATCCCAGTCTGTAGAGTGTCTTTAGATTTCTTTGGCAGTATCATCTTTTGTAGAACAGAAGTGTTTAATTTTATAAATCTACAGTAATCAAGACAGTATGATATTATTGACAGAACAATTAGATCAATAGAATAGAATTAACAACCCCAAAATAGACCCACACAAATACAGTTAACTGATCTTTGACAAGGAGCAAAGGCACTACAATGGAGAAAAGATGGTGTTTTCAACAAATGGTGCTGGGACAACTGGACATACAAATTAAGAAAAAAGAATCTAGACACAGACCATAGACCGTTCATAAGAATAATTCAAAATAAATCATAGACCTAAATACAAAATGAGAAATTATAGAACACTCCAAGAAGATAACATAGGAGAAAATCTAGATGACCTTCGTTTAGTGATGATTTTTAGCTATAATACCAGACGTGATGCATGAAAGCTATGATTGATAACCTGGACTTCATTAAAGTTAAAAACTTAAGTGCTGCCTAAGAAGGGTTATTTTTATTTTTATTTCTTTTTTATTTTTAATGTTTATTTCTGAGAGAGAGAGAAGGGGGGAGAGAGAGAGCGCGAGTATGGGAGGGGCAAAGAGAGGGAGACTCGGAATTCCAAGAAGGCTCCAGGCTCTGAGCTGCCAGTACAGAGCGTGATGTGGGGCTCCAGATCTTGAACTGTGAGATCATGACCTGAGCTGAAGTCAGCCCCTTAACCAACTGAGCCACCCAGGTGCCCTGACGGATTATTTTTATTTCTTTTTTGAATCTTTGGTAGAAGTCACCACTGAAAGCCATCTAGTCCAGGACTTTTCTTTGTTGGAAGATTTATTATTTTTTTAATGTCAATAATTCCCAAGCTCACTCAGGGTGATTGTAATTCCCAAACTCACTCAGAGTGCCTGCTACCATATCAACATATATACACATATATATATTTACACACACTACATCTTTATCCATTCATCAGTTGATGGACATTTGAGCTCTTTCCATAATTTGGCTATTGCTTGTAGTGCTGCTATAAACATTGGGGTGCACGTGGCCCTTCGAGTCAGTATTTTTGTATCCTTTGTATAAATATCTAGTAATGCAATTGCTGGGTCATAGGTTAGCTCTATATTTAAGTTTTTGAAGAACCTCTACACTGTTTTTCAGAGTGGCTGCATCAGTTTCCATTTCCACTCAATAGTGTAAGAGGGTTCCCCTTCCTCTGCATTTTGCCAACATCTTTGTTTCCTGAGTTATAAATTTAGCCATTCTGAAAGGTGTGAGGTGGTATCTCATTGTGGTATTGATTTGTATTTCCCTGGTGATGAGTGATATTGAGCATATTTTTATGTCTGTTAGCCATCTGGATGTCTTCTTTGGAAAAATGTCAGTTCATGTCTCTGCCTGTTTCTAAACTGGATTATTTATTTTTGGAGTGTTGAGTTAGATAAGTTCTTTATAGATTTTGGATACTAGCCCTTTATCCTATATGTCATTTGTAAATATCTTATCCCATTCCATAGGCTGTCTTTTAGTTTTGTTGATTATTCCCTTCACTGTGAAGAGGCTTTTTTAAAATATTTTTTTTAGAGATAGGGAGAGAGAATGGGGGAGGGGGGGAGAAAGGCAGAGAAAGAAACTCTTAAGCAGGTTCCATGCGAGGCTTGATCCCACCATCCTGGAATTATGGCCTGACCCAAAATCAAGAGTCGGGACATTCAACTGACTGAGCCACCCAGACGCCCCCCCGCCTTTTTTATTTAGAAGCTTTTTATCATGAAGAAGTCCCAATAGTTAATTTTTGCTTTTGTTTTCCTTGCCTCCAGAGATGTGTCTAGTAAGAAGTTGCTACAACTGAGGTCAAAGAGATTGCTGCCTGTGTTCTCCTCAAGGATTTTGATGACTTCCTGTCTCACATTTAGGTCTGTCATCCATTTTCAATTTTTTTTTTACAATTTATTTATTTATTTTTCCATTGCCATATCTCTTCTTCAAGTATTTTTTAATTTTATTTTTTATTTTTTTTTAATTTACATCCAAATTAATTAGCATATAGTGCAACAATGATTTCAGGAATAGATTCCTTAGTGCCCCTTACCCATACAATGGAGTACTACTCGACAATCAAAAAGAACGAAATCTTGCCATTTGCAACTATGTGTATGGAACTGAAGGGTATTATGCTAAGTGAAATTAGTCATAGAAAGACAAAAATCATATGACTTCACTCACTGAATTTATTTTTGTGGATGGTGTAAGAAAGTGGTCCAGTTTTATTCCTCTGCTTGTCACTGTCCAGTTTTCCCTGCACAATTTGTTGAAAAGGCTGTCTTTTTTCCATTGGATGTTATTTACTGCTTTGTCAAAGATGAGTTGACCATATAGTTGTGGGTCCGTTTCTGTGTTTTCTATTCTGTTCTATTGATCTGTGTGTCTGTTTCAGTGCCAGTACCATACTGTCTTGGTAATTACAGCTTTGTAATGCAATAGCTTGAAGGCCAGAATTATGATGCCTCCTGTTTTCTTTTTCTTCTTCTTTTTTTAAAAAAATGTTTAAACATTTATTTATTTTTGAGAGACAGAGAGAGCATGAGCATGGGAGAGGAAGAGCAGAGGGAGACACAGAATCCGAAGCAGGCTCCAGGCTCTGAGCAGCCAGCACAGAGCCCAACTCGGGGCTCGAACTGACAAATCATGAGATTATGACCTGGGCCGAAGTCAGATGCCCAACCGACTGAGCCACCCAGGAGCCTGCTTTTCTTTTTCAACATTACTCTGGCTATTTGGGACCATTTCTGGATCCATACAAATTTAAGAGTCGTTTGTTCTAGCTCTGTGAAAAATGCTGGTATTATTTTGATAGGAAATGAATTGAATATGTAGATTTGAGTACTATAGATATTTTAACAATATTTGCTCTTCCAACCCACGAGTATTGAATGTTTTTCCATTTCTTTGTGTCTTCTTCAGTTTCTTTCATAAGTTTTCTATAGTTTTTGCTGTACAGAACTTTTACCTCTTTGGTTAGGTTTATTCCTAGGTGTTTTATGGTTTTTGGTATAATTGTAAATGGGATTGGTTCCTTGATTTCTCTTTCTGCTGCTTCATTACTGGTGTATAGAAATGCAAACCACGGTCCAAAACCTTTGAGATGAAGCAAAGGCAGGCATAAGAGAGAAGTATATAGCAATACAGGCCTTACTCAAGAAGGAAGAAAAGACTTAAATAGAGAACCTAACCTTACACCTAAAGGGACTGGAAAAAGAACAGCAAATAAAGCCCACAAATGCAGAAATACAAACAATTATAAAAGAATATTGTGAGTAATTATATTCCAATAAGTTGGGTAATCTGGAAGAAATGGATAAATTCCTAAAAACATATAAACTGCCAAAACTGAAACAGGAAGAAATAGAAGATTTGAAAAGAACCATAACCAGCAAAGAAATTGAATCAGTAATCAAAAATGTTCCAACAAAGAAGAGTCCAGGGCTGGATGGTTTCCCAGGGGAATTCTACCACATATTTAAAGAAGAATTAATGCCTATTCTTGTGAAGCTGTCAGAGAAAGACAAATACCATACAATTTCACTCATATGTGGAATTTAAAAAACAAAACAGATGAACATAAAGGAAGGAAAAGAAAAATAAAATAAGGTAAAAACTGAGAGGGAGGGAAACAATAAGACTTTTAATGATAGAGAACAAACTGAGGGTTGATGGAGGGAGTTGGGTGGGGGGATATGCTAAAGGGGTGATGGACATTAAAGAGGGCACTTGTTATTATGAGCACTGGGTGTTATCTGTAAGTGGTGAATCACTAAATTCTACTCCTGAAACCTATAATACTACATTATGTATTAACTAACTTGAATCTAAATTTTAAAAAATGAAGAAGAGTTAATACAGATTCTTCGCAAACTATTTCAAAAAAATCCAAATGGAAGGAAAACTTCCATACAAACTCATTGTATGAGGCCAGCATTACCTTGATTCCAAAACCAAAGACCCCACTAAAAAGGAGAATTATAGGCCAATATCACCTATGAACATAGATACAAAAATTCTCAATAAAATACTAGCAAATAAAATCTCACAGTACTTAAAATAATTATTTACCATGATCAAGTGGGATTTATTCCTAGGCTGGTTCAATATTTGCAAATCGATCAACATGACATACCACATTAATAAAAGAAAGGATAAGAACCATATGATTTAGTAGATGCATAAAAAGCATTTGACAAAATACAATATCTTTTCATGTTAAAAACTCTCAAGAAAGTAAGAATAGAAGGAGCACACCTCAACAGCATAAAGGCCATATGCAAAAGACCCACAGCTAGTATGATCCTAAATGGGGAAAAACTGAGAGCTTTCCCCTTAAGGTCAGGAACACAACAGGGATATCAACTCTCACCACTGTTGTTCAGCATAATACTGGAAGTTCTAGCCTCAGCATTCAAACAACAAAAAGAAATAAAAGGCATCCAAATTGGCAAGGAAGAAGTCAAACTTTCATTCTTTGTAGATGACATAATACTCTGTGTGGAAAACCTGAAAGACTCCACCAAAAAATTGCCAGAACTGATAACTTGAATTCAGCAAAGTCGCCAGAGAAGAGCATCTTCTGGCCAGTCATCCCAGAGCCAAAGGAGTGGACTCATGGAGCCTGGGAACCCAGAAGATTTTCCTGATGGAAGGTTTTTGGTTCCTGTTTCAATCTTAATAGATTTAACACTAACCTCATTTTCAGTTTATTTATGATTCAATTGGTAGGCTGTGTATCTCTAGGAATGTGTCCATTTCATCCAGGTTATTTAGTTTGTTGGTGTACAATTGTTCACTATGTCATCCTATAATCTTTTATATTTCTATAAAATCAGTAGTAAATGTCCCTACTTTTATTTCTTATTTTAGTAATTTGTGTCTTTTCTCATGTTCTCAGTCAATGTAACTAAAGGTTTGCCAATTTTGTTAATATTTTCTAAGAAACTTTTTAATTTTTTTAAATGTTTTTATTTATTTTTGAGACAGAGAGAGACAGAGCATGAGCAGGGGAGGGGCAGAGAGAGAGGGAGACACAGAATCAGCACAAAGCCTGACACGGGGCTCTAACTCATAGAGTGTGAGATCATGACCTGAGCTGAAGTTGGACCCTTAACCGATTGAGCCACCCAGGTGCCCCTCTAAGAAACTTTTTGATCTTGTTTATTTTCTCTTGTTTTCCTATTTTCTATTTTAACTTCATCTGAAGAACACATATTACTTCTTTTATTTCGTTTTGTTTCCTTTGTTCTTTTTCTAGCTCCTTAAGCTGTAAAGTTAAGCTGTTTAAATTGAGGTCTTCTTTTTCATATGATCATTGACCATTACAATTTACCCTCTTAGCATTATTTTATTGCACCCTATCAAGTTTGCTATGTTGCATTTTTATTTATATATTTCTCAAGGTATTTTCTAAATTCCCTTGTCATTTCTTCTTTGCTGTATTGGTTGTTAAGAGTGTGCAGTTTAGTTTCCACACATTTGTGATTTTTTAAATTTTCTTTCTGTTATTGATTTCTAGTTTCATTCTATTGTGATTGGAAAAGATAACTTGTATGTTTAAAATTTATTAAAACTAATTTTATTAAGACTAACATGTAGTATATTCTGGACAGTATTCCATGCACAGTTGAGAACAATTTTTTAATGTGTATTTATTTTTGAAAGAGAGAGAGAGCATGAGCAGGGGAAGGGCAGAGAGAGGGATACACAGGATCCGAAGCAGGCCCCAGGCTCTGAACTGTCAGCACAGAGACCAACATGGGGCTCAAACTCATGAGCCGTGAGAGTATGACCTGAGTTGAAGTTGGATGCTCAACTGACTGAGCCACACAGGTGCCCAGAGAACAATTTTTATGCTACTATTGTTGTTTGGATTGTTCTGTACATGTCTGTTAGGTCCAGTTGGTTTATAGTGTTGTCTTCTTTTCTTGAACTTTATGTTATTGATGTCACAAAGTAAATCTTTATATATTGTGTACCCATTAAAATTTATTTAACCCTTTTTGATTTGTCTTCCGAATCCTGTACAAAACAATAATTGGATTTATAAATCAAAGACTTTTAAATATTGATTAAAAATATATATTGATTTTTATATTTACCCATGTAAATATATTTTTATTTTTATTATTTTATATTATCCATGTATTTACCTTTACCAGAGATCTTTATATTTTAAATATATTATTCTACTGCTATAAAGTTTCTGCTGATGAATCAGCTGATAATTTGAATATCCCTTTGATGTGATGAGTTGCTTTTTTTGCTACTTTCAAGATTTTTCTGTCTTTCTGACAAGATTCTTTCTGACAGTTGAATTAAAATGTGTCTTGGTGTGGGACTATTTGTGTTGGTCCTACTTGGGGATTGATGAGCTTCTTTTACTTGTGAATTCATATATTTTGTCAAATTTGGGAAGTTTTCAGCCATTATGTTTTCATATAATCTCTCTTCCCCTTTCTATTTTTTTTCTCCCTCTAAGACTTCCATGTCTGAATTAGTCCTCTTGACCATATCTCATAAGTTAGGTTCTGTTCACTTTTGTTCATTCTTTTTTTTTTCTGAATTCCAGATTAAATACTTACAAATGTCCTATCTTCCAGTTCACTTATTCTTTCTTTTTCCTACCCAAATCTGCTGTTGAACCACTTAAATGAATTCTACAATTCAGTTATGAAACTTTCAGCTCCAAAATTTGTTTGGTTCCTTTTAATAATTTCTGTCTTCATTGATATTCTCATTCTATTTATATCTTCCCTCCCCAAAATTTCCTTTAGTTATTTGTCCATATTTTTGTTAGCTCTTGAGCATATATAAGACAGTTGCTTTAAAATCTTTGCCTAGTACGTCCTATGTCAGGGCTTCCTTGTGTGGAGATAGTTCTGTCAATTTTGAGTGCATTTGAATGAGCATTATTTTCATCTTTCTTTGTGTACTTTGTCATTTGATATAAATACTTCTGCCGGTTTTTCTGAGACTTTTTCTGTACAGAGTAGTTCTTTACCAATTAGCTGGGCTTGGTCTGATCGTAGGAATTAGTTCAAAGTAAAAGCTTAAGATATTCTCAGGTCTTTTCTGCACATCCATGCTATCTGGGCCAGTGTGTGAATTTTCAATTCCCCTTTATACATGACTACTTTTAAATATCTTAATTGCCAAATAGTCTCACCTAAGATTCTCCTTGGCACCTTAGATAGTCTTTTGTATGTCCCCACCTATAATCTCTTTCCCCAGCTTTCTGTGAGCCTATAGCCACCTTGCTAGCTTTCACAAGCAGTATCTGTCGGTTTTTCCACCATGCTCAAAGTAGGCAAAATAAGGACCTGTCCTTCAGGTAGCATCCAGACAAGTTAGAACTGTTTCTTCTTGTTTGAGGGAAAAAACTTATTATAATTGGGATGCCACCTCCTCCGTATCAAGAATGCTGCCACACTGGGCAGGTGGTAAGAAAAAGAGAAGGAAAAATGTCTCAAAAATTTCTCTACCCATTTGAATTTGGCCTTTTCCTGAATGAGTGATCATTGTGTTGCTGTAGATTTTTTAATGTTTATGTATTTTTGAGAGAGAGAGACAGATAGAAATAGAGAAAGAGAGAGAGAGCAAGTGGAAGAGGTGCAGAGAGGGGGACAGAGGATCTGAAGTGGGCTCCGCATTGAAATCAGAGATCCCAATGTGCAGCTCGAACTTGCAAACTACGAGATCATGACCTGAGCTGAAGTCAGACACTTAACTTACTGAGCCACCCAGGTGCTGTAGACTTTTGACTATTCTCAGATCTCTGATATAGTTATTTTATCAAGTCTCTAGTTACTGTTTTCTAATATTTCTGTGGGCAAACAAGAGCCTGGAGCTTCTTAATCTGCCATTTTGCCACCATCAACTTCTCATTTTTTTTTCTTCTTCCCGAATTGTTATTTAAATTCTAGTTAGTTATCATATAGTGTGATATTGGTTTCAGGAGTAGAATTTAGTGATTCATCAATTACATATAATATCCAGTGCTCATAATTAGATGTGTTCTCCTTAATATCCATAACCCATTTAGCCCATCCCCCACCCATCTTCCTCCACCAACCCTCAAATTGTTCTCTGTAATAGTCTCCTATGGTTTGCCTCCCTCTCTGTTTTTGTCTTATTTTATTTTTCCTTCCCTTCCCCTGTGTTCCATCTGTTTTGTTTCCTAAAGTCCACATATGAGTGAAATCATATAGTATTTGTCTTTCTCTGACAGTTTCAGAATAGGTATTAATTCTTCTTTAAATGTTTGGTAGAATTCCCCTTGGAAGCCATGCAGCCCCGGACTCTTCTTTATTGGGAAATTTTTGATTACTGATCCAATTTCTTTACTGGTTATGGGTCTGTTCAAATCTTCTATTTCTTCTTATTTCAGTTCTGGTAGTTTATATGTTTCTAGGAATTTATCCATTTCTTCCAGATTACCCAATTTATTGGCATATAATTGCTCATAATATTCTCTTATAATTGTATTTCTTCAGTGTTGCTCATCATATCTCCTCTTTCATTCATGATTTTATTTACTTGGGTCCTTTCCTTTTTCTTTCTGATAAGTGTGGCTAGGGGGTTATCAATTTTGTTAATTTTTTCAAATAACCAGCTCCTAGTTTTGTGGATCTGTTCTATTCTTTTTGTTTTGATATCATTGATTTCTGCTTTATTATTTCCCTTCTTCTACTGGATTTGGACTTTATTTGCTGTTCTTTTTTTTTTAAATATAATTTATTGTCATATTGGTTTCCATATAACACCCAGTGCTCATCCCAAGTGTCTTCCTCAATGCCCATCACCCACTTTCCCCTCTCCCCCACCCTCCATCAACCCTCAGTTTGTGCTCAGTATCCAAGAGTCTCTTGTGGTTTGCCTCCATCTCTGTCTCTAACTTTATTTCCCCTTCCCCTCCCCCATCATCTTCTGTTAAGTTTCTCAAGATCCACATATGAGTGAAAACATATGGTATCTGTCTTTCTCTGACTGACTTATTTCACATAGCATAATACCCTCAAGTTCCATCCACATTGCTGCAAATTGCCAAATTTCATTCTTTCTCATTACCAAGTAGTATTCCATTGTATATATAAACCACATCTTCTTTATCCATTCATCAGTTGATGGATATTTAGGCTATTTCCATAATTTGGCTATTGTTGATTGTGCTGATATAAACACTGGGTACATGTGCCCCTATGCATCAGCACTCCTGTATCCCTGGGGTAAATTCCTAGTAGTGCTAGCTTCTGCACTGCAAAGGAAACAATCAACAAAACTAAAAGGCAACCGATGGAATGGGAAAAGATATTTGCAAATGACATATCAGATAAAGGGCTAGTATCCAAAACCTATAAAGAACTCACCAAACTCCACACCCAAAAAACAAATAATCAAGTGAAGAAATGGGCAGGAGACATGAATAGACACTTTTCCCAAGAAGACGTCCAGATGGCCAACAGACACATGAAAAGATGCTCAACGTCACTCTTCATCAGGGAAATACAAACCAAAACCACACTCAGATACCAACTCACGCCACTCAGAGTGGCTAAAATGAACAAATCAAGAGACTATAGATGCTGGCGAGGATGTGGAGAAATGGGAATCCTCTTACAATGTTGGTGGGAATGCAAACTGGTGCAGCCGCTCTGGAAAACAGTGTAGAGGTTCCTCAAAAATTTAAAAATAAAACTACCCTATTTGCTCTTCTTTTTCCTACTCCTTTAGGTGTAAGGTTAGGTTGTGTATTTGAGACATTTCTTCCTTCTTGAGGAAGCCTGAATTGCTATATATGTCCTTCTTATGACAGCCTTTGCTCCATCCCAAAGATTTTGGACTTCCGTGTTTTCATTTTCATTGGCTCTCATGTACTTTTTTAATTTATTCTTTAATTTCTTGGTTAACCCATTCATTCTTTACTAGTATGTTCTTTTGACCTCCAGGTGTTGTGGTCTTTCTAACTTTTTTCTTGTGGTTGACTTCAACTTTCATAATGTTGTGGTCTCAAAATATGGACAGTATGATCTCAGTCCTTTTGTACTTGTTGAGGGCTGGTTTATGACCCTGTGTGTGATCTATTCTGGAGAATGTTCCATGTGCACTTGGTTAGAATGTGTATTCTGCTGCTTTAGGATGAAATGTCCTGAATATATCAGTTAAGTCCATCTGGTCCAGTGTGTCATTCAAAGCCAATGTGTCCTTGTGGATTTTCTGCTTAAATGATCTGTCCATTGCTGTAAGTAGGGTGATAAAATCCCCTACTAGTATTGTGTTATTATGAGTGGGTTTCTTTAAGTTTGTTATTAATTGATTTACATATTTGGCTGCTTTCATGTTGGGGGAATAAATATTTGTAATTGTTAGATCTTGATGGATAGACCCCTTACTTATGATATAATGCCCTTCTTCATCTCTCATTACAGTATTTGTTTTAAAATATAGTTTATCTGATATAAATATGGGTACTCTGGCTGTCTTTAGACATCTATTAGCATGATAGATGGTTCCCCATCCCTTTCCTTTCAATCTGCAGGTGTTTTTAGGTCTAAAATGAGTTTCTTGTAGTAGCATATACATGGATCTTGTTTTTTCATCCACTCTGATACCCTTTTTCTTTTGATTGGAGCATTTAGTCCATTTATATTAAGAGTGATTATTGAAAGATATGAATTTAGTTCCATTGTGTTACCTGTAGAGTTGGTGTTTCTGGTGATGTTCACTCGTCCTTTGTAGTCTTTGTTGCTTTTGGTCTTTTTCCCTACTCAAAGAGTTCCTCTTAGTATTTCTTCCAGGGCTGGTTTAATGGTCATGAACTCCTTTAGTTTTTGTTTGTCTGAGAAACTCTTTATCTTTCCTTCTATTGTGAGCCAAAGCCTTGCTGGATTGGGTATTCTTGGTTACATAATTTTTTTCCATTCAGCACATTGAATATATCATGGCACTCCCTTCTGACCTGCTAAGTTTCTGTGGACAGATCTGCTGTGAGCCCGATCTGTCTGCCTTTGTAGGCTAAGGAATTTTTTCCCTTGCTGCTTTCAAGATTCTTTCCTTGTATTTGTGTTTTGTAAACTTGGCTATGATATATCTTGGTGATGGCCAGCTTTTGTCAAATTTAATGGGAGTTCTCTGTGCTCCTTGGATTTTGATGTCTGCTTTCCTCCCCAGATTAGGAAACCTTTCAGCTATAATTTGCTCAAATAAACTTTCTGTTCCCTTTTTTTTCTCTTCTTCTTCTAGGACTCTTATGATACAAATTCTATTACACTTTATGCAGTCACTGAGTCTACATTCATGATCCTATACCTTTCTTTCCCTCTTTTATTCAGCTTCATTATTCTCTGTGATTTTATCTTCTATATCACTGATTCACTGCTCTGCTTTGTCTGTCCTCATTGCCATTGCATCCATTCAGTTTCACATCTTGGTTATAGCATTTTTTATTTCAACCTGACGAATTTTTAGTTTTGTTTTTTTTTTTATCTCTGCAGTGAGGGTTTCTCTGGTGTCTTTTATGCTTTTTTCAAGCCCAGCTAGCATCTTTATCATTATTGTTTTACATTCTGGTTCAGACATCTTATTTATATTTTTATTGATTAAATGCCTGACCATGACTTCTTTGTGTTCTTTTTTGGGGGGGGTGAGTGAATTCCTGTGCCTTGTCATTTTGTCTACGTCATTGTTGTGTGTGTGTGTGTGTGTGTGTGTGTGTGATAAGAAAGCCTGTTGTATTCCTGTTCCTGAGAGTAATGGTTATGTTAAGAAGAGGTCTATTAAAAAAAAAGGAAGCTAGATCCTATTTCTCATAGAGCTGAAGTTTTGCAACACTCTATGATCAGTAGACTTGGTATATGCAAGAGGTTTGTACTCATCTTTGGGAGAGGGGCCTGCTGCTCTGATTCTCAGGCAGACTTGCCTTAATGGAGATGCACCTGCAGGGCCCACATGGGAAGGTCTTGGTATAAGCGACTCTGGCCTCCATTGGGTGGCGCTCTTTGGTTCATTGGATATGATCAATGCTGATGGGCAAGAGGAAAACAGCTTTGCCCCCACTTTTTTCTTCCCAGGGAGTTTGTGTCTGCCACTCTTCAGGAAGCTCTCACAGAATAGCAAAGAGTCACCTCTCTTGTGTCCCCAGATTCCACCAGATCCCTGCCTTCACCCTGCCTGCATCCAAACTGTCTGCCTGCCAGTAAACCTGTGTTTTATCTGAGGTATGCAGCTGGGTTTCAAAACTCCAAATTTTAGAGATCTATGTAGTGCAGATCAGCACTGATCCTCTGGTGGAGGGTCTTGCTATGTTGTGGCTGGTGCTAGTTTGTCCCAGAAATCGGTTTTGTGACCATGCAGCAGTTCAGAGTTTATGGTAAACTGCAGCAAAAAGCTGGCACCAAGTTTGCTGCCCTCAGCTGGTATCTTTGTTCCTATGCTAGGGAATGTGGCAGCTTGTAGGCGCTGCTGGTTCTTTTGTACCCACAGTAGCCATAGTGCCACTCCCACGTGCACTCCAAGCAGGGAACTGTTTCTCCCCATCTGACCCATGGGATCCTCAGACCGTGTTGCCCATTCTCAGGTCTCTGCCCTCCATCCCCACCAGAGTACCACCAAACCCACCAGGCATGACCCTGGCAATGGCACAGACCTTTAAAACTTAAGACTTTGCACTCCAATGCTTTTAAAAACTTGCATTAGTCAGCTCCTCTCCTTGTCCCAGTCCACGGGTCAGGGAAGAGTTTTTCGTATGCAGTCCCCTGTGCTCAGTTTCTCTCTCTCTTTCTCTTTTGCTCCTCTCTCCATGATCAGCACTCCCTCATCTTTGCAGCACCTGCAGTTCTTTTCTCCCCCAAATCAACTTTCTGCACTTCCTAACTTCCATGACATGTCTATTTTCCTACCTCTAGTTGTTCAGTTTTGCCCTCTCAGTACTCAGATCAATTTCTTGGGTGTTCAAAATGATTTGATATTTATCTAGCTGTTTTTAAGGGATGAGGCAAGCTTAGGTTCCCCCTACTCCTCTGCCATATTAACTCTTCCTTTCTGTCTCTCATTTTTAATGCACTTTTTCTCTTCTCCTTTTATATTCCATCTTTACATTCAAATACCATTCTCCTATTGAGCCCCCCCCAAAAGAAGAAAATACAAAACAACAGTGTATAACTAAGGATCTGATGTACAACACACTAAAATCAGGACAGTTGTGTGCCAAATACCAGATCCAAATTTCCTACAGGTTTATAGATAATAATTTCCCTTGTGTTGGCATCATCCTCGTGTTGACACAGAGAAAGTTGGTATATCACAAGGGCTAGCAACATGAGCTTTAATGTCAGATAAAGTTAGATGGCAGTTGGGCAATTCAATTACTGATTTAATGATTTGTGTAGCAAATATTGGGCCTCCAAATATATAAAATCCATATGTAATATATAAATATTATATGTGCATACATGAGTAATATAATTAGAGGAAATGCACAAACATGATACATTTTTTAAAAATCACTGGTAGGTTTTTGGTTATTTACCTCTGAAATTGACTAAGTTTTTCACAATTTCTAAGTGTGGATCATTATTTTTTGAAGCACAATTAAAGCTCATAGAAAAATTACTTGTTATGAATTATCTTGGGCATACACAGATTTATAGAAAATAATAAAACAGACTTCTTTATACTCAAATTAAGAAATAAATGCTGCATATGCAGTTGTTACTTACTTGAAGTCTTCTCTGATTGCATTAGCAACCTTCTACCCCAGAGGTAACTATTATCAAGATTTTTGGATTTTTCATACTTGGGATCTTTCTTTTTACCTTTAGTGCATATATTTATAGATATAGATATAGATGATATAGATATAGATGATATAGATATAGTTATAGATATATATATGGATAGATATAGATATAGATATAGATATACAGATATAGATATAGATAGATATAGATATATCTCCCCCCTAAGTGAAATATGGTATTGTTTTCTTGCATGGCTTTATGTATAGGTGCTGGATACCTGATGGAAAAGAGGAAAGAAGAAACATAAGAACAAATACACATTCATATCTCAGCATTGTGACCTGCCATATGTACCTTTTTTACCATGTGTATTTTCTTGCAGAGATACTAAAATGGACACATCCATTTTTTCATTTTATGTGCTCTAGAGAGTACTAACACATTCTGCAGATACTATTTTCAACCCATTTTACCTGATGTCTTCAAAGGCTTAGTTTACCAAGCACCATATAACTCAAAACAATTTCTCAATGTATCATGAATATGAAATATTTTTCCATTGTTCAGGCCTAATTTATTGTCTTTTATTCACAACATTACTTATGTAGGCCTGTATATCCAGAACTGCATACATAGCTTCCTGGTCAAAGCTAGTTTTCCTCTGTCCAGACTACTACTTATATTCCTTGATTGGTTTAAGGATGCATGCTATTTTGAACTTGAAATGATTTTGTATTACAAGTTCTGGGCATGTGTATATTTTTTTCCTTTTATTAATTTTAACTGCATAAGGAAAGTGCTTCAAAGATGTTTCAGTTTGCATGATTCTAGGGCCCTTGGTGGAATGAGCCTATGACTAAAGTTTTAACTTGCACCCCATTGTTTAAGCATTCTGTCTTCTGGAAGCTGGGGAGATGGGTGATCTCATACAGACCCTCACCCATTCCCTCCTCCATGGTATTAACTTTTTGGCTATTTGGTTAAACTGAAAAGCCCATTTTCAATTCAAGAAGATTTGACTGTGAGAGTACACAAGGAAAAAATTATGTGAAACCACTTTTGTCACATGAACTTCACTAAATCTAGAGAGATGGAGATTCTGCCTGATTATTAAATTTGAAGTTTATTTGAGAAACATACTTGCCCTTTACCTAGGCATTTGTATTTTCCATGAAGCTGCCAATTGGGACTGTCATGTGTATAGATTCATAAATTAGTTCTGTGACTACCTTATTACCTAATTCCCTTTCTTTAAGGATATTCAACATCTGACACTGGCTTTTTTATGGGAATAGCTGGGATTTTTTTTCATTATCTTTTCATTCCTAAACCCAAATGCTTTTGTTGTAGATAAAACTGGGAAATTCAGGAAAAAATTATAACATTAGAAATCCTTAAAAGTCTATTATTTATGGATAAGCACATTTGATTTTTTTTAATTTTAGAGAGAGAGTGAGCATGAGTGGGGGAGAAAGTTAAGTAGGCTCCATGCTCAGTGCAGAGTCCAATGCAGAGCTCCATCCCACAACCATGTGATCACAACCTGAGCTGAAATCAAGAGTCAGATGCTCAATTAACCGAGCCCCCCAGGTGCCCCATATTAGTACATTTAATAGCTGCACTTTTTTTTTCAGAAAACAGGACCTACCTATGTTGTCTACAAGAAACCCACTTTAAATATAAAGAACTGGGTAGGTTAAAACTGAATGTATGGAGGGCCACCTGGGTGGCTCCGTTCGTTGGGTGTCCGACTTCAGTTCAGGTTGTGATCTCCTGGTTCATGGGTTGGAGCCCCGTGTCAGGCTCTGTGATGACAGCTCAGAGCCTGGAGCCTGCTTCAGATTCTGTATCTCCCTCTCTCTCTGCCCCTCCCCTGATTGCTCTCTCTCTCTCTCTCTCTCTCTCTCTCTCTGTGTCTCTCTCAAAAATAAATTAAAACATTAAAACATTTAAAAAGGTAAATGTATGGAGAAAATGCTAACATGCTAACAGTAATCAAAAGAAAGCAAGAGTAGCTATATTCATTTCAGACACAGCATACTTCAAACCAAGGAAAATTATCAAGGATAAAGAAGGGCATTACATCATGATTAAAGAGGTCAATTTTCTAAGACAAGAATTCTTAATGTTTATGTGCTTAATAACAGTGTAAAAATGTGTGAGTCAAAAATTAATGGAATTGTGAAAGGAAATAGATTAATTGTGTGATCATATCAATACATTTGAGAAAAGTATTTGACAAAATACAATACCTATTAATGATTTTAAAAGAAATTCTCAGGAAACTAGTAATAGAGGAGAACTTCTTCACCTTGATAAAGATGATCCACAAAAACCTACAGCTAATATCATATTAATGGTGAGAAACTGAAAGGTTTTCCATTAGAATCAGGTATAAAACAAGGATATCCCTTCTTACCACTCATTTTCAACACCATACTGGAAGTTCCAGCTAATTCAATATTACAAGAAAAGGAAATAAAAGGTATCCAGATTGGAAATGAAGAAATAAAATTGTCTTTGGTCATGGATGACATTGTCATCTATGTAGAAAATCCAAAAGAATCAACAACAGCAAAACTTCTAGAAGAACTAAGCAATTATATCAAGGTTACAGTATACAAGGTTAATGTACAAAAGTTATTCACTTTTCTACGTACTAGCAAAGAACAAGTATAATTCAAATTAAAAGCACAATACCATTTATATTAGCACTCCCCCCAAAGAAAATACTTAGGTATAAATCTGACAAAATATGTATAAAATCTATTTGAGAAAAAAATTAAAAAATTATTAAATTGAAGAAAAATTAAATAATAGATATTCCATGTTCACGGATTGGAAGACTCAATTCTTCCTAACTTGATCTATAGATTAAATGCATTTCTCCCTAGGATCCCAACAAGTTATTTTGTGGATATTGAAAAAATTGATTATACAGTTTATATGGAGAGGCAAAAGACCCAGAAGAGCCAACACAATATTTAAAGAGAAGAATAAAGTTGGAGACTGACACTATCCAATTTCAAGACTTATTATAAAGCTACAGTAATCAAGACAGTGTGTTAGGGCGCCTGGGTGGCGCAGTCGGTTAAGCGTCCGACTTCAGCCAGGTCACCATCTCGCGGTCCGGGAGTTCGAGCCCCGCGTCGGGCTCTGGGCTGATGGCTCGGAGCCTGGAGCCTGTTTCCGATTCTGTGTCTCCCTCTCTCTCTGCCCCTCCCCCGTTCATGCTCTGTCTCTCTCTGTCCCAAAAATAAATAAACGTTGAAAAAAAATTAAAAAAAAAAAGACAGTATGGTATTGGTGAAAGAACAAGTAGATCAATGGAAAGGAATTAAAAGCCTATAAACAGACCTACATGAATGTAGTGAACTTCTTTTCAGCATAGGATCAAAGGCAAGACATTGGAACAGTCTTTTCAATAAATGGTGCTGGAACAACCAGACATCCACAGGGGGATAAAGAAACCCTGGATACAGACCTTGCATCTTTCACAAAGAGTAACTCAAAATGGATCACAGGTCTAAATGTAAAACATAAAAGTATAAAACTCTTAGAAGATATAGGAGAAAGCCTCGACCAACTTGATTATGGCACTTATTTTTACACATAACACCAAAGACAGAATCCATTTAAGAAATAATTGAGGGGTACCTGGGTGGCTCAGTCGGTTGAGTGACTGACTTTGGCTTGGGTCATGATCTCACGGTTTGTGAGTTCGATCCTCACGTCGGGCTCTGTGCTGACAGCTCAGAGCCTGGAGCCTGCTTCGGATTCTGTGTCTCCCTCTCTTCCCCTCCCCCACTCATGCTCTGTCTCTCTCTGTCTCAGAAATAAATAAACATTAAAAAATTAAAAAAATAATTGATAAGCTGGACTTAAATAAAATTAGGAAGTTCTACTCTGTGAAGGACAATGTCAAGAGAACCTGAAGACAAGTCACAGACTGGAGAAAAATATTTGCAAAAGATGTATCTGATAAAAGAAAGTCATCTGAAATATATAAAGAATTCTTAAAACTCAGCAATAAAATGAACAACCCGATTTAAAAATGGGAGATAAATAAATAAATAAAATGAGTGAAAGACTTTAAAAGACAATTCATTAAAGATGATAGAAAAATGGAAAATAAGCATATGTAAAGATGCTCCACATCATATATCATCAGGGAAATGCAAATTAAAGCAACAATGACATACCACTAAACACTTATTAGAATGTCCCAGATTTGGAACGCTGATAACATCAAATGTTGGGGAGGATTTAGAGTAACAAGTTCTCTCCTTGATTTCTGGTGAGAACGCAAAATTGTTATAGCCACTTTAGAAGACAGTTTGGTGGTTTCTTACAAAACTAAACATACTCTTACCACACAATCCAGTGATTACAATCCTTGGTGTTTGCCTAAAGGAAATAAGAACTTATTTTCACACAAAAACCTGCACACAGATGTTTATAGCAGCTTTATTGCCAAAAACTTGAAGGCAACTAAGATGTCCTTCCGTAGGTGAATGGATAAATAAACTGTCGTATATCCACACAATGGAATATTATTCAGCATTAAAAAGAAATGATCTATCAAGGTTTGAAAAACCATGGATGAACTTTAAGTGCATATTACTAAGTGAAAGAAGCCAATCAGAAAGGCTACGTAATGTAGGATTTCAACCATATGACATTCTGGGAACAGTAAAACTATGGATATAGTAAAAGATCAGTAGTTTCTCAGGATTTGCTGGGGGTAGAGGGAGGATGAATAGGAAGAGCACAGATGGTTTTTAGAGCAGTGAAAATACTTTGATACCATAACGATGGATACTTAGCATTGTACATTTTTCAAAACCCATAAAATGTCCAACACCAGGAGTGATCCCTAAAGTAAACTCTAAACTTTGAGTGATTATGGTGTGTTCATGTTGGTTCATCAAGTATAATAAATGTACCACTTTGTTAAGGGATGTTGATAATGGAGAGGCTATGCATGCGTGGAAGCAAGAGGTATATGAGAAATCTCTGTATACCCCAGTCAATTTTGCTGTAAACTGTTCTTTTAAAAATATAGTCTTAATTGTAAAAAGTTAATGTGAAAGAGCTATCTCATCTCAGATTAACCCTTTTAATTTGCCCATGTATTCATTTCCCCTATTACCTCATTTTTCCACTGTAGAGTTAATGAAATGCCTCCAATGAAGCAGTGGAATGGAATTACTCCATATATATTTAGTTATTAGTGAATGGAAGAAAGAATACTTGGGTGTAAAAGAAATGGTAATAGCTCTTGGATTTTGGCCTCTCAGGGAGGTAACAGATGGATGGCTGAAGTCCTGGTGTGCTATGGCTGAATAATGCATGATCTGAGGACCTCTGCATTGGTGACTGTGTGATGAAGTCTGAATTTTTCTATAGCTATATTAACACATGGAATAGTGCAGGAGTAGCAGTTAGGCAAACACCACACTTTGTTTCCCTGGTACAATCTATCACTGAACTCATTAGGTGAGTCAAAGTCAAGCCTGTCTTCCCAGTATGGGAAAGATTCTGAAACACTGAAGAATATAGAGTACTTACTAATCTCTAAAACTTTGAACTCAACGTATGTCAGAGAGATATTTTCTCCCTTCTTCTAGACGCCTATAATTTCCTTAAGAGAAATAATGAGAAATGATTTCACAATGTTGGCCTTAGCCTAGAGCCTTAGCCAGCCTCTATTTCTGTGTCTCAACATTTAAAAGGCCACTGATGTCCTACTACATGACACATTGTCTGAACACTTATCCTTTGGGACAGCTCTTGGTCCCATGAGCTGTCCTAATATCTGAGGTGCTGGTATCACGTATCATGAGTCCTATGTCACAGATAACCAAGCTCAGGCTGACAGAGTCTAAATCACATCTCCAGATAAGTGTCAAGATGTAAATGACGTTTCATCCCTTGCCCTCCCTAGAGGACACAGAGAAGCCTCCCTTTTAGAAGATGGGCTTTCAGGACTGGAGAAATGATTGGATGCCAATCCCCTGCTATTGTGGCCCCTCAAGTACTCATTCAGTAACCCCTCTGGGTGATGATAACAGAGGAAATGAAATCCCATCCTTTATGCCCATAGACCTGAGTGTCAGACTATATCCATTGGCTGATCCCTGAAGTGCTGAATCAGGCTGGGGCAGAAACATAGATGGGACAGGTGATCTTGAGGGACGGAAAGTGATATGTACAGAACTGCTTTAAACCAATACACTTTATATTTCACCTCCTTTAATCCTGAATGCTATTGAAGTTATTCATCATTATGACCATTATTCAGATGAGAGTACTGACTCTGGAGAGTCTAATTAATCAAAGAGACAATGCTCTCATCTCCAGATCAGCAGTTAACTCTGAAATTACTCTGTAGTTTTTTTTCAATTTTGTCTGGATGCCTCTACTGCTCTGAATGCTCTACTCTCCCTGGAAGCTGACTGCACATGATCCCCACATTTTTTTTTTCTTTTTAAATAATACTTGCATTGTTTTTTTTAGTCACATTATCAAAACTTAAAACACTTTATAAGTGAAAAATAAAACACAAAGAATTGTGTTAAAATGGGAGAAAACATTTATAAACTACACCTCAGATATTAGGTTAATATCCACAGTTTGTGAAGGACATTCAGTAACAACATGAAAAACAACTAACTTCAACACATAATTCAAATGAGTGTATATAAGTTTAGTAAATGTGTTAAAATATCTCTAAATCACTAGTGTGTTCTCCAGAGAAACAGAAACAGTACATGTATTTATATATAAAAGGCAATTTTTATGAAGAATTGGCTCATGCTATTATAGAGGCTGAGAGGTCTCATGTTCTGTCATTTGCAAGCTGGAGACCCAGACCAACCAGTGGTACAATTCAGTTTGAGTCAAAAGGCCTAAGAACCTGGGAGGCCAATAGTTTAAATCCCAGTGTGAGGGCCAGAAAAGATGAGATGAGATTTCAAGCAATGCACCAGGAAGCAAAAAGGGACAAATCCTTCCTCTAATTTTTGTTCTATTCAGGCTTTTAATAGATTGGGTGAGGCTCACCCACACTGGGGAGGACAGCCTCCTAGGTCCACCAATTCAAATACCAGTCTCCTCCAGAAACACCTTCACACATACACTCAGAATATTTAATCTGGACACTCCATAGCCAGTCAAGTTGATCCATAAAATTAACTGTCAGAACTTGAACTAATATGATGCAAATATAAATCCTAAGAAGAATATTAAGTGCAAAAGACAAGATGCAAAAGATGAGGAAACAGGATTTCTCTTTTGGAAGATGTAGAGGCTGCCTTTAGTCAGCAGGTTTGAGCAATGTAAACTTAAGTAAGGTAAATGGGCCCACAGTGATCACTGGGCTGAAGGTAAACAGGCATATTAGGTGACCCACCTCAAAATATCCATAAGCCCTAGCTGACCAATGAGCTACTTACAACTGGGCACAGGTACCAAAAAAGGGAAATTCCATACATTCTCATACCTCCTCACCTTCCCCCCTTTACTACACCCCCCCACCACTGCCTCCTGTCACACTGTGTCTCCTTTACTGCCCTGCCCCCTGCTCCCTTACAGTGTATTCAATAAACTTCTATCTCCTTTGTTTTGCCTTGAGTGAATTCTTTCACTGCCCACACCGCCGGCCTCTACCGAATCGGGTTGCTCCACAGAAAAGGACCTGTGTGTATGCAGGTATCTATGTGTACCCTTTACCTAGAAGGACACATCTGAAGAGGAGGCACCATTCTATGACAAAAAACACATATACAAAAGGTTATTAATTGTAGCATTATTTGCAGTCAAAAATACCAAAATACTATCTAAATACCCCAATACAAGATATTAAATATACTATAGTACAAATATACAACTATTAAAAAACAATGGGGGGTGCCTGGGTGGCTCAGTCGGTTAAACATCCAACTCTTGATTTCAGCTCAGGTCATGATCTCATGGTTCATGGGATCAAGCCCTGTGTTGGGCTCTGTGTTGACAGTGTCGATCCAGCTTGGGATTCTGTCTCTTGCACTCTCTCTGCCCTTTTCCCACTCACATGCGCATGTGCTGTCTCTCTCAAACTAAATAAACATTTAAAATATTTAAAAGAACACAAAACAAAACACGAGAAACATACCCCTACAATGAATGATAAGTGAGAGATTTCCAGGATAATGTTTAGAAAAAAAAAATCAAAGTTTAAAAGTGTTACGTAACATGTTTCTTTTTGTATTATAAAACAAAGGAAAATAAACACCTATATGCGTTAAAAGTGTTCATTTATTTTTATTGTTGAGTAGTATTCCATGGTATGGATGCACCACAGTTTCTTTAAGCAGGTACCCATTTAAGGACATTTGAGTTATTTCTAGTTTTTGGATAGTGTAGATTTTTTTTTGTGGACATAAATTTTAATTTCTCTCAGATAAATACCTACAAGAGCCATTGCTAGATTGTATGGTGTGTGGTTTTTCTTTTAAAGAAAGTTCCAAACTATTTTTCTGAATAGTTACATTATTATACATTCTTACCAGCAATGTATGAGTGATCCAGTTTCTTCACATTCTCATCAGAATTTGGCATTGTCACTGTTTTTTATTTTCATGTAAATAGAAAAATACTGTCCTAAATTTTGTTTGGAACCACAAAGGACCCTGATTAGCCAAAACAATCCTAAAAAACAGGGATAAATCTGGAGACATCACACTAGCTACTTTTAAGCTATATTACAAATCTATAATAATCAAAATAGTATGGTACTGCATAAAAACAAGTACATCGACAAGTGGATCAGAATAGAGCCCAGAAACAAACCCATGTAAATACAAATAACTTTTGACCCATGTGACAAGAACACAGAATGGGGAAAAGACAGTCCTTTAAATAAATGGTACTGGGAAAACTGGATATGCCCATGCAAAAAAATGAAATTGGACCCCTTTCTTACACCACACATAAAAAAAAATACCATATGATCCAACAATCCCACACCTGGGTATATATCTGAAGAAACTGAAATCAGTATTTCAAAGAGATATCTACACACCATGTTCATTGCAGCATTATTCACAATATCCAAGATATGGAAACAACCTAAATGCCCTTCAATGATGAACGGATAAATATATATATATATATATATATATATATATATATATATATAATGGAATATTACCCAGCTATAAAAAAGAAGGAAATCTTACATTTGCAACAACATGGATGAATCTATAGGGCACTATGCTAAGTGAAATCATCCAGACAGAGAAAAACAAATACTGTATGCTATCACATATATGAGAAATCTAAAAAAAAAAGTCCAATTTCATAGAAATGGAGACTACAATGGTGCTTTCCAGTGATTGGGCGGGGGAGAGGGAAAGAGGAAGATTTAGGACAAAGGGCACAAAATATCAATAATAACAAGAAGAAAAAGTACAGCATGATGACTACAGTTAATAATGTGGTATTGTACACTTGAAAGTTGCTGAGAGTATTCTCACCACAAGAAAGTTACCAATATTAACTATTTGACATGATGGTTATATTAATTACTTTGATCTTGGTAATCATTCTACAATGTATATGTATATCAAGTTTCATTCTACAATGTATATGTATATCAACTTATCATGTTGTATACTTCAAATACATATGATGATATTTGTAAGTTATTACTCAATAAAGTTTTTCAAGTAAAAATATAGCCTCCAGACTGGGAGAAAATATTTGCAAATCTTATATCTAAGGAACTAGTATCTAGAATATATAAAGAATTCTTACAACTCAATAATAAAAAGACAAATAACCCAACTAAAAATGATCAAATGAATGAAC
This sequence comes from Prionailurus bengalensis, assembly GCF_016509475.1. Classification (NCBI taxonomy): domain Eukaryota; kingdom Metazoa; phylum Chordata; class Mammalia; order Carnivora; family Felidae; genus Prionailurus; species Prionailurus bengalensis. The sequence goes on along the minus strand of NC_057361.1, from coordinate 82,776,625 downwards.
AGACATTTATCCATGAAAGGTATACAAATGACCAATAAGCACCTTAAAAAATGCTTTGCATCATTATTCATTAGGTAAATGCAACACAAAACTACACTGAGATGTCACTTCACACTCTCTAGAATGGCTAGAATCAAAAGGACAGATATTAATCAGTGCTGGTGAGGATTTGGAAAAATTAGAACCCTTGTAAACTCTTGGTGGTAATGTAAAATGATGCTGCCACTTTGGAAAATAGTCTGGCTTCAAAATTTTAAAAAAAAGTTACTATATGACCTAGCAATTCTGTTCTTAGATATTTACAGAAGAGAAAAAAAAAAAACATATGTCCACACAAACACTTGTACACAAAGTTTATAGCAGCATTATTCATGATAGCTAAAAAGTATAAAAATCTGACTGTCCATCAATAGAAGAATGAATAAATAAAACACGGTATATAAATGCCATGGAATATTATTTGACAACAAAAAGGACAAAAGTACTGATGCATGCTACAACGTGAATGAACCTTGAATATACCATGCTACATGAGGAAATCAGAAACAAAAGGTCAAATGGATTGTTTGATTCCATTTATAAGCAATGTCCACAGAAAGAAAATCCATATAGACAGAAAGTAGATTAATGTTTGCCTAGGGATAAAGGAAGTATTGGAGGGAAATATAATAATTGTTATTGTTTTAAATGTCTTATATCAATTAAAATGTATGGCTGTAATTATTTTATTTTTATTTTTCAATAGTAATAGGAGCGACATTTATTGAATACTTGTTAAGTGCCTGTTCTAACCATGGTGCATAAATTATTTTTTTAAGTTTATATTTAAATCCCAGTTATTTAACATATGGTGTAATATTGGTTTCAATCGTAGAATTTTGTGATTCATCACTTACATACAACACTTAGTGCTTATTACAAGTGCCCTCCTTAATAACAATCACCCGTTTAACCCATTCTCCCACCTTCCTCCCCTTCAACAACCTTCAGTTTGTTCTCTATGGTTAGTAGTTTTGTTTTGTGCTTTGCCTGTCTCTTTATTTCTCCATGTTCATCTGTTTCATTTCTTAAATTTCATGTATGAGTAAAATCATACAGTTATTTGTCTTTCTCTAACTGACTTAACTCACTTAGCATAATACAGTCTAGCTCCATCCATTTCCTCACATATGGCAAGATTCATTCTTTTAATGGCTGGGTAATATTCCATTTTATATATATATATATATATATATATATAATTCCATTATATATATATAATTCCATTATATATATATAATACTACTACATTTATATATATATATATAATATAATTCCATTATATATATATAATACTACTACATTATATATATATATATATAATTCCATTATATATATATAATTCCATTATATATATATATAATTCCATATATATATATATATAAAATGCTACTTTTTTTTTCTTCCCAAGATTTTACTTAAATTTAAGTTAGATAACATACAGTGTAGTATTGTTTTCAGGAGTAGAATTTACTGATTTATCACTTACATATAACAGCCAGTGCTCATCAAAACATGCCCATCCCCCCACCCACCTCCCTCCAGCAGCTTCAGTTTGTTCTCTATAGTTATGAGTCTCCTATGTTTTGCCTCCTTCTCTGTTTATACCTTATTTTTTTTCCTTTACTTCCCCTATGCTCATCTGTTTTGTTTCCTAATTCCACATAGGAGTGAAATCAGAGGCTCCTGGGGGATAAGTCATTTGAGTGTCTGACTTGATTTTGGCTCAGATCATGATGACATGGTTTGTGGAATCAATCCCTGGATCTGGCGCCATGCTGCCAGTTCAGAGCCTGCTTGGGATTCTCTCTCTTCTCTCTGCCCCTCCCCTGCTTGTGCACTTGGTCTCTGTTAAAATAAATAAATATACTTTAAAAAGGAATGGAAACATACGGTATTTGTCTTTCTCTGAATGACTTATTTCACCTAGCATAATACACTCTACTTCCATCCATGTCATTGCAATTGGCAAAATTTCATTCTTTTGATTGCCAATATTACTATAGATGTACACACACACACACACACACACACACACACCACATCTTCTTTCTCCATTCATCAGTCAATGGACATTTGGGCTCTTTCAATAATTTAACTATTGTTAATAGAGCTGCTATAAATATCGGGGTGAATGTACCCCTTCGAATCAGCATTTCTGTATTTTTTGGATAAATACCTACTAGTGCAATTGCTGGATTGTAGGGTAGTTCTATTTTTAACTTCGTGAGGAAATTCCATACTGTTTATGAGAGTGGCTGTACCAGTTTGCATTCCCATCAACAGTGTAAGAGGGTTTCCTTTTCTCCGCATCCTTACCAACACCTGTTGTTTCCTGTGTTGGTAATTTTAGCCAATCTGACAGGTGTGAAGTGATATCTCATCATGATTTTGGTTTCTATTTCCATGATTATGAGTGATGTTGAACATCTTTTCATGTATCTGTTAGCTATCTGGATCGTCTTCTTTGAAAAGTGTCTATTCATGTCTTCTGCCCATTTCTTCACTGGGTTTTTGCTATTTGGGTGCTGAGTTTGATAAGTTCTTTATAGATTTTGGATACTAGCCCTTTATCCAATATGTCATTTTCAAACATCCTCTCCCATTGCCTTGGTTGTCTTTTAGTTTCGTTGATTGTTTCTTTTGCTGTATAGAAGCTTTTTATCTTGATGAGGTCACAGTAGTTCATTTTTGCTTTTGCTTCCTTTGTCTCTGGAGACATGTCTAGTAAGAAGTGCTGCAGCTAAGGTCAAATAAGTTGCTGCCTGTTTTCTCCTCTAGGATTTTGATGGTTTCCTGTCTTACATTTAGGTCTTTCATCCATTTTGGCTCTGAGCCATCAGCCCAGAGCCTGACGCGGGGCTCGAACTCGCTGACCGTGAGATCGTGACCCGGGTGAAGTCAGACGCTTAACCGACTGAGCCACCCAGGCGCCCCTTCTGCCCATTTTTTAACTTAATTGTTCATTTTTTGGGTGTAGAGTTTTGTAAGTTGTTTACAGATTTTGGATACTAACCCTTCATCTGATATGTTATTTGCAAATATCTTCTCCCATTCCATAGGTTGTCTTTTACTTTTGTAGGTTGTTTTTTTCATTGTGCAGCTTGTTTTTTAACAGAAAACTTCATATTCCTTGAATAGTGCATAATTTCTGTATCAATGCCTTAAATTGGCTTAGTTTTTTCTTGTTTTTGTTGTCGAAGTTTGTATATGATTACTTTGTATGTATATTTTACTACACTGACTTTTTTAAACTATTAATCAACCAGGATTTGTGTCAATAGTGTAGAATTGAGAAACACTTTGTATGTCTGCAGGCCTTTTTTTTCCTTTGGAGTTATGAAGATAATCTGCATTAAGTTCTAAAACCCACTTAACTTGTTCTGATTGATTATCGAAATTTCCTCTACTTGTGCCAAAAATTTCCTTTTTTCTTACTTTACTTACTACACACACACACCCTTAATGCTCCGTGGAAAATTTTACATGAATTGGACTAAATTCACTAACTGATTTGGGTTAAATTTAACTTTTTTCAATTCTGAGTTTTTTCTCTCAAGAAACTGCCCATTTTTTCAAACCTTTAATATCTCTTTTTAGTCTTTAATGTTTTCATGAATACACATTTTGCTCCACAACTTTCATCTGAATTGTGTGTAAGTTGAAGTTGAACTCCGTGAAGTAGTGCTTTATTGGCCTGCAACTGTTATTTCTGCTTTTTTCTTTTTCCAGGATTTTCTAGGCATGCAGTTGATTCAGCTTGAGGAAGTTATTTTGTGTTATCATTTCTGTGGTTCCCTTTCTTGCCTGGATGTGTTGTCTAATTGAGTTAGAGAATCATTTAAAAACCTTCAGTTGTCTAAATGTATTTGATTAGCATAAAATATTGAATATTAGCAAATATATTTTTCACATATGCTGAGATGAACATGTTTTTCTGTTTGATTGATTAAACGTTGGGTTTTATTTCAATTCTTGGAAAGAATCATAATAATGTCATTGCTGAGTACCTCAACCATCAACAGAATCCAAAAAACATGTTGAAAACCAAACAAGTTTCCAAATAAGTGCTGCAGTTAATAGGATTTTTTTTCCTGTTTTGTAATTTACTGCCTGTGAATTGCCTAACAAACAAAAAACTAATTTTGTATACAGAATGCTTGTCATTTCTATTTCCTATGCTTATATCTTGATATTTGTAAGCATAATCTTAACTCCCTGATGAACCAGGTTTAATTTCAATTATGTCTATCTTCTAGAAGCTTACCAAGATGGACTTTATACTTCCTTAGGGACTAGAGTCAAACATGGACTTTACCTCCAAGCTTTACTTCATCAACTTCTGAAGAAGCCTTACCTGTGAAAGGTATAACAATATAGCATTGTTATAAAATCTCCTGAGGATTACCATATAGCTACAAATTGAGAATGGCCAAAAGGAAGGATGATTTTCATAGACAATCCTGTAAGTGTCCTCAACTTACCCATGTGGGTGTGTCATTTGTGATATTCTTTTAAAAATAACTTCAGTGTCTTTAGGATTCAGTCTGCATTTTTGGGTGGAGGACTAGCCTGGCACTCTACTGAAATATAAGAAGGCCTGAGAATGAAAATTGCCGAGGACTTTGGAAAGTTGGGCCTGATAGCATTAAGCAAGTTTGGCTTTGTCTACAGCCATCTGCAGACTACAAAAAGAAGTTTTTCCCATAGTCCTGTCACTTCATTAAGGACAAAATTTTGGGATTTGAGTCCTAAAATTCAGTAACAATGAGGTGTCCTATTGTGTGTTACAGATGAATGATTTGTTTAGGGCAGGGTAATACATATGCAGTCCTGAGTTTCTGCCCCTCCCTCTCTAAGATATCCTTTTGTTACATAAAAAATGAATACCAATGTATGAAAGCCACATTTCTGGCTAGATCTCATTGGTGCAGACCTAAAAACTGGACAAGTATCTGCCCCTGCCCCCAAATCCAACACAATGACAGGGTTGCAGCCACTGCTTTCTTGTTTAGGTTCTAACATATCACACCTGGCCTATGCCACTGCTCCTTCATACAAACACCCTCGTCACCCTTCTGAACTCTTCACATCCTCAGATTTCAATATTCTGCCCCTAGTCATCTCTACTCACCCCCACTACCCACATAGCCAACTACTCTGCTCATTTTCTCTGATTTTTAATTTTAAAAATTCTTTATTTTTAAATAACTTATTCACAAGAAGTTGCAAAAATAGTGCAGAGAAGTACTGTGCACCCTTCCCCCAGTTTTTCCCAGTGGTAACATCTAACTAAATTATACAATATCAAAACTGGGAAACTAATCTCAGTAAAATTAACAGAATTTACTCAGATTATCACAACTTTTCCATGCAATGATTTGAATTTATGTGTATACTTCTGTGCAATTTAACCACATGTAACCACCACTACAATCAAAATACACAACTATTCTATCACTACAAAATCTCCCATGCTACCTCTTTATAGCAACACACATTGCTCTATCCCCTTGCAACCATTAATTTGTTCTCCATGTCAATATTTTTTTTTCATTTCCAGAGTGTTATACAAACTCAATAATACAGTATGGAACTTTTTAAAAATTGAGATAAAATTTATCTAACAAAATTAACCACATTAAAGTAGCATTTAGTACATTTACAGTGTGGTGCAATCATCACCTATATCTAGTACCAAAATTATTTTCACATCTAAAAGGAAACCACATAACCATTGAGCAGTCACTCGCATGGTAAATGTGGGGATTTTAGGGTTGATCAAGGAAGAGAACCATGAGGGGCAGTAAGACACAAGCCTTATTTGAGTGATACTTGGATAGACTTGCATGAAAGAGAAGTCTCTCCCAGAAAGACACCTTTCAGAGACAGTTTTATGAGGCCACTACCCATAAGGAGAATACGGAAAAGAAACTCTCATAAGAAAGGGAGAAATCAGGGATGAATCTTACAAGTCTAGGTATTATCACACTGTAGCAAGATGGGAAGTTTGTGGGTCAGAGAACTCTGAAGGGCAGCAGCAGTTTGAAGTTGTTTTATTCCTACAGGGTTTATGTTACCTATGGTTATATGTTGGGTGCAGTTTTGTGAAGTATGTAAAGTTAATAGATCTAAATGACTAAAAATATATTTTTGAATATATTTAAAATAATCAAATGTGTGCTAATTTGAATTGGGCACCAGTGGGGTTTTTACTAATGGTCCTAGCCTGCTGTGAAGAAGTAAACAAAATGTGGGCCATTTTAAGCTAATACATAGGGGATATCTCTGGCCCATGTACATAATACTCCTTATTCCCCTCCAACCAACATATCACAAACACCAGTTTGCTTTCTGTTCATATAGATTTATCTATTCTGGATATTTCACATAAATACAATCATACAATCTATGACCTTTATGACTGGCTTCTTTCACTTAGCTTAATGTTTTTGAGACTTGCTCACTTTGTAGCAAGTATCAGTATTGCATTCCTTTTCTGAGAATTTATATTTATTTACTTATTTGTTTAAATGTTATTTATCCATCATACAGTGAAATATTGGTCTCAGGAGTAGAATTCAGTGATTCATCACTTACATTAAACACCCAGTGCTCATAATAACAAGTGCCCTCCTTAATACCTATACCCATCTAGCCAATCCCCACCCCCTCCCTCCTTCAACCCTTCATTTGTTAAGAGTCTCTTGTGATTTGTTTCCATCTCTCCTATTACCTCATCTTCACATATGTTCATCTGTTTTGTTTCTTAAATTCCACGTATGCCTTAAAATATATCATATTTGTCTTTCTTTGTGTGACATATCTTGCTTAGCATAATACATTCTACCTCCATCCACGTCATTACAAATGGCAAGATATCATTCTTTAGGATGGCTGAGTAATATTTCATTCTATTTGTGTACCACATCTTCATAAACTATTCACTGGGCTCTCTCCATAGTTTGGCTATTATTGATAATGGTTCTATAAACATTGGAGTGCATGTACCCCTTCAAGTTACTATTTTTGTATCCCTTGGGTAAATACCTAATACTGCAATTACTCAATCCCAGGGTAGTTCTAGTTTTGGTTTTTTGAGGAATCTCCATACTGGTCTCCAGAGCACCTGCACCAGTTTGCATTCCCACCAACAGTGCAAGAGGGTTCCCTTTTCTCCACATACTCACAAACACTTGTTGTTTCTTGTGTTGTTATTTTAGCCATTCTGACAGGTGTGAGGTGGTATGATCATCTCGATTTACATTTCTTTGATGATGAGTGATGTTGAACATCTTTTCATGTGTCAGTTAGCCATCTGGATGTCTTCTTTGGAAAAGTGTCTATTCATGTCTTCTGCCCATTTCTTTACTGAATTATTTGTTTTTTGGGTGTTGAGTTTTATAAGTCATTTATAGATTTTGGATATTAACCTTTATCAGATATGTCACTTGCAAAGACCTAAGTCCCAATAGTTCATATTTGCTTTTGTTTCCCTTGCCTTCAGTGAAGTGTCTAGTAAGAAGCTGCTGAGGCCAAGGTCAAAGAGGTTGCTGCTTGTGTTCTCCTCTAGGATTTTGATAGTTCCCTGCCTCATATTTAGGTCTTTCACCCATTTTGAATTTATTTTTTTATGATGTAAGAAAGTGGTCCATATTCAGTCTTCTGCATGTCGCTGTCCAGTTTTCCCAACACCGTTTGCTGATGAGACTGCCTTGTTTCCATTGGATATTCTTTCCTGCTTTGTCCAAGATTAGTTGGCCATATATTTGTGGGTCCGTTTCTGGGTTCTCTATACTGTTCCATTGATCTATATGTCTGTTTTTGTGCTAATACCATACTGTCTTGATGACTACAGCTTTGTAATACAATTTGACGTCTGGAATCATGATACCTCCAGCTTTGCTTTTCCTTTTCAACATTGCTTTGGCTATTTTGGGTCTTTTGTAGTTCTGTACAAATTTTAGGATTGGTTTTTCTAGCTCTGTGAAAAATGCTGGTATTTTGGTAGAGATTGCATTAAATGTCTAGATTGCTTTGGGCAGTATAGACATTTTAACAATGCTTGTTTTTCTAATCCATGAGCATGGAATGCTTTTCTGTTTTTTGTCCTCTTCAATCTCTTTGAAATTGTGTGTGTGTGTGTGTGTGTGTGCATGTGTGTGTGTGTGTGTGTGTGTGTGTATTTCTCTGAAAGTGTTCTATACTTTTCAGAATATAGATCTTTTGCCTCTTTATTTAGGTTTATTCCTAGGTATCTTATTGTTTTGATACAGTTGCAAATGGGATAGATTCCTTGATTTACTTTTCTTCTGCTTCATTATTGGTTGTACAGATTTCTGCACGTTGATTTTATAACCTGCAACTTTTCTGAATTCATGTATTAGTACTGGCAATTTTTTGATGGAGTATTTCGGGTGTTCTACCTAGAGTATCATGTCATCTGCAAATATTGAAAGTTTGACTTCTTCCTAGCCAATTTGGATGCTTTTTCTCTATTTTTGTTGTCTGATTTCTGAGGCTAAGACTTCCAATACTATGTTAAATTGTAATGGTGAGAGTGGACATCCTTGTTTTGTTCCTGACCTTAAGGGAAAGGTTCTGTTTTCTCCCATTGATGATGATACTGTATGTGGGTTTTTCATACATGACCTTTATTATGTCGAGGATTGTTCCATATACCCCTAATTTGTTGAGGGTTTTTACCAAGAATGAATGCTTCATTTTGTCAATTGCTTTTTCTGTATCTATTGAAAGGATCATATGGTTCTTATTGTTTCTTTTATTAATGTGTTGTATCACATTGATTGATTTGCAAATACTGAACCACCCTGCAGCCCAGAAATAAATCCCACTTTATCATGGTGAATAATTCTTTAAATGTACTGTTGAATAATTTTGCTAAGATCTTGTTGAGAATTTTTGCATCCATGTTCATCAGGGATGTTGGTGTGTAACTCTTCATTTTAGTGGGGTCTTTCTCTGGTTTTGGGGTGAAGGTAATTCTGGCCTCATAGAATGAGTTTGGAAGCTTTCCTTCCATTTCTATTTTTTGGGATTGCATCTCAGTTATAGCACTTTTAATTTTAGCCTGGCTAGATTTTAGTTATCTTATGTCTGTAGTAAGAGATTCTCTAATGTCCTCTATGATTTCTTCAAGCCCAGGTAATGTCTTAATAATTGTTATTTTGAATTCTAGTTCAGATATCTTACTTATATTTGCATTGACTAAATCTCTGGCCATCATTTCTTTCTCTTCTTTCCTTTGGGGTGAATTCCTCTGTCTTGTCATTTTTGAGAGAAAGGAGAATAAAAAGCAAAATAAAACAAAATAAAAATTAAAAATTCTAAGAATACAATTTTTAAGAATAAATATAATTTAAAAAAATAAATATAATTTTTAAAAATAAAATATATAAAAGAAGCTAGATATTGGGTGTGTTTGGTCTGCTTGTTATGAGAAGCTTCCACAAGTTGTTTTTCTGGTTTGTAGATATGCCACTTTCTTTTTAAGACTTCCAATCAATTTCTTGGGTGTTCAGAATGATTCCATATTTATCTTGATGTATTCCAGGAAGGAGTAAATCTTCCTACTCCTCTGCCATCATACCTCCCAAATTCTGCATTCCTTTTTATGTTCAAATAATATTCCATTATAGGGATATATTACATTTTGTGAATCCATTCATCAGTTAATGGACATTTGGATTGTTTACATTTGGGTGCTATTATGAATTCTGCTGCTATGAATATTCATGTGCAAATATTTGTTTGAATACTTGTTTTAAATTTGGGGGAGTAATATATCTAGTTTTGGAATTTGGGGGTCAAATGGTAGTTATATATTTATTTGAGAAACCCATCAAATTATTTTCTACATAAGCTGCATTATTTTACATTCCCATCAGCAATTTGCAAAGGTGCCAATTTCTCCACAATCTTGCCAACATGTGTTATTTTCTGGGGTTTTTTTTATTATATCCATTCTACTATGTTTGAAGTGGTATCGCACTGTGGTTTTGATTTGCATATTCATAATGATTAAAGATGTTGAACGTCTATTTGTGTGTCTACTAGCCATTTGTGTATCTTCTTTGGACTAATGTCTATTTAATAAGTCCCTTGCCTATTTGTCTTTTGTTGTTGAGGTATAAGTGTTCTTTATATATTCTGCATGGTAGACCTTTATCAGGTATATAATTTTCAAGTGACTTCTTCCATTCTGCATGATATGTTTTTACTTTCTTGATAGTGAAATTTGATACATAAAATATTTTAATTTGATGTAGTCCAGTTTTTGTTGTTGTTGTTGTTTGGGCTTTTGCTATTATTTCTAATTTGGTGTTGTATTTCTAATTATTTCAAAGATGTACAAATGGCCAACAGGCAGATGCAGTGATGTTCAATATTTTTTAGTCACTATGAATATTTAAATCCATTGCCAAATTCAAGGTCATAGAAGACTTACCACTATTTTTTTCTAAATATTAGTAAAATTAGCTCTTAAATTACATCTTTGATACATTTTGAGTTAGTTTTTGTATACAGTATGAAAAGTCCAACTTCACTGTTTTGCATGTGAATATTTAGTGTTCCCAGCACAATTTGTTGAAGAGACTGTTTTTCCACCATTGAATGGTCTTATCAGTTTCCCTGTGGTAACTCAACTGGATAGATGTAGGGGCTTATTTCTAGACTCTGAATTCTATTCCATTGTTTTTATATGTCTATCCTTATGTCATTTACATGCATTTTTCCCCATGCTCCTTTTATTATTGTAGATTTGTAATAAGTTTTAAAACCAGAAACTGTGTCTTGTAACTTTGTCTAGTTTTGAGATTATTTTGATCTTTCAAAACCCTTACAGTTCTATATAACTGTTAGCATCAGTTTTTCCATTTCTGAAAAAAATATATAGTTGTTGTTTTGATAGAAATTACATTGAGTCACATTGGTAGTATTACCATTTTAACAATATATCTTATGGGGCGCCTGGGTGGCTCAGTCGGTTAAGCCACCGACTTTGGCTCAGGTCATGATCTCACAGTTCGTGGGTTTGAGACTCGCATCAGGCTCTGTGCTGACAGCTCAGAGCCTGAAGCCTGCTTCTCATTCTGTGTCTCCCTCTCTTTGCACCTCCCCTGCTCGTGCTCTGTCTCTCTCTGACTCTCAAAAATAAGTAATAAGTAAATAAATGTTAATTAAAAAATTAAAAAAATATATATATAATCTTACAATCTTTGAATACTGAATGTCATTTCATTTATTTAGGTCTTCTTTAATTTCTTTCAAAAATGTTTTTCAGTTTTCAGGTACAAATATTACAAATCCTTGGTTAAATTTTTTCCTATTTATTTTATTCTTTTGAATGCTAGTATAGATGGAATTTTTCTTGTAATTTCCTTTTCAGCTTGCTCTTTGCTAGTGTATAGAAATAAAGTTCAATTTTTGTGTTGATCCTGCATCCTACAACTTCTGAATTCATTTATTATTTCTAGTAGTTCTTTTTGTATGTTACAGGATCTTTAGGATCTTCTGTATGTAGAATCCTATCATCTGCAAATAAAGATAATTTTACTTCTTTTCCAATTTGGATATCTTTTGTTTTCTTACTGCCGTAATTGCTCTGGCTATACAATTTTGAATAGCAGTGGTGAAAGTCAGTATCCTCACCTTATTTCTTATCTTACAAGGAAAGCTTTCCATCTTTCACCATTGAGTATAATGTTAGCAATAGGTTTTCTACTCTTAGTTTTCTGAGTGTTTATATCATGAAGGTGTCTTGGATTTTATCAAAATGTGTTTTCTGTATCAATTGAGATGATCATGGGATGTTTTTGCCTTTATTCTTTTAATGTCGTGTGTTATACTAATTCATTTTCATATATTGAAAGATCTTTGTATTCATTGTGATAAATATCATTTGATCATGATATGTAATTTTCTTTATATGCTGCTGGATTTGGTTTGCCAATATTTTGTTTGGGAGTTTTGCTAGTATTTTGTTCAGGATCTATGTTCATTAGGGGTATTGGTCTATAATTTTCTTTCATCAGGTAACTTTATCTGGATCTCATATCAGGGTAGTGCTCACCTCACATAATGAATTATAAAGTATTTCTAACTCTTTTATTCTTTGGAAGCATTTGAAAAAGCGTTGTATTAATTCTTCTTTAAATGTTTGATATAACACACCAGTGAAGCCATCTGGTCCTGGGATTTCTTTTTTGGGAGGTTTTTGATGACTATTTCCACTTACTTATTAAAATACAGTTCATATTTTTCCATTTCTTCTTGAGTGTTAATAGTTTGTCTTTCTAGGAATCTGTCTATTCCATTAGGTTATCCAATTAGTTGGTATACAATTATTTGTAGTATTCTATTATAATTCTTTTTATTTCTGTAAGGTCTATAGTAATATCCTCAGTTTTCTCTTATGTTTAAGTTTTATTGAGATATAATTGACAAATAAAATTATAAGATATTTAAAGTATGCATCATGATGATTTGATATACATATAAATTATGAAATGTTCCACCCCTTATCTAATTAACACCTTAGTTTTATTTCTGATTTTAGTAATTTAAGCCTTTGTTCTCTCTTTTTTTGCCAGTCTAGCTAAAACTTTATACATTTTATTGAACTTTTCAGAGAACCAACTTTTGGTTTCATGTGTTCTCTCTTATGTTTCTATTATCTATTTTGTTATGTCTATTCTAATCTTTATTATTTACTTCGTTCTGCTAGCTCTGGATTTAGCTTATTCTCCTTTTTCTAGCTCTTTAAAGCATGAAGTTAGCTTATTAATTGAGGATTTTTTTTCTAATGTAAGTATTTACATCTATCATTTTTTTCTCTGGGTACTGCCTTCACTGTATCCCATGTGTTTTGTTTTGTTTTCATTTTTATTCATCTCAAAGTAATTTCTAGTTTTACTTATAATTTCTTCTTTGACCCATTAGTTGCTTGAGTATGCCATTCAATCATTGTACATCCTTATGAATTTTTCCATTTTCCTTCTGTTATTGATTTCTGGTTTTTTTTTTTCTGTTGTCGTCAGAGAAAGCACTTTGTATTATTTTATTATGTTTAAATTAGAGACTTCTTTTTGTGGCCTACCATATCGTGAATTCTAGGTGATGGCCCATGTGCACTTGAAAAGTATGTGTATTCTGTTGTTGGATGGAGTATTCTCTATATGTCTGTTAGGTCTGTTTGGTTTTTTGTATTGTTCAAGTTCTCTGTATCTTACTGACCTTTTGACTACTGGTTCTATATGTTATTGAGACTGGATTGTTGAAATATTAACCTATAATTGTAGAATTGTCTATTTTCTTTGATCAATTCTGTCTTTTTAAAATTACTATATTTTGGGGGTTCTGTGGTTAGTTGTGTACATGTTTATAATTGTTATGTCTTTCTTATGGACTGGTCCTTTTATCAGAATATAATGTCCTTTGTCTCTTGTAACAATTTTTTTACCTAAAAACACTTTGATATTAGGATAACTACTGAAGCTCTCTTTTGGTTATTATTTGCATGGAATATCTTTTTACATCCTTTCACATTCAATTTGTTTGCATCTTTGGATCTAAAGTGAGTCTCTTATAGGCCATGTATATTTGGATCATGTTTTATCAACTCTTACAATCTTTGTCTTTAATTAGAGAGTAGAATCCTGGTGTATTTAAAGTAATTATTGGTAAGTATTGACTTTTGTCATTTTACTATTTGTTTTCAATATGTCATAGGCTTGTTGTTGTTGTTCCTTGATGCCTCCATTACAGCCTTCTGTAATTAATTGATTTTGTCTAGTTTATCATTTTGATTCCCTTCTCATTTCTTTTCCTGCTTATATGTTAGTGTTTCCCTGGAGGTTACCTTGGGGACTACAGTTACCATCTTTACTTTGTAAAATTCTTCTTTTTTAATATGAAATTTATTGTCAAATTGGTTTCCATACAACACACAGTGCTCATCCCAACAGGTGTTTTCCTCAATACCCATCACCCATCCTCCCCTCCCTCCCATCCCCCATCAACCCTCAGTTTCTTCTCAGTTTTTAAGAGTCTCTTATGTTTTGGTTCCCTCCCTCTCTAACCTCTTTTTTCCCCTTCCCCTCCCCACGGTCTTCTGTTAAGTTTCTCAGGATCCACATAGGAGTAAAAACATATGGTATCTGTCTTTCTCCGTATGACTTATTTCACTTAGCATAACACTCTCCAGTTCCATCCATGTTGCTACAGGAGGCCATATTTCATTCTTTCTCATTGCCACGCAGTATTCCATTGTGTATATAAACCACAATTTCTTTATCCATTCATCAGTTGATGGACATTTAGGCTCTTTCCATAATTTGGCTATTGTTGCAAGTGCTGCTATACACATTGGGGTTCAAGTGCCCCTATGCATCAGCACTCCTGTATCCCTTGGGTAAATTCCTAGCAGTGCTATTGCTGGGTCATAGGGTAGATCTATTTTTAATTGTTTGAGGAACCTTCACACTGTTTTCCAGAGTGGCTGCACCAGTTTGCATTCCCACCAACAGTGCAAGAGGGTTCCCATTTCTCCACATCCTCTCCAGCATCTATAGTCTCCTGATTTGTTCATTTTAGCCACCCTGACCAGCGTGAGGTGATATCTGAGTGTGGTTTTGATTTGTATTTCCCTGATGAGGAGTGACGTTGAATATCTTTTCATGTGCCTGTTGGCCATCTGGATGCCTTCTTTAGAGAAGTGTCTATTCATGTTTTCTGCCCATTTCTTCACTGGATTATTTGTTTTTTGGGTGTGGATTTTGGTTTATATAGACAAAGGAATACTACGTGGCAATGAGAAAGAATGAAATATGGCCTTTTGTAGCAACGTGGATGGAAATGGAGAGTGTTATGCTAAGTGAAATAAGTCATACAGAGAAAGACAGATACCATATATTTTCACTCTTATGTGGATCCTGAAAAACTTAACAGAAGACCATAGGGGAGGGGAAGGAAAAAATGAAGATTAGAGAGGGAGGGAGCCAAAACATAAGAGACTCTTAAAAACTGAGAACAAACTGAGGGTTGATGGGAGGTGGGAGGGAGGGGGGGGTGGGTGATGGATATTGAGCAGGGCACCCGTTGCGATGAGCACTGGGTGTTGTATGGAAATCAATTTGACAATCAATTTCATATTTAAAAAAAAGAATCAAACAAAAGCACACTCAGGAGCTAGTTTTTGTTTGTTTTCTTTGTTTTTGTTTCTTTTATCTTCCTTTCTTCTTTTCCATTCTAGACAAAATGACGAGTCAGATAAGTCCACCCCAAAAGAAAGAACAAGCAGCAGAACTTCTGGCTAAGGATTTAATAAATACAGTTATAAATAAGATGACTGAACTAGAATTTCAAACCACAATTATAAGGATACTAGCTGGGCTTTAAAAAGGCATAGAAAACACTAGAGAATCCCTTTCTGCAGAGAAAAAAAGAACTGAAATCCAGTCAGGCTGAAATAAAAATGCTATAGCCGATATAAAGTCTCGAATGAATGCAATGATGGCAAGGATGGACAGGCAGAGGAGCGAATCAATGACATAGAAATGACATTTTTGGAAAATAATGAAGCTGAAAAGAAGGGGGAAATAAAATCATGGATCATAAATGCAGACATAGGGAACTCAGCAACTTGCCAAAAAGGATTAGCCTTCATATCATAGGAGTCCCAGAAGATGAAGAGAGAAAAAGTGGCAGAAGGATTATGTGAGCAAATTATAGCTGAAAAATTCCTTAACCTGAGGAAGGGTACAGACATCAAAATCCAAGAAGGACAGGGAACTCCCATTAAATTTAACAAAAGCTGGCCATCGCCAAGGCAAATGATAGTCAAATTCACAAGATACATGGACAAGGAAAGAATCCTGAAAGCAACAAGGGGAAAAAATCCTTAACCTACAAGGAAAGACAGGTAAGGTTCATAGCATATTTGTCCACAGAAACTGGTAGGCCAGAAAGGAGTGACAGGATGTATTTAACGTTCTGAATGGGAAAAAATATATATGCAGCCAAGAATTATTGGCAAAGCTGTCATTCAGAATAGAAGGAGAGATAAAGATTTTCCCAAACAAAAACTAAAGGAGTTTGTAGCCACTAAACCAGCCCTAAAAGAAATTTTAAGGGTGACTTCTTGAGTAGAGAAAGAGCATAAAAAAGACTGAAATCAACAAAGACTAGAAAGGACCAGAGGACACTACAGGCAACACAATGGCACTAAATTCATATCAGATAGATAAATTCACATCTACCAATAATCACTCCGAATGTAAATTGACCTAATGGTTGGATCAGAAGACCTAGCAGAATGGATTAAAAAAAAAAAAAAAACAAGATCCATGTGTATGTTGCCTGCAAGAGACTCACTTTAGACCTAAAGACACGTGCAGATTGAAAGTGAGGGGATGGACAACCATCTATCATGCTAATGGGCATCAAAAGAAAGCCAGAATAGACATACTTATATCATACAAATTAGGTTTTTAAACAATGACTGTAACAAGAGATGAGGAAGGGCATTATATCAAAATTAATGGCTCTATATCCATCAAGAAAATGTAAAAATTATAAATATTTATGCCCCCAACTTGAAAGAACCAAATATACAAATTTATTAATAACAAACATGAAGAAACTCATTGATGATAATATAATAATGGTAGGGGACTTTCATACCCCATTTATAGCAAGGGACAGATCATCTAAGCAGAAAATGAATAAGGAAACAATGGCTTTGAATGACACACTGGGCCTGATGAACTTAATAGATATATTCAGAAAATTTCATACTAAGTCAGCAGAATACAAATTATTTTTGAATGTCCATGTAATATTCTCCAGAATAGATCACATACTGGTTCACAAATCAACACTAAACAAGTACAAAGAGATCAGGATCATACCATGCATATTTTCAGATGACAACACTATGACAATACTATGATAAAACTTAGTCAACCACAGGAAAAAAATTGGAGAGACAACAAATACTTAGAGGTTAAAGAACATCCTGTTAGGAATAAATGGTTTAACCAAAAAATTAAAGAGGATATAAAAATATACACGAAAACCAATGAAAATGAAAACATGACAGTCCAAGCCCTTTGGGATGCAGCAAAGGCAGTCATAAGAGGGAAGTATATAACAATCCACGCCTTCCTAAAGAAGGAAGAAATATCTCAATACACAACATAATGTTACACTTAAAGGAGCTGGAAAAAGAACAGTAAATAACGCTCAAAATCAGCAGAAGGAAAAAAATAAAGATAACAGCATAAAACAATTATGTAGAAATAAAAAAAAACAAGAGAACAGATCAATGAAACTAAGATCTGGTTCTTTGGAAAAAATAAGAAAAATGATAAACCCCTATCCAGACTTATCAAAACAAAAAAAAGGAAAGGATCCATATAAATAAAATCAGAAATGAAAGAGATCACCACCAACACTGCAGAAATACAACCAATTATAAGAGAATATTATGAGCAATTGTATGACAACAAATTGAGCAATCTGGAATAAATGGATAAATTCCTAGAAACATATAAACTACCAAAACTGAAACAGGAAGAAATAGGCCCATAACTAGTAAAGAAATCGAAATCAGTAATCAAAAACTCTCCATCAAACAGGAGTCTAGGGTTGGATGGCTTCCCGGGGAATTATACCAAACATTCAAAGAGGAATTAATACTTATTCTTTTGAAAGTGTTCCAAAGAATAGAAATGGAAGGAAAACTTCCAAACTTATTCTATGAGGCCAACATTACCTGGTTTCCAAAACCAGACAATGTCCCTGCTAAAAACGAGAATTACAGACCAATTTCCCTAATGAACATGGATGCAAAATTCTGAACAAGATACTAGCAAACTGAATCCAACAACACATTAAAAGAATTATTCATCATGATAAAGTGGGGTTTATTCCTTCAGGGGTGGTTCCATATTCACAAATCAATCAACGTGATACACCACATTAATAAAATAAATGCTAAGAACCATATGATCCTCTTAATAGATGCAGAAAAAGCATTTGAGAAAATATAGCATCTTTTCTTGATAAAAACCCTCAACAGAGTAGGGGTAGAAGGAACATACCTCGACATCATATAGGACATATATGAAAAACCCACAGCAAATATCATCAATGGGGAAAAACTAAAAGTTTTTCCCCTAAGTTCATAACCAATGACAGGGATATCCACTCTCATCATTGTTGTTCAAGATAGTACTAAAAGACCTAGCCTCAGCTATCAGGCAACAAAAAGAAATAAACTGTATCCAAATTGGCAAGAAAGAAGTCAAACTTTCACTCTTCACAGATGACCTGATACGCTACGTGGAAAACCTGAAAGACTCAACCAAAAAATTGCTAGAACTGCACTCTCAACAATAGCCAAGTTATGGAAAGAGCCTAAATGTCCATCAACTGATGAAATGGAAAAAAAAATTGTGGTTTATATAGACAATGGAGTACTACGTGGCAATGAGAAAGAATGAAATATGGCTCTTTGTAGCAACATTGATGGAACTGGAGAGTGTTATGCTAAGTGTAATAAGCCATACAGAGAAAGACAGATACCATATGGTTTCACTCTTGTGTGGATCCTGAGAAACTTAACAGAAACCCATGGGGGAGGGGAAGGAAAAAAAAAAAAGAGGGTAGAGTGGGAGAGAGCCAAAGCATAAGAGACTCTTAAAAACTGAGAACAAACTGAGGGTTGATGGGGGGTGGGAGGGAGGGGAGGGTGGGTGATGGGTATTGAGGAGGGCACCTTTTGGGATGAGCACTGTGTGTTGTATGGAAACCAATTTGACAATAAACTTCATATATTGAAAAAAAAGAAAAATTGGTAGAACCGATACATGAATTCAGAAAAGTTGCATATATAAAATCAATGTACCAAAATCACTTGCATTTCTATACACCAATAATGAAGCAAAAGAAAGAGAAATCAAGAAGTCCATCCAATTTAAAATTGCACCAACAACCATAAAATACTTAGGAATGAACCTAACCAAAAAGATAAGAAATCTGTATGCTGAAAACTATAGAATGCTTATGAAAGAAATTGAAGAAGACACAAAGAAATGGGGAAACATTCCATGCTCATAGATTGGAAAAACAAATTTTGTTAAAATGTCAATACTAACCAATGCAATCTACACATTCAATGCAATCTCTATCCAAATAACATCAGCATTTTTCACAGGATTAGAACAAATTATTCTAAAATTTATATGGAAGCAGAAAAGACTGCATAGCCAGAATAATGTTGAAAAAGAAAACCAAAGCTGGCGGCATCACAATTCCAGACTTCAAGCTGTATTACAAAGGTGTAATCATCAAGACAGTATAGTACTGGCACATATATCAACAAAACAGAATAGAGAAATCAGAAATAGTCCCACAAATATATGGCCAAATAATATTGGACACATCAGAGAAGAATATCCAATGGAAAAAAGTCTCTTCAGCAAATGGTGTTGGGAAAACTGGACAGCAACATTCAGAAGAATGAAAACTGACCACTTTCTTACAGTATACAAAAAGATAAATTTGAAATGGATGAAATACCTAAATGTGAGACAGAAAACCATCAAAATCCTAGATGACAACACAGGCAGCAACCTCTTTGACCTCAGCCACAGCAACTTCTTACTAGACATGTCTCTTGAGGCAAGCAAAACAAAAGCAAAAATGAACTACTGGGTCCTCATCAAGATAAAAACTTCTTCACAGTGAAGGAAACAATCAACAAAACTAAAAGGCAGCCTACGGAATGGGTGAAGATATTCGCAAATGACATACCAGATAAAAGGCTAGTATCCAAAATCTATAAACAACTAATCAAGCTCAATACCCCCCCCCAAAAAAACACAAATAATCCAGTGAAATAATGGGCAGAAGACATGAATAGACACTTTTCCAAAGAAAAAATCCAGATGCCTAACAGACACATGAACTGATGCTCAACATGACTCATCATCAGGGAAATACAATCAAAGTACAATGAGATATCATCTCACACCTGTCAAAATGGCTAAAATTAAAAACTCAGGAAGCAACAGATGTTGGCAAGGATATGCAGAAAGAGTAATCCTCTTAAACTGTTGGTGGGAATGCAAACTGGTGCAGCCATTCTGGGAAACAGCATTGAGGTTCCTCAAAAAATTAAAAATAGATCTACCCTACAACGCAGCAATTGCACTACTAGATATTTATACAAAGGATACAAACATGCTGATTCAAAGGGCACATGCATCCCAATGTTTATAGAAGCACTATCAGCAATAGCCAAAGTATGGAAAGAGCCCAAATTTCCATTGACTGATAAATGGATAAAGAAAATGTAGGGCACGTTGGTGGCTCAGTTGGTTAGGTGTCCGACTTTGGCTCAGGTCATGATCTCATGGTTGGTGGGTTTGAGCCTCACATCGGGCTCTGTGCTGACAGCTCAGAGCCTGGAGCCTGCTTCAGATTCTGTGTCTCCCTCTCTCTCTCTGTGCCTTCCCTGCTTGTTCTCTCTCTCTCTCTCTCTCTCTCTCTCTCTCTCTCTCAAAAATAAACACTTAGAAAAAGCTAAAAAAAAGAAAAGAGAAAATGTAGTGTATACATATGTGTATACACTACATTTATATATATATATATATATATATATATATGTATATATATACACTACACACGCACATACACACACACACACACACACACACACACACACACACTGGAATATACTCAGCAATGAAAAAGAATGAAATTTTGCCATTTGTAGCAACATGGATGATACTAGAGTGTATTATCCTAAGTGAAATAAGTCAATAAGAGAAAGACAAATATTGTATGATTTCACTCATATGAAGAATTTAAGAAACAAAACAGATAAGCATAAGAGAAGGAAAGGAAAAATAAAATAAGATAAAACAGAGAGGGAGACAAAGCATAAGGTTGCTGGAGGGGAGGTTGGTGGGTAAATGGGCTAAATGAGTGATAGGTATTGTTGGGATGAGCACTGGGTGTTATACTAAGTGATGAAACACTAAATTCTACTCCTGAAAACAATACTACACTATTTGTTAACTATACATGAATTTAAATTAAAAATTAATAATTATTGAGGAAAATGAAAATGACCATCAGAGAAAGGTAGCATGGAAAAAGATGTGTACTAGTGTGTGGCAAGTGAGGGGAATTGGGAGTTAAGTAGTAGATAATTCATGAGCTGAAAGTGGCAAGATAATGATGAATCCCAGATTGATCCTCATTCATATCTTATGTGTGTTCCCTAGACTTCTGGTCTTTTCTCTCTTTCACCAGTTATCTCTTGTCAGTGTCTGTTTTCATTTGGAATACATAGAACTTTGCCAAATAGGATGATGACTCTTTTCCTCAGATTAGCATGGAGTTATGATGAAGGAGTAGGCTCTGCCATTTGGATTTTGCTAAGAATACTGAAATCTTTTCTAAGTGAGGCTTTGGCAGAAATGAGTTAGGTGCTCTTCCCAATTTTCCAAAGGCTTCACTTTAAAGTCTAGATCCCAAGAATAATTTCAGGAATATCTCTAGAATAATACACTACCTCCCCATACCCATCATTTCCACCAAGGTTTGTGTGGCTTTTCAAAATTACATGAGAGCTATTTGAACACTTTTAATATCCAAGATTCTTCTGGGGACTGCCTAGGATAATTAAAGGAGTCTTATCAGGGGAAATATGAAGGGCAACATTTGAAGTATACATGTGTGATGATTAAGAGTGCCAGTTGAGGGGCTCCTGGGTGGCTCAGTCGGTTAAGCATGCGACTTCGGTTCAGGTCATGATTCCATTGTTCATGAGTTCGAGCCCCACATCGGGGTCTGTGCTGACAGCTCAGAGCCTGTCGCTTAATTCGTATTCTGTGTCTCCCTCTCTCTCTGCCCTTTCCCCACTCGTGCTCTGTTTCTCTCTCTCTCAAAAATAAACATTACAAAATTAAAAAAAAAAAAGAGTGCCAGTTGAGGCAGCAGTTGATTTCTGGGGTTTTATATGATTATATATGCCAGCATGTTTTTTTTATCATTTTAGCCCTTATCATAGGTCCCCAGTAAAGTTCAATGTTTACATTCAACAAATATTATTTCTCCATAATTTCCTCCAGTACATCCCTCCCAAGTTCTGTCCTCCCCCTAAGATGCAGCTGCTCTTTGCCAGAAGGAATCATCTACTCAGATCTCCTGTATAACTGAGCAAGGATCTTTTCAGAGTTGTGGCCAACCTCTCCCCATTTCTTAGCAAGCTGCTTTTGTTTCCCCTAGAAGTGAGTGTCTCAGGATCAATTGATTTAGTTAGTCTGCTTTTCCAACCTAGGAATTCTTCTGAGGCCTCCAAAAATTTCACCACATGGATCTTGGAACAAAGCTCTCCTCTATCTGCTTGTCCATTCTAAACCATGAGACCATTTTTGTTCCTAAGCTACACCTAAAATTTTGACATCAGGTGATCCCAACATGCCCCATATCTGTTACCTCTTCCCATAATGTTAACTCTTCCAGTCTCTCATGATTTTGTAGCCAGAATACTCCCCTTCCTCTGAACCCTGTCCATTGGCTGAAAATGCCACTGTAATCTCCATCTCTGCAGAATGCTTGTAACTGACACTCAACTCTCATTTGAGGACATTCCTTTTCTTGCAGCTTTTATCAGAAAATTGATAGTTCTTTCAATCCCCCATACAACAGTTTTAGGAATGACTCTGAAACCCAATTGTTACTGCCATATCATTATTCTTACAACATACAAAAAAGTCCATGCCATCTTATTATATATAATTAGCTACCTTTGATGATTATTACTGTCTCTGTCATTTACCCTATATTCATGTCCTTACTATCTATCCTATATTTCTCATCTTCACTGCCTTCAATATCCATTTACACAAATGAACTAATTCACTAACTTCACAGATTATTGGTTTACTCAATTCCAGTTGTCTTTACCTACCCTCTCATGTCCGTATGCTGGACATAATCATCATTCATAATTTCTATACTTCTGACACCTTAAACTCTAGTACTACTTACTAATCACTATATCCTACCTTTTAATATCTTTCTTTCGTCTCTCTTCACTAAAATTATTATATGATCTCATAGACACCTCAGGTATTTGACTCTCTATTTTCCCTATCAATGATATCCTGTCCTCATTTCCTTTCTCATCTGCAAGTTCATAACTTTACCACGTTTTGCCAATACACTCAAACTTCTATCCTTCTTGGCTATTTTATCCTCTTGCTTGGCTGCATTCAAACTTAATTTTCTTTAACTTTTTTTTTCCTATTTCACCTTGGGATACCAATCACAGCTAACAAAACTAGCATATCTCTAAGTATATGTGCCTCTACAAACTCCAGTCCTACATCCTCAATTTGGACTTCAGTGCTATCCAGAAGTGCTCCACATATACCTCATTGGTTCTCTCTCCCCTTTAACCCAGTCATTATCTCAGACATGCACTACTGTCCTTAAGTCCTCTGCCTTCATAAAATGACTTCATTTCCTACTTGTCAGAGAAAACAGAGACCAGAACATGGGATTCCCTAAAGTTCCTCTCCCTATCCTCACAGCACTATCTGTATTTGCACTCATCATTACAATCATCCCTAGAAGTTCAGCGGGATGGGAGACCTCCCCTTTCAAATCTAAATCCTTCATACATGTTCTGAAACCTCCCTCCCCTTCTATTACTTCAAGAACTTGCTCCTTAAATTGTCCTATTTCCTCCCTGGATCTTTGAAATTTCACTATCCACTGGCTTTTTCATCATAGTTAATAAACAGGATGGAGATTATTTGATCATTGTTTTCACAATCGAGTTTTAAATTTTTTAATGTTTATTTATTGTTGAGAGACAGAGAGAGACAGAGCATGAGCAGGGGAGGAGCAGAGAGAGAGGGAGACACAGAATCCGAAGCAGGCTCCAGGCTCTGAGCTGCCAGCACAGAGCCCGATGAGGGGCTTGAACCCACGAACCATGAGATCGTGAGAGGTGACCTGAGCCGAAGTCGGCTGCTTAACCGACTGAGCCACCCAGGTGCCCCCACAACCGAGTTTTTCAAATAATTGTCTCATTTATATGCACTTTTTTTCATTTTACCGTTCCATCTTCAACCTTTTGTAGACTACAGCCCTCCCATCCCTATAGTAAAATGGCTCCAGCAGATACTTTCAATTTTTTATATTATTTGAATTCTTCATCAATTGACACTTACTAACATTGATTCTGTGACACCAATTTCTTGTGGTTGTCATACAATGTTGCTAGTAGTTCTCAATCTCTTATGCTGGCTCTTCTTTCTCCTAACTGCCTCTGATGTATTAGCCTTTCCTGTGGTGGGCTTTATTTTTAGCTCATTCTCATTTCACTTTATACACACTTGTTACCTGAGCTCAACCAGGTCTTTAGCTTTAACAGCCACCTATAGGCTGATGATTTGAAAAACCAAATCTGATCTTGCTCCTAACCTGTAGACCTACACTTTCAGCTGCTTCTAAGACACTCTTCAGGCACGTCAAACTGTGTGTGCAAAATAAATGTCTCCCCATTTTTATTTTATTCTCCTTCCTCCAAATCTGTTTCTCTTTTTTCTGTTTTTTTTTTTTAATTTTCTATCTTAACAAATAGCAATACCAGCCACATAGTCCAAGTAAAAATTTTGGAGTAATTTTTTTTATTACTTCTTATCATTATCCTTCATCCACTCAGCTGCCAAGTCCTATTTCCTATTTATCACTTGGATTTGTCCCCTCCTCTCTATTCCTATTATCAGTGGCTTAATTCTAAGTATTGTTACATCAATAAAAATAGATTACCGCTAAATTTCTTAACTGCTTTGTCCCCTTTCCTACTTAAATTAATCTCAGCAGTTCTCCCACAGTGATATATCTCAAATACAAACCTGATTCTATCACTCCCCTGCTTTAAATTCTTCAAGCATCCCCAAATGACCAAAGAATATAATCCAGACCTCTTAGCATACCACTCAAGGCCCTTCATAATTTGACTCTTGACATTCCCTTCTTTAACTTCTTCGCTATGAAGACCTTACACTTCATTAAATCCAGTCACTCACTGACCTTTGAATGGATCATATTTTCTCATATCTCCCTAACGTCACACATACTTGTTTCTTTTGTATTTTATTTTACCTTATTTTAGTTTACTTTACTTTATTTCCAGTATGGTTACTATACAGTGTTATATTAGTTTCAGGTGTACAATATAGTGATTCAACAATTACATACATCACCCAGTGCTCATCATGTGTTCATTTATTTAGAATTTTGAAATATCAGGTCTAGAATACCCTGAAACTGGTCTACTGTTTTTCATCCTTAAATGCCCAGTTTAAGTCACTTCTATGTGAAGTCTCACTGAATTTTCTGTATTTAGTTAATTACCCATTTGGGATCTCTCATTTCACCCTGAAATATCATCATAACACTCTTTACATGCATTATAAGATTGATTACTCATACACATACTCGATCCATCTATAACTTCCCTGAAGACAGGAACTATGCCCTCTTATTCATTTTCCTATCTCCAACATCTAGTACAACTCCTGAAACACAGTGGGTATTTAGTAAGTGTATGTTGGATTAATAGATTGAATTTACTTATCACAGCAAAAGCCTTTCCCTTGGGTTTGGCTTTATTACAAAAAAAAAAAAAAACAGAATTTGGTTTGATTGTCCTCCGCCCAAAAGACATATTTTTTAAGATTATAACATATTCATTATTTTTTCAGAGTTCCCATCTTCCTTTTATTCTCATCCTGTGCCCGTATTGTTTAAATGGCTATATGTGTGGACTGGGGGTAGTCTCCTTTTTTGAATTTGTCACATTAAATGGCATATAAAGGAGCCTGGGGGCAGTGGGTGGGAGCAAAATCCTCTGGCAGGATTTAGCTTGGCATGTACACCTGTTTTCCAAGGCAGACTTAGGCCAGTTGGAAAACAAACAACCTATCCCAATTGTTTTGGCTGTTAAGGATGGTAAATAACTCTCTTGTTATAACTCCCCTGTGATGTTTAAAAACTCCCTATCTGCAAATATTAGGTTCATATATTGAAAATCATGACAGTTACCCCCCTTTGGTACAGTTAAAGAAAGATCTCAAGGCAAAAGGCTGAGAGGATGAATCTCTGGGAAAAGGTCTGGGACAGAAAGAAACACACACACACACACACACACACACACACACAGGTGAAGGCACAGGCATTTTATCAAAGGGAATGCCCACTAGCATGAGATTTTAAAAAGGCAGCAGCCAGCATAAAGTTTAAAAGAGTCCTCAAGAAGGTGCATGAACTTGTGGAGTGTGTGTAGACATGGTGAGTCTTATCAGGATGCTGAAGTATGCAACAGCCACAGGTAGGAAATGTGGCTTACAGTTTGCTGGCACTAAATCAAACATCAATGGGGATACAAGTTTTTTTCCCTGTAGTCTTCACAGTTTATCCCTGATATCTGAGTTAGCACGGCAACCTACGAGGTTTCATGTAAGTAAGCTTATGCTTGAGAAGGACCAAATTTGCAAGGCCAACTCAAAATAACTAGGCCAGTAATTATTAGAGTTTTGTGAAAGATAATACAGAGATGGTCACTGCAGGCAGAAGGAAACATACAGGAGAAGAAATCAACCAGGGTCCAAGGAATCTCTTAGAGTACCCTTGTAATATTATTTATCATTTTGGTTTGTCATATCTGTTGAAATATTCTGAAGACCTTTCCTGTATCTTCTGCAGCAGAAGGTCCCCTTTAAGGCACAAACTTTACTTTGAGATGGCAATAGGTAGTCCAATGCTAATCTTTTATCAGGTATCATAGCAGCTAAAGATATTCATGCCACATTAAGAGCTTCTAAGGCTTGAGCTGCTTGATATATATGGTCTTCCAGAAGTCATGACATTGTATGGGTGGCCTTTATGAATTGAGCTTGTGCTAACAAATTGTAAATACCCAAACATGTGCCTGTTACACCAAAGATTGTGATGAGACCCAAAATAACAGATAAAAAGATAGTTTATTACTTTTTTGTATGGGAAGGCTAGATAAGAAAAGTGGATTATCTAGTTGGATATAGGGAAACCTGAGTACTACATATGCATACAACAAAGGTCAATTTGCATAGGGTAGAAGCGGAGGAATGAAGGAGTACAATATATGACCCTGATGAACAAGTGGTACCATATGAGAGCAAGTAGCCCAAGAGTGCTTGAAAGGCAAGGTTTCTGGTGGGCAAATTTAGATCAGTGCAGACATGTAAGGACCAAGTAGTCTTAATGGAGGGACGTGGCTATGTATAATATTGATTTATGGTGGGAGGCAGGAAGAGTGTTTAATTCCATGAAAGGAATGTTAATGAGGTAAGGAGAATGCTGGGAAGAGATGCAGAGACCAGAGGGGGGAGGATGATGAGTAGTAAGTATGGATATTGAACATCTCCAAGAAGACTGGGATTAATTACATAAGTAGTCGTCCAGGCTAAAGCACTAGGTAGCAGGCCCATCATTGCTAAATGTTTAGTTCTTAGGTGACATGCTATTACATAGATATTGTCCAACAGATCTAAAAACATAGAAAGTGGTGATGATAACTGAGAAATAGTGGACAGTGATCTGTGGGTTGTTAGACAAGGGAAAATCATAGTTGCTGCAGTTGTGGGGGGTCACAATGGGAAGTGATGTGGGTGTAGTTATAGGGATGGTTTCATTCCTAGGTCCCAATTGTTAAGCACAGTAGAGTCTTAGGATTTTGTGAATGGATAATTTCCTCTCAGGTACCAGGAAGGGAAATTAAATGGTGTGGCACCAGTTGGAGTAAATCAGCTAACTTATAGGCTGTTAGCTTGCACAAAGAGGGCACGCATGAAGGTGGAAAAGAGTGGGTCAAGAACAAATCTAAATCATATACCTGGAATTCCTTGAAGCATCAGGGATAGATAATGGAGACTGCCAATAAGCTTTTGTTTCTTACAAGGTGTCCTTATCTTGTATAAGAGAGGATCTGAAATTACAGGGACATAGACAAGCAAGATGGGTGGGATCTTCAATTAAGCAGTCAATAATAATCATGGTGGCATTCGTATGTAGGTAGGGAACAGAAGCCTTATATATTGAAAAGAGATGGAAAGGAGAGAGAAAAGAGGGCAGCTGGGAAAATTATAGGGCATCCAGATGGTCATCCAGGTGAGGTGGAAGAGCCAAGGGTTGAGTTTAGAAACAGAGAAGAGGTTAGAATCTTTATTTGGTGGGTTTTGGCATGGGATTGTAGTGGCAGAACATCTTAGAGAATCAATATAGAGGCTTGAACTGCCAAGTTATGCTGAGATCAGTATTTATCTAATTGGTAGGTTTACAGTCTTTGAACACCGGGATGCCTGTGGGAAGCCCAGGGCAGCTTTTAGGAACGTTTCGTATGTTCACCTGGTGCTTGTTCATTCAGACAGATTAGAAATGCAGAAAGGAGAAAACAGAATCACAAGTGAGCATCACATCCAATCACCGTTCTGAGTATGTCCTTCCAGACACCTTTTCCATAGAACATGACTGCATTGCTCATAGCTGCTTCCTTCCTTCCACAGCTGTTGGGTTAAGACTGTTACTTCTGAGGTTACAGTCATTGTCTGTGTCATTGTCTGTTATTGGCTTGTGGATGATACCTGTAAGGACTCTAGGTGGTAGAGGCTGGGAACTCCTGACATGAATCCTGAGCTAGCTTCAAGACCTTGAGGCAAAGTTATAAATTTGAAGAATTATTACAAAAGTGGCTATTTTCCTTTTGCCCCCCACCCAGGAGTTACAGTGTAATTTTTATGGAGAAACTGTGAACTACTTGAACATTTCAAACAATTGGGATAAAAAGGAGTCCAAGTATTTTGGCATTGAGTTGAAAGTAAAATTCCAGATTCAAGCCACAAGCCACGTAAGGCACAGAGAGGACAAGCAGAACCACAATGCTCCACATTTTTGGGCCTTTGGCATATAGTCTCTTGTGTGCTAGGGGTGCCTGTTTATTATAATGAGAGTCACATTCATTGTCATCTTGGATCCTGTAGTGGCTCCTCATTTGATATCACTGAAATGAGGTGGATCCAGAGCTTGTATCCTATTTAATGATGCTAACTCTTTGTACTCCCAAGTATTCATAGTATTCCCAAGTTGGAATATGTTGTCTCCACAATCTGAAGTGGTCTGTCAGCTTGGTCATGTATCCAAACTGATGGTGGATAGATGAAAATGATGTAATGTGTCTTCTGTTTTCATAGTGTTGTTTCAATATGCCTAAGCCACTATACCCCTAAACACTTCACTGATACGAATTTGTTATGGGTTTATCTCCCACTCTCTGGATCATATGTGTTTTACTAAGGACTCTAATGTACCTGCTAGTTTTTTCTCATATGATCCAATTAACGTGATATCATCTATACAGTAAAACAAAAGGGTGTTTTGCAGAATGTCCACATGTTCCACATCTCTTCAGACTATGTTGTAACACAATGTGAGTATTAACATGTACCTGGGACAAAGTCACAAATTAATATGTTGTTTAAATCATGTGAACGTAAACTGCACCTGGACCTTTTTCATGGTTAAGATAAGAAAAAATACATTTGTTAGAACAATGGCCACATAGCATGTACTTGAAGCCATGTTAATCTGCTCTAGCAAAGATATAACACTCAACACAGAAGCTGCAATTGGAGCTAATACTTATTTCAGTTTGTGGTAGTTTACTTTCTTCTTTCATAATGCCTCTGGTCCAGATTTATGAATAAAATGGGAAAATGAGGGGTGCCTATGTGACTCAGTAGGTTAAGAGTCTGACTTCAACTCAGGTTATGATCTCGCGATTCGTGAGTTCAAGCCCTGCATTCGAGCCCTGCCTTGGGCTCTGTGCTAACAGCCCAGAGACTAGAGCCTGCTTTGGATTCTGTGTATTTGCCTCTCTCTCTGCCTCTCCCCTGCTCACACTCTGTCTCTTACTCTCTGTCTCCCTCAAAAATAAACATTTAAAAAATGGAAAAATTATGGGAAATGTTAAAGTCTTTAAGGTGGCAGCAAATTTCTGCCACTCCCCACTGGATTTTGTATGCTTTTTTATTTGATGTCTTGACTGAAATGTAGAGCTTCAAAGGCTTCCCCTTGCATTTCCCTAGAATGATAATTTTTTCCTCACAGGCTAAGGAACAAATGTGGCGGTTCTGCCACCTTTTATTTATATCCATTTTAACTATATATTTGTGGATCATGAAGATGACAAGCAGATTATATCATGGAGATTATTAGAATATCAGTGAGCCAGACATGGACAGACTCATTAGAACCGCAATGAGTCAGCCTGGGCTAATTCATATGCTCCCTTGCCAACAGAAGACCATGAATAGGCTTCAGGCCTTCAGACATCAATGTCAACTAGAGTCCTAGGTCCCAAAGCTAAAAATGCCCCCAGTGCACAGTTAGCTAAGGAAATGGCTGTAGGTCCCTTTGGAAAAAGACCAAGAGCCATTAATATATAAACTTGCTATAGAGTTGCAGTGTCCTTCTTTCTGTGTACCTGATATCTGTGTTATCCCTGCAGACTGACAAGATAATATACTCAGGGGAGTAAATCTGTTGGATTAAATGCTAACGGGGGAGTCAGCAGGTATGTGCCCCATATTCATACCCATCAGTTTTTGTAGCATATGAGGTAAGTCAAATCCTCTCTCACCATGTTCAATGCCTAATAAATTCCAACTCTTATCTTATAATGAATTAAATGTCCCATGGTGCCTTTGAGTAATTTTGGAATTCAAGGCCCATAAAAATATTCAGACCCTCACCCAAACATTCTAGAATGGAATTTTTATTTTATTTTTTATAAAAATGCTTATTTAAAAAATTTTAATGTCAGTATAGCTAACACACCATATTACATTAGTTTCAGGTGTACAGTACAATGATTCAACAATTCTATACATGACCCACTGCTCATCATGACAAGTGCACTCTTTAATCTCCATTACCTATTTAACCCATTCCTCCATGCACTTACCTTCTGGAAACCATCATTTTGTTCTCTATAGTTAAGAGTCTGTTTCTTGGTTTGTCTTTTTCACTCTCTTTTTTCCCCTTTGTTCTTTTGTTTTGTGTCTTAAATTCCACATATAAGCAAAATTATGTGGTACTTATCTTTCTGTGACTGACTTATTCCACTTAGTATTATACTCTCTAGCTCCATCTACATCATTGCAAATGGTTAGATTTCATTCTTTTTATGGATGAAAAATCTTCCATTATATAATACACTACTTCTTTATCCATTCATCTATCAATGGATACATGGGCTGTTTCCATAATTTGTCTATTATAGATAATGCTGCTATAAATATCTCTGTGCATGTATCCCTTAGAATTAGTGTTTTTGTGTTTTTTGGGTAAATAGTAGTGCCATTACTGGATCTTAGGATAGTTCTATTTTTAATTTTTTGAGGAATCTCCATACCATTTTCCACACTGGTTGCACCAATTTGCATTCCTACCAACAATGCATAATGATTTATTTTTTTCTAATGTTTATTTATTTCGAGAGAGAGAGAGACAGAAGGGGAGGGACAGAGAGAGGGAGAGAGACAATCCCAAGAAGGCCCTGTGCTGACAGCAGGACTCAATCTCACAAGCTAGGAGATCATGACCTGAGCCAAAATCATCAGTCAGAGGCTCAACCAACTGAACCACCCAGGCACCCCATAGTGTTTCTTTTTCTCCACATTCTCGAAACACTTGTTTCTTGTGTTTTTTATTTTGAACCATTCTGACAGGTGCAAGCTGGTATCTCATTGTAGTTTTGGTTTGCATTTCCCGATGGTGAGTGATATTGAGCATCTCTTTATATGCCTGTTGGCCATCTGGGTGTCATATTTGGAGAAATGTCTGTTCAAGCCTTCTGCCCATTTTTTAACAGGATTATTTGTTTTGGGGGGGTGTTAAGGTATATACTTTTTTCTATATTTTGAATACTAACACTTTATTGGATATGTCATTTACAAATATTTTCTCCCATTCCATAGGTTGCCTTTTAGTTTTGTTGATTGTTTCCTTTGCTGTGCAGATTTTTATTTTGATGTAGTCTCAATAGTTTATTTTTGCTTTTATTTCCCTTGTCTCGGGAGACATATCTAGAAAAATGATGCTATGGCTAATGTGAGAGACTTTACTGCCTATGGTCTCTTCCAGTATTTGTATGGTTTAAGGTCTCACATTTAGGTCTTTAATCCATTTGTATTTTATTTTTGTGTATAGTGTAAGAAAGTGGTCCAATTTCATTCTTTTGCATGTAGCTGACCAGTTTTTGCAACACAATTTGTTGAATAGACTGTCTTTTTACCATTGGATATTCTTTCCTGCTTTGTCAAAGATTAATTGACCATATAATTGTGAGTTTATTTGGGTATTTTCCACTCTGTTCCATTGATCTATTTTTATGCCAGTACCATATTCTTTTGATTACTACAGCTTTGTACTGCAACTTGAATTTTGGAATTGTGATGCCTCCAGCTTTGCTTTTCTTCTTCAAGATTTCTTTGGCTATTCTTTTGTGGTTCCCTACAAATTTGAGGATTGTTTGCTTTGTATCAGTGAAAAAAGACTGTTGGTATTTTGTTTTTGTTCTTGTTTTTTTTAGTAAATTTTTTTTAATATATGAAATTTATTGTCAAATTGGTTTCCATACAACACCCAGTGCTCATCCCAAAAGGTGCCCTCCTCAATACCCATCACCCACCCTCCCCTCCCTCCCACCCCCCATCAACCCTCAGTTTGTTCTCAGTTTTTAAGAGTCTCTTATGCTTTGGCTCTCTCCCACTCTAACCTCTTTTTTTTTCCTTCCCCTCCCCCATGGGTTTCTGTTAAGTTTCTCAGGATCCACATAAGAGTGAAACCATATGGTATCTGTCTTTCTCTGTATAGCTTACTTCACTTAGCATCACACTCTCCAGTTCCATCCACATTGCTACAAAAGGCCATATTTCATTTTTTCTCATTGCCACGTAGTATTCCATTGTGTATATAAACCACAATATTTTTATCCATTCATCAGTTCAACGTCGCTCCTTATCAGGGAAATACAAATCAAAACCACACTCAGATATCACCTCACGCCAGTCAGAGTGGCCAAAATGAACAAATCAGGAGACTATAGATGCTGGAGAGGATATGGAGAAACGGGAACCCTCTTGCACTGTTGGTGGGAATGCAAACTGGTGCAGCCACTCTGGAAAGCAGTGTGGAGGTTCCTCAGAAAATTAAAAATAGACCTACCCTAAGACTGTTGGTATTTTGATAGGGATTGCATTGAATGTATAGATTGCTTTGGGTGGAATAGACATTTTAACAATATTTGTTCTTTTAATCCATGAGCATGGAATATCTTTGTATTTGTTTGTATCATCTTCAATTTCCTTCATCAGTGTGTTATAGTTTTCAGAGTACAGGTCATTCACTAGTTTGCTTAAGTTTATTCCTAGGCATCTTATTATTTTTGATGCAATTATAAATGGGATTGTTTTCTTAATTTCTCTTTCTGGTGTTTCATTTTTAGTGTATAGAAATGCAACAGATTTCTGCAAATGGATTTTGTATCCTGTGATTTTACTGAATTTATTTATCAATTCTAGTAGTTTTTTGGAGTCTTTCAGGTTTTCTCTATATAGAATCATGTCATGTGAAAATTATAAAACTTTGACTTCTTCCTTATCAATTTGGATATCTTTTATTCCTTTTTGTTGTTTTATTGCTGTGGCTGGGACTTCCAGTAGTATGTTGAATAAAAGTGGTGAGAGTGGACATCCTTGTCTTGACCTTAGGGGGAAAGCTCTCAGTTTTTCTCCATTGAGTAGAATGTTCACTGTGGATTTTTCAGATATGGCCTTTATTATGTTGAGGTATGTTCCCTCCAAACCTACTTGATTGAAGGTTTTATCATAAATGGATGTTGTACTCTGTCAAATGCTTTTTCTGCATCTATTGAAATGATCATATGGTTTTTGCCCTTTCTCTTACTGATGTGATGTATCACATTGATTGATTTGTGAATATTGAACCACCCTCGCATGTTGGGAATAAATCCCACTTGATCATAATTAATGATTTTTCAATGTCTCGTTGGATTCAGTTTGCTAGTACGTTGTTGAGGATTTTTGCATCTATGTTTATCAGAGATACTGGTCTGTAGTTCTCTTTTTTCTGTGGTATCTTCATCTGGTTTGTGTATCAGGTTAGTACTGGTCTCATAGAATGAATTTGGAAGTTTTCCTTATTCTTCTATTGTTTGCAATACTTTGAGAAGATTAGTTATTAACTCCTTTTTAAGTGTTTGGTAGAATTCACTTTGAGGCATTCTGTTCCTGGACTTTATTGGGATTTTTTTTTTTTTTGATTACTGATTCAATCTCAGTACTGATTCAATTCAGCCTGTTCAAATTTTCTATTACTTCCTGTTTCAGTTTTGGTAGGTTATATATTTCTAGAAATTATCCATTTCTTCTAGGTTGTCTAATTTATTAGCAAATGCTTGTTCATATTCTCTTGCACTCATTTGTATTTCTGTGGTGTTGTTATTTCTCCTCTTTCATTTGCGATTTTGTTTGAGTCTTCTCTCTCCCTCCTTCTCTTTCTCTCTCTCTCTCTCTTGCTGATGAGTCTAATTAGAAGTTTATCAATTTTGTTGACTTTTTCAAAGAATGTGCTCCTGGTTTCATCGATCTGTTATACTGCTTTTTAGTTTCTATATCTTTATTATTAATAAATCTAAACAAATAATTTCTAATCTTTATTGTTTCTTTCTGTTGTTTTTTGGGTTTTGTTTCTTTTTCTAGCTCCTTTAGGTGTAAGGTTAGGTTATTTATTTGGAATTTTTCTTGCTTCTTTTTTTTTAATCTGATATTTTAGATTTACTTATTTATTTACTTACTTACTTACTTTATTTATTTATTTATTTATTTATTTATTTATTTAAATTCAAGTTAGTTAACATACAGTGTAGTATTGGTTTCAGGAGCAGATCCCAGTGATTCATCACTTACATATAATACACAGTGCTCATCCCAACAAGTACCCTCCTTAATGCCCATCACTCATTTAGCCCATTCCCCCCACACCTCCCCTCCAGGAACCCTCAGTTAGTTCTTTGTATTTAAGAGTCTTTTATGGCTTCCATCCCTCTCTGTTTTTATCTTATTTTTTCTGCCCTTACCCTAGGTTCATCTGTTGTGTTTCTTAAATTCCACATATGAGTGAAATAATATATTTGTCTTTCTCTGACTGACTTATTTCGCTTAGCTTAATACATTCTAGTTCCAACCATTTTGTTGCAAATGGCAAGATTTCATTCTTGTTGGTTGCCAAGTAATATCATTATATATATATATATATATATATATATATATATATATATACACCAAGTAATATCATATATATATGACATCTTCTTTATCCATTCATCAGTCGACGGACATTTGGGCTATTTCCATAATTTGGCTATTGTTGATAGTGCTGTTATAAACATTGGGGCACGTGTGCCCCTTCCAATCAGTATTTTTGTATCCTTTGGATAAACACCTAGTAGTACAATTACTGGGTCGTAAGGTAGTTCTGACATAAGCCTGTATTGCTATAAACTTTCCTCTTGGAACCATTTTTGCTGAATCCCAAAGGTTTTGGACTGTTGTGTTTTCATTTTTGTTTCCGTGTACTTTTTGATTTCTTCCTTGATTTCTTGGTTGACTCATTCATTGTTTAACCTCCATGTATTTGTGGTCTTTCCAGATTTTTTCTTGTGGTTGACTTAGTTTCATAGCATTGCAGTCAGAAAAGATGCATGGTATGACTTCAATCTTTTGCGATCTAATATGTGATCTATTCTGGAACATGTTCCATGTGCACTTGAAAGGAATGTGTATTCTGCTGTTTTAGAATGGAATGTTCTGAATATATGTGTTAAATCCATCTGGTCCAGTGTGCTGTGTAAAGCCACTGCTTCCTTGTTGACTTTTTGTTTGGATGACTTGTCCACTGATGTAAGCGGGGTGTTAATGTTATTATATCACTATTGATTAGTTTCTTTACCTTTATTATTAACAGTTTTATGTATTCTGGTGCTTTCATTTTGGGTGCATAAATATTTATGATTGTTACACCTTCTTGTTGGATAGTCCCCTTTATCATATAGTGTCCTTCTTTGTGTCTTTTACAGTCTTTGTTTTATGTCTCTTTTGTCTGATATAAGTATTGCTACTCTGGCTTTATTTTCAAATTCATTTGCATGGTAAATATTTCTCTATCCCCTCACTTTCAATGTGCAGGTGTCTTAAAGTCTGAAATGCATCTGTTGTAGGCTAGATACCAATGACTCTTGTTTTTTTATCCACTCTGTCACCCTGTGTCTTTTGATTGGAGCATTTACTCTATTTACACTCAAAGTAGTTATTGATAGATTATTGTCATCTTGTTACTTGTTTTTTGTTTGTTCTGTGATACTTTCTTCTCTTTCTCTCTTTCATTTTTTGTTAGTTTTCTTTGGTGATATACTTGGATTCCTTTTTCTTTATTCTTTGCCTATCTACTAATGGTTTTTGATTTGTGGTTACTATTAAGTTTGTATATGAAATCTGTATATAGAAGTCTATATTAAATTGATGGTTGCTTAAGTTCAAACCTCTTCTTTTCTCCTCTCTCCCCCCCAAAAAAAATTTAGGTATATGGTGTTATATTTTACAAAATTTTATTTTGTGAATCCCTTGAATTATTTTTGTAGAAATACCTATTTTTGTTGATTTTGTGTTTTCTACTTTTCATACTCTGACTTATGGCCTTTCTTTTCCACTCAAAGTGTCCCCTTTAATATTTTTATAGGGGTGGTTTAATGGTCATGAACTATAGTTTTTGTTTATCTGGGAAACTCTTATCTCCCCTTCTATTCTGAATGATAACCTTGCTGGATAGAGTATTCGTGGCTACAGATTTTTTTCTTTTCAGCACTTTGAATACTTCATGCCACTTCTTTCTTGCCTGCAAACTTTCTGCTGAAAAATTAGAAACAAGTGTATAATTGCCTTGTGTATAACTGCCATCTTATCTATTGCTACTTAAATTACTATGTATCTTGGAGTGGACCTCCTGGGGTTGGTTTTGTTGGGGGATCGCTGTTCCTCCTGGATCTGGATGTCTGTTTCCTTCCAAAAACTAGATACATTTTCAGCTATTATTTCTTCAAATAAATTTTGGGCTCCCTTTTCTCTCTCTTCTTCTTCTGGGATCCCTAAATGTGAACGTTATTATGTTTAATGGAATCACTGAGTTAATAGTCCTTAAGTCTATTATCATTTTGCATAATTTTTTTTTCTCTCACCTGCTCAGCTTGATTACTTTCCATGAGTCTGTCTTCCAGATCACAATTCATTCCTCTGCTTCCTCTAACTTGCTATTTATTCCATCCAATGTATTTTTAATTTCATTTATTGTGCTTTTCATCTCTAATTTGTTCTTTTTGTCTCTTAGTTAAGAGTCTCACTGATGTTCTCCATTTTTTTCTCAAGTCCAGTGAGTGTCTTTATGATCATTGTTTTAAATTCTCTATAAGGCATGTTACTAATATCCATTTCACTTAGGTCTCTTGCTGTGGTTTTGTCCTGTTCTTTCATTTGTGGCATATTCTTCTGTCTCCTCAGTTTGCCTAACTCTCTGTGTTTGTTTCTCTGTATTAGAAAAGGCAGTTCTGTCTCTTGCTTTTGAAAGTAGTGGGCAGAACCTGCACTTTTAATTAGGTGGCACTTGTTCTTCTCCACAGGAAACATGTAGCTCTCAGGGAGACCTAGGCAAGCTTGGGCCACTCCACAAAGCAAGCACAGGTGGGCAGGTGGGAGCATGGTGCTGTAAGCTGTGCATACCAGTACTCCTCTACCAGGGATGCACAGCTGCTGTGAAGACCAGGGTGGTAGAATGAAGCTATCTTAGAGAAAATCTTTCCTGGAGAAAAATTTTAATGAGTGACTGTATTAAAAGGGAATTCAAACACTTGATCTAGTCTATTCAGTACACACACACACACACACACACACACACACCAGATGTCAAACTAAATTCTCAGACCCTTCTTGTAGGATAAAATCTTCTACAATCATGTTAAGTAGATCTATTAATCTATCTATCTATCTATCTATCTATCTATCTAATCTATCTATATATGTAGAGAGAGAGGGAGAGAGAGAGAGAGCAAGTAGGGGAGAGGGGCAGAGGGAGAGAGAGAATCTTAAGCATTAAGCAGACTCCATGCTCAGCATGGGGCCCAATGTGGGGCTCAATCCTACTGCCCTGGGATCATGACCAGAGCCAAAATCAAAATCAAGAGTCACTCAACTAACTGAGCCACCTAAGCAATATGTGTGTGTGTGTGTATAGTATTACATTATTATATAATATATTATATTATATTATATTATATTATATTATATTATTATTATATATTTTATTTTATAGAGAGAGAACAAGTAGGGAAGAAGGCTGAATTTTTCTTTTAAATGCCTGTGTGAAGTAGTACTCTTTAGCAATAAATAAAAATGGCTACAGTGACATTTATTCTCACATTCTTTACATCCAGAAAATAATTATTAGCTGGGTGGTAAGATTAGTTCTAAAAGTTAAAAATCTTCTAATGCACACTGTTACTTGTGCAATTACATTTATTTAACTTCATTGTCACTTGAGTGGAGAGAATAGTCTCTAGCTGAAAGAACTCTAGATGAGACCTAAGCTGATATTTATTAAAGTAAGAGCTGCATGGTGCTGTAAAGAGAACGGACAGCACAAAATATAAAAATCAGAGATCAGTAAAACACATGAAACAAGAGGGAATGAGGTGTGGAAATTGTTCCATGACTCCAAACTCCATTGGGTGATTGAGTGATGAATACCAAAATTTGTTCTTCCTTCAACCAATCATAGAAATTAAATTTATGTTATGGAAAACACTTTCCTATAGTTCTCAAGCAGTGAGAACCTTCTGAAACTTTCTAGATATTTATGTAGCATAGGAGCCATTAAGAGTAATTTTGGCAGAGGTCTGGATACTAAATTATATGGTAGGATGTTGCCTTCAGACACTCTGTAGACCAAAAAGAAAAGTTGTGTTTGTGTGTGTGTGTGTGTGTGTGTGTGTGTGTGTGTGTATGATGGTGGTGGGGAGCAGAGAACAAGAAAGAGAATATATGAAGGTGTACACTGAAACAAATATTAGTCATAGATATATTTTCTGTAAAAGCTCTGTATAACCTCCTTTCACTTAACTATTTGGCAACTTTTCATGTCAATACAAATTTACTTCTATAACATCAATTTCCAATTGATACATTCTATGCTATAATAATGTTATCTATAACCTTTACTGCTTAAACAATTAAGAAATATGTGAATTGTCTTATATTTTAATTGTAACCCTGATTTGCTATACACTCTCTACTCTTAGTATTTTTATATATTCTCCACATATATTTTATGTTTGTATATAATTCAAATGCTATATCTATATGTTTATTTTTTTATTTATTTATTTTTACTTGATCAGGCCTGAGACGGAGACCACAGTAATGTCTTCTTTTTCTTTCTTTCTTTCTTTCTTTCTTTCTTTCTTTCTTTCTTCTTTCTTTCTTTTTATTTATTTTTAATATGAAATTTATTGTCAAATTTGTTTCCATACAACACCCAGTGCTCATCCCAACAGGTGCCCTCCTCAATACCCATCACCCACCCACCCCTCCCTCCCACCCCCCATAAACCCTCAGTTTGTTCTCAGTTTTTAGGAGTCTCTTATGTTTTGGCTTCCTCCCTCTCTAACCATTATATTTATATGTATATATTTTTATTTAAAACTAAGTCTACTTAGATTCATTTTTATGCCAGTTACATTACTTATATGCCACTAAATCATGTTTTAATGTTCTGATGGCTTTAAGTATATTGTGTTTGATGATAACAAAATTTTAATTCCCCCATATTATTCCCCCAAAAAGCATATTATATTTCACTGTAAATATAATAAAAGGACCACTGGTAGGCTTTTTTTTTAAAGCTTATTTATTTATTTTGAGAGAGACAGAGACAGGACAAGTTGGGGAGGGGCAGAAATAGAGGAGAGAGTGAGAATCCCAAGCAGGCTTTGCGCTGCCAGCACAGAGCCTGATGCGGGGCTCAAACCCACGAAGCCACAAGACCATGACCTGAGCTGAAAGAGTCAGACGTTTAACTGACTGAGTCACCCAGGCACACTGGTATGCTTTTTTTTAGCTGATTTCTCAGATATGCAAAGATATATTCCTTTGTTTCTTTTTGGCATCTCTGAACTCCACCTTAGACCTTTTCCACATGCCCCCACCTGCATCTTCTTTCTATTATTTGGGGAGTTGGTAGTTAAAACTTAGTTGAAGCAATACAGTGTCCTCCCTGTGGCCAAGTGATGGAAACACATCATTTCAATCAGTAAAGTAAAAACAATGGAATAGTTAAGTACATCAGTGAGGTTCAGTTTACATTCTTTAAATGGGATTAATGACCACAATATAACATCACTGGTGTGAGAAGATGAAAATTATGGAAAATGTCTAGCCTACAGCAGGCTTTCATCAATTGTTACTCTGTCACATCCCACCTCCTCTCTCCTGTGAAATAAATTACTTTGGCACTCACTTAGCATTACTGTCATAGAGAGCAATGGTAAGAGTTGGAAAGGAAAGTGCACGCTCATTGTCATAATGTATGACTGAGATTTGGTGGAATTTTTTTGTATTATGACAAGTCACCAAATGGAGTTGGGGAATGGGGAAAAATTAACTAGCTACTTTTATTTCGTGCATTGTCCTCTCCCCTCTTTTTACTGTTTGATTGACACATAATTTTCCATGGAGCCTAAGAAGAAAGAATTAATTCCAAAATTTAATAAATATTTATTACTGCACTGCTGGTGGGAATTCAAACTGGTGCAGACACTGTGGAAAGCAGTTTGGAGTTTCCTCAAAAAGTTAAAAATAGAACTACTTTATGATCCAGCAATTGCACTATTGGGTATTTACCCAAAGAATAAAGAGCACTAATTTAAAGTGATACATGCACCTGTATGTTTATAAGAGAATTATTTATAATAGCTAAATATGGAAGGAGCCCAAGTGTCCATCGATGGATGAATGGATAAAGAAGATATGGTAGAGGCACCTGGGTGGCTCAGTCAGTTAAGCATCAGGCTCTTGATTTCAGCTCAGGTCATGATTTCATGGTTTGTGAGTTTGAGTCCCACACTGGGTTCTGCAATGATAGTGCAGAGTCTGCTTGGGATTCACTCTCTCCCTTTCTCTCTCTCTCTGCCCTTCTTCCTCCTCCTCTCTCTCTCTCCCTCTAGTTAAATAAATAAACTTTACAAATATGATATATATATATATATATATATATATATATATATATAGGGAGAGAGGGAGAGAAAATGGAAAACTATTTGGGCATAAAAAAGGATGATATCTTGCAATTTACAAAGACATGGATGGAGCTAGAGAGTATAATGCTAAACTAAATAAGTCAGTACAATTCATACAATTTGAATTCACTAATATGTGGAATTTGTGACACAAAATAAAACAATAAAGAGAAAAAGAGAGAGAGAGAGAGAGAGAGAGAGAGATCAAGAAACAGACTGTTAACTATAGACAACAAACTGATGTCTACCAGAGGGCAGGTGGCTGGAGGGGATGGGTTAAATAGGTGATGGGGATTAAGGAGTGCACTTGTGATGAGCACAGGATGACTTATGGAAGTGTTCAATCACTATATTGTACACCTGAAACTAATATAACACTGTAGGTTAACTAACTCAAATTACAATGAAAAATAAATATTTATTCAGTGCTGTAGTCCAAAGACAAGAAATTATAACTACCACTCAGAGGTCAGGGGGCTGCAGAAAACCATTGCTAATCTTACATGTCCTCAGAGCCTTTGGGTGCAAACTTGAGGAAGAATGCTAAAGCCACCACAGAAATTCATGTTTGATATCTTTTGGAATCCATATAAATAATGGGTTTTATCCCTATTTTATTTTATTTTTTAATTTAAACTTTAGTTAGCATACAATGCAATATTGGTTTCAGGAGCAGAATTCAGTGATTCATTACCTACATACAACACCCAGTGCTCATCAAAACAAAATCCCACCTTTATACCCATCACCTATCTAGCCCATCTCTCACCCATATCCCTCCCTCAACCCTCAGTTTGTTCTCTATTGTTAAAGAGTCTCTTGTGGTTTGTTTTCCTCTCTTCTCTTTTGTCTCCCCCCTTACCATATGTTCATCTGGTTTGTTTTTTAAATTTGACATATGAGTGAAATCACATGGTATTTGTCTTTCTCTGATTGACTTATCTCACTTAGCATAATACATTCTAGCTCCAACCACTTCATTGAAAATTGCACGGTTTCATTCTCTTTGATGGCTGAGTAATATTCCAGTGTGTGTGTGTGTGTGTGTGTGTGCGCGCGTGCGTGTGTGTGTGTGTGTGTATACTATATATCTTTTATATCCATTCATCAGTAGATGGACATTTGGGCTCTCTCCATAATTTGGCTATTATTGATAATACTACTATAAACATTAGGGTGCGTGTACACCTTCAAATCTGTATTTTTTAATCATTTGGGTAAATACCTAATAGTACAATTGCTGTATCATGGGGTAGTTCTATTTTCAGTTTTTTGAAAAACCTCCATTCCTTCTCCAGAGGGGGTGCCTGTGTGGCTCAGTTGGTTAAGCATCTGACTCCTGATCTCAGCTCACGTTTTGATCTCAGCTTTGTGAGTTCAAACTCTGCATTGGGCTCCATAGTGGGCATGGAGCCTACTTAAAAATAAATATTTAATTAATTAATTAATTAACTAAATAGAAACCTTTGAGGGAGAAGTAGGAGGACCCTTGGCTTTTCTCATCCCACTCTATTTTTAAATGTCATGCAAATATGTATCACTGGTAGGACCCAAACCATATACAGATCTTGCTGGCCAAGAAATCTAAGAAATGTAATTGATGGGCTTCCAGCTTCTGCAACACGGGGGAGTGCATGGATAGAAGTGCTAGCTGACAATATCTGGAAACATCTTCTGAGTTCTATTCCTCTAAACTTTCTGATTTTTTAAAACACCAGATTTCCTATATTAAACCTTCTGTTTATTTTTTTTAAATTTTTTTAATGTTTATTTATTTTTGAGACAGGGAGAGACAGCATGAACGGGGGAGGGTCAAAGAGAGAGGGAGACAGGGAAATCTGAAACAGGCTGCAGGCTCTGAGCTGTCAGCACAGAGCCCAACACAGGGCTCGAACTCACGGACCACGAGATCATGACCTGAGCCGAAGTCGGATGCTTAACCGAGTGAGCCACCCAGGCGCCCCTAAATTTTCTGTTTAAAATGCCTAGTGCAGTTTCTCTTTTGCTGTCTAAATCCTGAGTTATGTACACTCTTCAAGGATTCTGACTGAATAGTTCTTATAGAAGTGGACTGTGATCCATATTTTGAGAAGTAATGTTTTTGAGGCATTTCCTCCCCCCTACACACAGTATTGGAAGGAATAAAATTACACCCCCTCTTTATCCTTACCTTGTCCTATTGGCTATTTCAGTGGAACATTTCTTATGTGTAATCTATCCAGTAATTTCTTTGGTAAGTAAACATTGCACTAACTTCCAGAAGAACAGGATAGAAAATTAGAGAAATAATCCAACAACTCAGGTAATCTTGGGTAAATTACTGAACCACAAAAACAACAAAGATATGTTCCTAAGAGCCCAGCATTCCAAGTCTCCAAATTTGCTATTCAGCTCCAACCAGTTGTTTCCAGTCAGGAATGTACAGCCAATACTGCCAAATTTTCAAATGATTTTAAGAGATTTTTTTTGGGGGGGGGGGGTATGAAGTGACCTTTTCAAATACTGACAAGGAAGTAAATAAACAAAACATATCTGTGGGCCAGACCTAGGGACTTAAGGATCTAGCCCTAGGAACAACTAGTTTGTGACCTTGGCCTTGGCCGTAGGACTAGAGCATGTGCTAGAGCATGAGGAATCAAAATGAAAAATGAAAAATTCAGAAATGATACAAACTGTATTTCGTATCAAAAGGGTCCCAGGCTATGGAGAAGAGAGGCACACAATACAAATATGCACAAGATATGGGTGCATCACAGAGGAGGGTGGAATTAAGTCGAAGTCGGACAGGTCACTGGAAGAAGTGATGTATTATTATCTGGGCTTCAAAGAATGTATAAGAGCCCCTAATGTGGGGAAAGTGCATTTCAGGAAGAGGGAGCAATACATACAACATTGCATAATGAAATGACAGTCTTCATAGGAATCTGTAAGAA
Source organism: Prionailurus bengalensis (assembly GCF_016509475.1). Taxonomy (NCBI): domain Eukaryota; kingdom Metazoa; phylum Chordata; class Mammalia; order Carnivora; family Felidae; genus Prionailurus; species Prionailurus bengalensis. The sequence continues at coordinate 82,732,084 of NC_057361.1, read as the reverse complement.
ATTTAATATTGCTGAACCATAAAATGAAAGAGTGGTGAGGTAGGGGCAGTGGAAGGGATTGAGATCAGAAGAAGGAAGACCCATAGATCAGAGGCCTTACTTCTAATGAGAGATAATGAAGACTTGAGACTGGGAAATGGAAGTGAGACTGGAAAGGAGAGCATACACAAGCGAAAGTTTTGCACAGATGCACCAGGACACATATCCATCAACAGGGAAATGAATGGGATATTGCACAGCACTCAAAGTGAATGAACTACATCTACATGGATGAATTTTAGAAACAAATCATTTAGCGAAAGAAACAAGTCCCAAATTACTACATAGAAACAGATACAAAGTGCTGTGAAATTTGAAAACAAAACTAAAAAACATTGTTTAGGCATGCATGTATGTGATAAGAATATATGTAAAAAGATCATGGTAATAAACATAAATCAAGATAATGGTTTCTTCAGCAGGGCAGTTTGGGGAAAATGTTGAGATTTAAATTATCAATAAATATTCTAGTTCTTTGGCTGGGTACCAGATTCACAGGTTTCTACTGTAATTTAAATGGATAGATGGATGGATAAATCGTCGTTTATGGCTCCATGAACGAAATGTCATGACTACGTACTCTGCTTATTTCTGCTCTTTGTACTTAGGGCTATGAGAATTAGCATTTTGGAGGTGGAATCAATGGGTTTCCAGTCATTTTGTTTTTTACCTTAAATTGGTTTTAGATCAGTTCCTCTAAGGGAAGAGGCCTCACTATGTGAGGCCCACGTGCTTTTACATCCCGCTCTTTTTACCCTTTGCCCTTGGCCCTGCTTCCCCTCCAAAGGGAAGAGGGTGACGCCAAGCAGTTGGTGAAGGGGGAGGGGCAGCCCGTGGATCTAAAGTGTTCCTATTGGTGTGGAGAAGGAGCGAGAACGAGGCTCGAGCTGTAGCGTGGAAAAGAGGGGCGAAGGGGGCGGGGCTAACGGGAGGCGGGGCTAAAAGAGCTTAACGGGAGCGAGGCGCAAGTGCAATTGTCCGCGCTTCGCTGCGATGGCGGCGGCGCCGAGCACAGTCACACTGCTGGCGGCGGAGTCTTCCCCTCAGGAAGCTACCGTCCCTGCCGCCTCCTCCTCCTACACCGCCTGCGCGGCGGCGGCGGCAGTGGCGGCAGTGATTGTGCCTGCCTCCTCAGCCACCTCCACCCCTGCCAGCCCGCCTGCCGGTGGCTGTGGCGACGGCGGCGGCGGCTTTGGCGGCTCCACTATGGCGGCGGCGGGGAGGGGGGGCAGTAGTTTTAAAGTAGACACCCGCCCTTGCCTCAGAGAAGGTGAGTTCCCGTCCCGGGGTGTGGGGGCTGCCCCATCTCCTTCGCTGCCTCTCCAGCCCGTCCGCGATCAGACTGGGCGCGGTTCACCACCGCCCCACCCCCCCACCTGCTGTGGCGCAGTAAAGGCCAAGCTCGCCCCGCCCCGCCGTAGTAGCCCCGAGTGTGCAAGATGGACCGAAGTAGAGAGGGTCTTCCCTACTTCTCCCCACACCCCCGAAAAAGATGGGGGGGGGTCCCCAGGAAAAGGAGCTGCAGGTATTCACAAAGCAGGAATTTGAAGGGAAGAAAAATACCACTTAGTTTCTCTCCCAACCAGGGAGCCTTAGTATGCTATGTGAAGTTGAGGTGTGATTTGGTAGAAAGGAGACAAGGTAGAGGTGCTGTGGAACTGGAGGGTCAGGGAAAGGGAAGGGGGACTGATGGAGAAAGGGGGCAGAGATGAAAGCTCTGAAGAAATAAATAAGAGGGGGGAAACCCCCTTTGGTGAAATTCAGCATCCTGCAGTGTAGAAACTTTGAATAGGATATTTAGAGAGGAGATTAGGAATTTGGGGAGGTTAGAGTGTATACATGAGCTTTAAAGTAGGAGCTGTTAGATTTTAGGGTCATAGGGTCCGATGGAGGGGGTTGTGCTAAGAAGAGAGTAAAGGAAGTGTGGGAGAAGCACAGATTTCAGATACCACATTGCAGAGTTTTCTTTGGCTATTTGAGGGTGTGACCTTATAGAGCAAGGTTTAGGGACCCATCTTTGAGATGGTTTTGATTTTAATAAGTGCTGTTGTACCTACCAACACATACTACTCCTAACATAAAAAAGAGATTTCTTGACTATTTCAGTATAAATGCTATTTAGTTCACACAAATACTATATACTAGTAAACAGCAAACTGTAAAATTTGCCGTTGAGATTCATTTTAAAGCAGTGTTTGGAAATGCTTCTTAGGTTGTTGAGACCAATTCCACTACAAAAGATCTCAGTAAAGTGTTTTGCCATCGTAAATTTTGTAATTAATTTCCGTTATTTGTGTGTTACCTTATATTGCTAACTTGCCTCCAAAGTGAACGACGTGGACACCAAAACGGAGTTTAAGTTCCTTTTCTTTAGAACCCCCCATTAAAATTAGCCCATAAAAATGATTTTCTCTTCACATTCTTAAGTGATATATCCCTGTGTGCTATTTATTACCTTTCACACCTTTCACTTTGGGGGAATGGCAAAGCAGTAAAAAAATCCTTTACAATATTTGTCATAGGCACATGACATAAATGCCACTTACTAAATATGGAAGTTAGAAATACACTGCGATATGGTGATGTCTTTTTATTTATTAACTCTCTTACTGAAGGCAACCTTGGAAAGATTCTACTGTCTTCAGTCAGCCTGGATTTGTACAGTTGTTTCGGGATGAAAATATGAAACCTGGATTTTTGTTTGTTTGTTTCTGTACCAAACTTTCTATGTAACCGGAAAGAACGAGAGAACAGTTTTATAGGTGGTCAAGATCACAATTCAGTCTGGCTCTCATGGCCTTTTCACAGTAAGGTTTAGGACCAGTATCTCATGCAGTAAATGGCTTTTTGCCTGTCTCTGTGACTGGATTGGTTATAGTATTTTTTAATTTATGCAGGTATTAATGGCTTTAAGAGGTATAAATTCATAATGTAGCAACCATACCCTGTCTACACTATTACTAACTGACAAAACGAGGAGAGCTCTAGCATAGAAGTCTGGTGCAGTGAACTTAGGTTCTGTTGTTTATCCATTAGATTTTGTGACCCTGAACAGATCACAAACTTCCTGGGTTTGGGTTTTGACATTTCTGAAATAGAGGTATTGAACCAGCCAGACTCTTAAGGTTGATTTCTGGTCTGACAGTATGAACCATGATTTTGCAGTTCTGCATTGATACATACTCTTAATGACATTTCCATGGCTGTGCACTAGAACAGTAGTTCATAAGCCATAAGAAACTTTGGCCATAGTTATCACTTGACATTCAGTGAGTAATTAAATCTGTGTTGTTAGTGTTGAGACAATTTACTAAGCTATGAAAAAAAAAATATAACTGCTACCTAAAAATTATCTCTTACTATTTCATTTTAGGTAAATATCCTTAATTATGTGTTCACTCCAAACCAAAACTTTTACCTTTCCACCTAACAAAAGATAAATATGTAATATAGTACACTGTCCAAAGCACTATTACATCGTAAAATATTTTTTTTTTGGGATATTTCTAAAGACTATAAATGGTTGCCAGTTATAAGATACTGGATAAAAGAGAAGAGAGAAAAATGTTTCTTGATGGTGTGCCAGTATCTTTTGCTTTGTTTTTTTTTTTTTTTAGCCCTGGTTAGGAGATTACTCTAAAATGTGACAAAGAATTGTCAAGATTCCAGTTGTTATAAGTATACTCCAGATAGAACCATTAAAAGTCGTTTAATAAAGCATTTGGTGATCTTTTTTCAACTATAGCCAACACTCCTAAGGATCTCATCTGTCTTGGGGTTGGTAATGAGCAAATGACAGTGAAGATTAAAAATTGCCAAGCAGGGAAGATGAGAAGTTTCAAAAGTTACAACTGGGAAATTGGGCAATAAACTTAAAAACAAAACAACAAACAAAACAAATGCCAGGTGAATGGACATATGACAAAACATACCTGCCTAGAATTCATGGTAAAGGGAGTCATGAGATTTTGTAGGACACTTCATGTTTAATGGCTCAAAAAAAGGAATTTTCACCCAATATTGATGTTCCAATGTAATCATAGTAAACATCAAAACAAAAATAAACAAAAACTCTCTTGTTTGTTTACCTCTTCATTTAAAAAAATAAATTATTAAGTGAATTCTGTTTTAGATTGGAGGACATGCTGGCTTTTTCTTTAGTTAATAATCCATTTGTACAGTAATTACCTAACAATTACCTTTGTCTCCGTATTATTCAGTGAAGTTTCAAGTCCATCATAAGAAAACCTAGTTAATGGCCTTTCCTTCATTTATTCGAGAATCGTTTATTGAACTCCTGTGTGTGTGTCACTATGCTCAGTGATGAGGATACAGTTGAATTAGACACAGCTGTGTCTAAGAACTCTAGATTAAAGAAGTCAATAGTATTGCTTGATAATGAAATTATAAAATGAATAAATAAATAATTGAGGAAAATTCAATCTTAAATATAATTTGTCAGACTCTTAAACTATCAGGGCCCTCCCATTGTTTATTATAAATCTGCATTCTACCCATGGTGTCTTATATATTATAGGTACACTAAAACACATTATAAATCTAATGTTGGTATCTAGGAAGGAATAATTAGCAAACTGTTAGAATTAACATTTATTCTTTGCATTTGTTAGGGTAGGAATGTCTGGAGAGAGGTTAATGACCACTTGTTAGTTTCTGATCTTCTGTCTCTATGTGTCTTTAGGTGTCAATATGTGAAAATATTGACTAAGCCTGCCCCTTCATGTATTAATCACATATTTGTTTGGATATGAACCTTGATTCTTTTCCATCTGAAACCAATCTTGGAGATCCATTCACATTTACTAACCTATTGGAATGAATGGCATGGTGACTTTCTGATGCAATGTAGCTGTCATGGGATCAAGTAAATTAGTGGATTTACACAGGACTTGAATTCAGTTTGTAACTTCACAAGCAGGCAGGACTCCTGAGCTAACTAGCCACAGAGTGCTTATAATTATGAAGGTCACATATTTCATTTAAAGACAAAGTAAATATTAAACTTATAACTAGTATTCCCAGTTATTTTATTAATTACATTACATTTTGTAATTATAAATATGCTATAGGAAAGCCTTCATTATTTTTTATTGTGAGAATCTGTGTAAAACACCCAAAACTTGCTAAACTTATAGGTCAGGTACTAATCTTATAAACTGAGAAAATAAAGATACTAGATAGCATTATAACTGGGTGTTCATAATGCTTACAGGTACACATCTGCACTTCTAGCACAAATAATATTTCTGAAAACTCCTTAAATGGGCTGTGACATTTAGGGGAAACAGTGTTAAAATACCTTGGCAAGGCTAACATGGTCCATTTTCCACTATAACTTAGTGTTGAGCTCTGTTCATCTTTCCTTTATATGAATGGTATTAAAAGATCACAAAGGTCGGAGCTCCTGGGTGGCTCAGTTGGTTAAGCGTCCAATTTGGGCTCAGGTCATGATCTCACAGCTTGTGGGTTCTAGCCCCGTGTCAGGCTGTGTGCTGACATGTTAGAGCCTGGAGCCTGCTTAGGATTCTGTGTCTCCCTTTATCTCTGCCCCTCTCTCTCCCTTAAAAATAAATAAAATGTTTAAAAAAGTTTAAAAAATTGCAAAGGCCAAGTCAGCTATTTAAAAAATGCTTTTAAATCAAGAACGCTTGAGGGAGGCTATCTCAAAAGGTGCGGTCATGGAGAATACAGCACGTATGCTCTTTGCAGAATTAAAATGATGATTTCTTGGATTTATTAATAGCTGACTTTAAATCTGTGACTGAGATTTATATTATTGCATCCAACTCTTTTGAGTTTTTCATTCTTGTCACTTTATTAAAATAGGATGCAAAGACATGAGAAAGAATTAAATATGGCCTTTTGTAGCAACGTGGATGGAACTGGAGAGTGTGATGCTAAGTGAAATAAGTCATACAAAGAAAGACAGATACCATATGGTTTCACTCTTATGTGGATCCTGAGAAACTTAACAGAAGACCATGGGGGAGGGGAAGGAAAAAAAAAGAGGTTAGAGTGGAAGAGAGCCAAAGCATAAGAGACTCTTAAAAACTGAGAACAAACTGAGGGTTGATGGGGGGTGGGAAGGAGGGGAGGGTGGGTGATGGATATTGAGGAGGGCACCTGTTGGGATGAGCACTAGGTGTTGTATGGAAACCAATTTGACAATAAATTTCATATTTAAAAAATAGGATGCAAAGAGTTTTTTACAATGTTAGATTTTTTTTTGCATCAAGATCAGTTGGACTATGCAATTCCCACCTCAACAAAGCATTAAAGCAGTTAATAACTAGTTATTGCCATAAACATATGATGGGTTATCTTGAGGAATAAATTTGGTGTTGGTACAACTAAATCTAATTATCATGCAAGTGAGATTCATTTTATTAAATGTAGCCATTTATAGAGTGATCTAATTTGAATAAGCTTAAATTTATCAGGGTAACCAAGTAACATTTAATTCTAGTGAAAGCAAAGTTCTCTTACTTAGAACTGAAGGATATTATAATCTTCCTTTCCTCAGAGATCCTGTGTGGTTTTTAATTTCGTTAGCAAGGGTGGACCAAATTGTAGGCATAGACTCATCATTTTTGTCTGACTCAAGCCATAATTGTTTTTCTTTTATCACAAAAATGTATTTCATCCTAAGTTGTCTGGTGTTATCTAGTAGTATTAGGAAAAAGTTTCAAATAGGATAATTTTGATTTCACACTCAATTGCACTTTTGTATACAGAGGTTAATGATATTTTATAAAACTTTAGCATAATAATGCAGCTATTTGGAGTAGACACAATCCAACAATGGTCTCCACAAAAATGAGTTTCTAGGAAGTAAATCCTCTTTGCTTTCTATATCATCAAAGGCAGGTACTCTGGAACAAGCTGAATTGAATATTTTTATATCAACATGGGGGATTTTAATCCATAGAATGTGAATTATTCGTCCTTACATTTGCGTTTCACTTACTTAAAACATCTCTCAACTATTACTAATGCCTCTCCTCAAACTTCTGGAACTTTTTCATAGTCCAAATCTACCTAAATCTAGAATCATATATTTTAAATTTTAGCTTTCCCAATCCTTTATTTCCTATAATCTCTCTGGGCCTTAGCTTCCTTATTTTGAAATGAGGACATTAGACTAAATCAGCTATAAACTAGAGGCAGTTTTGCCCCACAAGGGACATGTGTTAATATCTGGAGATATTTTTTGGTTTTGACAACTGGAAAATGCTGCCAATTTCTAGTTGGTAGAGGCTGGGGGATGCTGCTAAGTGTCTTACAGTGAATGGAACAGCCCCTCATAACAATGAATTATCTGGCCCAAAGTGACAATAGTGCCAAGAGTGAGAAATGTTGGACTAGATTATCTCTAAAATTACTCTGATCTGAAATAAACTGACTATATATAATACTAAGTAAAAATTTCAGCTTCTGAATTAGTAAACGAGCATATTTTATCAAGTGACTTTGTGTGCCGAACATTTTTTTTTAATTTTTGTTTCATTTAATATTCACCACATCCTGGGAGAGACAGTATATTTCTTTACTTTTTAGATGAAAAAACTGGCTCCAAGTGGTTAAATAATTTGCTGAAGGGTATATAGTTAGAGATCGAGATGGGATTTGGATATGTTTGACCAACTCAAAAGCTTATTTTTTTTCCCTACTACCCAGTATTATAGGTCATAGTTTTTCCCCCCATTTCAAATTATTATGAAAGCTTTGCTTTCTCAAGTCATGTAAACACTTCTTGTAGGAAGGAAATAAAAAGACTAAACACTTTCACTAATAGAAATTTAGTTGATTCTCTCACTAAAGGCTAAAGTCATGTATAAATATAGTAAAATTGTAGGAGCACCAAATACATGAACTTTCTTCTCAGATCCTGTTTATAATTTGTCACAAAACCACTCTTTGATTTAAAATAACCCTCATAGGGGCGCCTGGGTGGCTCAGTCGGTTAAGTGGCCGACTTCGGCTCAGGTCATGATCTCGCGGTCCGTGAGTTTGAGCCCCGCGTCGGGCTCTGTGCTGACAGCTCAGAGCCTGGAGCCTGTTTCAGATTCTGTGTCTCCCTCTCTCTGACCCTCCCCGTTCATGCTCTGTCTCTCTCTGTCTCAAAAATAAATAAACGTTAAAAAAAATTAAAAATAAATAAATAAATAGATAAAATAAAATAACCCTCATAATTGTTATTCAAGAGCGGATCACTTAGTTATAGTAGCAAAACAAAGGTTTATTACTTACGCATTTTCCTCTGAGTGATGGGTTGACTCTGGAGGGGAACTCCCCTTCAGGGAGAAGAAGGTGCTTTTGTCTTTTATTTTAACACTTTCAGTATTTTATTTCTTATTAAACTGCCATTTTAAGCATTTTTAAGTGTGCAACTCAGTGCCATTAGGTACATCCACATTGTTAGGCAACCTTCACCCCTGCCCATCTCCAGAAATCTTTCATCATCCCAAACTAGTACTCTGTACCTGTAGGTCATAGTTTTGTTATATGACCATCTTTCTCCAATCTAAAGAACTTTATGAGGTGTCTAATTCCTGTAAAATAACATATTTATAAACTATGCTTAATTTTTTAACAGTTGGCAACCTGAAGAAGTGTACCATTTATTGTGACCACAGACGACAGCATTGCAAAGCAGTTTTACTCTCTTACACTTTGAATATAAATGGAACCATGCATTAAACATTGGTTTTATCTTTTCCATATCCTGTCGGTTTAAGCCTTTACTCCTTTATCAGCCTTAGGTTCTCTTCCCATTTTGAACCTAGTTTTTGATAGTACTTTCTTATTCCTCATGGCTTTTTTTAATGTTAAAACACAAAGAAATGTTATCAGCATGAGAAGCTCCTGTATGTTTCAAAGACAGTATATCCCAGTCCATATTTGAGAGCACAGCATTGTATCATTAAGATCTCGCTATCAAGCTACCTAAACCGGGCTTTGATTCTGAGTATAAAATCTTGTTCCCCTATCCATATTTTTTTCCAAGTTTATGATGGCATAAAATCCAAATATGTCAGGTAATAAAGAACAAGTGAGTAGTACTATGCTAGGAATATTAGAACAACATGTCTATGATTAACTGGGAGGGATATAAGTTCCCATGTTCAAAACTTTATTTGCTACAGATGAGGGATGAAATCACACATCACAGCATTTAATTTAGTAATTTGATATTCTAATGTGTAATCTATTTATATTTTTAGCCATAGCTTTCCTAACTTATAACTAAATGAGATTGAAAGATGCAGGACCATTTGCCATGAATTTGTTGTTTTCATTGTCAGGAAAGAAAACTGAGCCACTTGTACCTATATTATAACAAAAATAATACTATAATTTGCTTAAAGCAATTTGACATTAGTTATGATGACTAAAACATTATATTTGGTAATAGAAATTCTGTGTATGTTTTTGCAAAGAAATACCTTGGAGAGAACCAGTTTTAGGGTTAGGACAAAGATAAGGAAATGCAGATAATGGAGGAGTAGGGGGAAAATATTAGGACCTCTTGAATTTTTAGGCCCTAAACTCTGTATAACTATATAGTTGTTTAAAACTTCAAATCATCTTTTGTGTTTCCTGATAGACTTTTTATTTGGAAGCAGCTAAGATATTTGGACCCTTCTATAAGAATCCCACCAAAATTTTGCTTCTCTTTGTATTTCTCTCTAAAATACAACATTTTTTTTTTGGTGACTATCAACACATATATGGTCAAGTACAAGAGAAACTTTAGAAATGGAAATCTGAAAGGTGGCATATGTTATTAATCATAAGCTAGTTAATAGCAGGGTAAAGACTGTCATGCAGTCTCTCTCATTCTGGTGCTTTTTAAAACTCTTACTGCTTTTGGAATTAAGAATTGGTGTGAAGCCCATATTTAACAACCAACCAATAAAAATATATTTGTTTCAAATTCTAAACAGTTTATGAAGAGAAAAGATGTGAAGAGAGTACAAAGAAGAAAAAAGAAAAAGGGGGAGATACAAATTGCGAAGTTTCTTCAGGTATTCATTCCTACCAGAACCAGTTCCAAAGACCCAGTTCTTTGTGAGAATACTTAACTTTAGTTCCTGGCATATAGTGAGTACACAATAAGCATTAGTTCCTGTTCCAGTCACCTTCCTCACAGCCAACATCATTTGTTCACATGACTCCTAATTTAACATCTATTCCCTGATGTTTGCCTGCCTTCTAGGTCTTCCCCCTAAGACAGACTGAAAAACATCTGCACTATCTATCACCAATTACCTCTCCCACTTTCAGAATTTGCTATAGACCATTAACTTCTGAGAGTCCAAAAATCATGTCTCAAAAGTGGGGATAAGGATAGAGCAGGGTCCAAAGGAACATTTAATTAGCATCTCTTGTGAAGTAGACATGCATTTCTCATATATGCCAGACCTAGAGAGGAAGTTTCTCATTTAAGACTTTGGCCTTTTTAAAAACTAACTCTCAGGGATATCTTGGGCAGACTTAGATTGGAATCCTGGCTCTGATGCTTACTGTGTAACTTTGGACAAATTGCTTGACCTTTCCAGGTCTCAGGTATTACCTTTAGAAAGTAGATATCATCACATTCATATCAAATTTAGGGGAAATGCAGTTTGAAGAGAACTTGGCAGTGTGGGATACCCTCTGAAAAATAATACCCCATCATGTATAATTGTTGTCAGTAAGAAGCCACCTTCTACAAACCTCTTGTCTATAGTTTCAGGATCTGAAAAGATCTTGAGAGGCCAGAATTATTGGTAGAATCTAACAAATGAAACTTAAATGAGACAAATCTAAGTGTATATTGGGTCTGGTTGGGGATCCATAAAAATTTCTATCTATATAACTATGTCCTAGAGTGACAGTTTAACAGCTCCAGGTGAAAAAGAAGCTTGTATTTTTTTCTAAATTTTTTAATGGTTACTTATTTTTGAGAGAGAAAGAGAGACAGATTGAGAGTAAGGGAGGGGCAGAGAGAGAGGGAGACAGAATCGGAAGCAGGCTCCAGGCTTTGAGCTGTCAGCACGGAGCCTGATGTGGGGCTCAAACCCACGAACTGTGAGATCATGACCTGAGCAGAAGTCAGACACTTAACTGACTGAGCCACCCAGGTGCCCCAAGAAGCTTGTATCTTTTAATTTTTTTTTCTTAAAACTATTATCTTGGGGCGCCTGGGTGGCGCAGTCGGTTGGGCATCCGACTTCAGCCAGGTCACGATCTCGCGGTCCGTGAGTTCGAGCCCCGCGTCGGGCTCTGGGCTGATGGCTCAGAGCCTGGAGCCTGTTTCCGATTCTGTGTCTCCCTCTCTCTATGCCCCTTCCCCGTTCATGCTCTGTCTCTCTCTGTCCCAGAAATAAATAAACGTTGAAAAAAAAATTAAAAAAAAACTATTATCTTTATTCAAGTTAAGCACAAATTTATTATCATTGTGGGGATGGTTTATTTTTATTTTATTTTTTACTTAAATTTTAGTGAACATTCAGTATAATATTGGTTTCAGGAGTAGAATTGTTATTCATCATTTACATACAACACCCAGTAGAAGCTTGTGTTTTACAAAAGTTAGCCTGTCATGAGTCAATAGTATGATGTGCCCACCAAAAAAATTGGTGAGGCTATCTTAGGCTATATTAATAGAAGAGAAACATTCAAAACAGAGAGGTGAATATACTTAACACTACTGAACTCTACACTTAAAAATGGTTACAGTGGTAAGTTTTATATTATGCATTTTACTACAATAAAAAATGAGGTGATGATCTCATTTTACTATTTTGTTATTGTGACCCCATTAGGGTGATTGTGCTTATGTTACACTTTATGAATTGCAGGGATTTAGGTAAACAGTGAGAGCACTGGACATTCAGCTGGATGACAGAGCTGGGATCAGTTCACTAAAAGGCTAAGGGGGGGAGCAATAAAGATGTAATGGTTCTACTAAAATATTTGAGGATTGCCATTTTAGAAGAGGGATTATATTTACCATGCCTTCAAGGAATAGAACCACGACTAGTAGAAGCGCTAAGCATGGTCTAAGTCTGATCCCTGGACGAGTGTTGGAACAGTTTCACCCGTGAACTTATAAAAAACTGTACATTCTTGGTCCCCAACCCCAGAACAACTGAATAAGAAGTTTGGGGATGGGACCCCAAAATTAATCTTTTAACAGGCTTTCCAGATGATTCTGATGCACACTAAAGTTTGAGACCCCCTACTCTCCAGGAAAACAAATTTCCATTCGACGAAAATACACATGAAAATTTGGCTAGCAGCGATTCTCAACCTTCACTGTGCAACAGAATCACCTGGGAAACTTTAAAAAACAAAACAAACAAGAAACTATGATGGGAAACCACTCCCAGAGATTCTGGTTAATTGATCTGGAGTGGTGTCTGGGTATTGGTATGTTTTAAAACAACCTAAATGACTTTAATGTGTAGCCAGGGTTCAGAACTATCTTGTGGAAGGTTGAACAGGATCACTAGGTAGGCTGTTCAAGAGATTACTTGGGGACCCTACTTAAAACTCAGATTCTTGGGGCACCTGAGTAGCTCAGTCAGTTAAGCGTCCGACTTCGGCCCAGGTCATGATCTCACAGTTCATGGGTTCAAGCCCCGTGTCAGGCTCTGTGCTGATAGCTCAGAGACTGGAGCCTGCTTCAGGTTCTGTGTCTCCCTCTCTCTCTCTGCCCCTCCCCTGCTCATTCTCTGTCTCTCTCAGAAATAAATAAAAACACTAAAAAATAAATAAATAAAACTCAGATTCTTGGATTTCAACTCTGGAGATTTACATAGATAGTGCCAAAGAATACTTCTTTTCTTTCTTTTTTTCCTTTTTTTCCAAAATCTTTTCAGGTTAGACTAAAGCAGTTAGCTTGATAAGTATCATTGTAGATGACCTGTATACCAATCAGCTTAGTCACCAAATAGGTATTGGATAGCCATTACGTGTAAGGATCTAGCCTGTACTGTAGAGCAGTGATTCCCAACATGATTGATTATCAGAATTATATGGATTGGACTACCCACAGAGATTTTTTTAATCCAGCATGTATGATGTTGAAAAACTGTGCATGTGAATTTGATGTGATACCCTGATTGAGAATAATTTTTACATGAAGATTTGTTCCTGAAATTTTGAACGCAAATTTAATAGTATTGAATTGATTGGGAAAGCATGCTGTTTAAAGAAAATTAGCATAAATCCTCCTACGTACATTTTAATGTGCATCAACACTGCAGTATCTTCTTTTTTAATTTCAGATTTTTCTGCATTTCAGTTTTGACTCACTGAAGTCAGAATATCAGCACACTCATATTACACTCGGAAATAATTTGCCATTGACAAGTAACTGTAGGTGAATTTATTGAATTTAATTGAGGCCAAAACTCCACTTCTTGCATCAGGAATAACATTGTATAAGCTTAAATGTGATAGATCTAAAAGCTCATCATATTCCTAGCAAATTCTAATCTCAGAATTTAATGCCCTCTAGTTTTGACAGATATGCTTCTTATATCCATTCCTTCCTTTCTGTGCTTGCTGCCCCTCCTGAGGCTTCAAGCCTCAATGACCGATTCCTGCAACTGATTCCTAATTCATATGCCCATTGTGAGCCACTTCTTTTCCCTTTTTGAATGCAAAATTCAATCCAAATGCCCTAGTGAAGACAATTATGATTTGGCCTCATGGCAACCTTTCAATTATTGTCTTTCATATACTTGCCTCTCCCCAAGTACATTTATTCCAGTTTTTTTTTTACCTGAATTATATACACCTTTTAAATCTTAGTTCAGAACCTGTTCTCTAGAAAGCTTTTCCAAAAGTCCTCATTAGGAACACACTGTACCTTGTGTTTTATATCACTTCTGACATTTCATATGGGGGTCATAGTTTTTTCTATACACTTGCTATACACTTACTAAAATTACTAAATTGTAAATTCCTTGAGATTGGGAATTATTTACTTGCTGTGTCACTTCCAACATGTGGATAGTTATGTACATATAATAGAAAAATTCAAGATAAACTTCAAGTTTTAGCTCCACCAAATAACAGATGTGACAAGTAATTTTGATTGTACTAAATCCCTATTTTCTAATCTTCAGAATATGTGAAATGCCACTTACCTCGCAGATTTGTTTTAAGGACTATAGGAGTAAGCTGTTGTTTTATTTGACACATAGAAGGCCTTCAATAGATGCTCATTCTTTTTTCTTATCTCTTTCCAGAATCTACCATAGTACTTTGAAAGTAACTTCAATAAATATCACAAAGCTAGGGGCGCCTGGGTAGCTCAGTCGGTTAAGCAGCCGACTTCAGCTCAGGTCATGATTTCACAGTTTGTGAGTTCGAGCCCCGTGTCGGGCACTGTGCTGACAGCTCAGAGCCTGGAGCCTGCTTCAGATTCTGTGTCTCCCTTTCTCTCTGACCCTCCCCTGCTCACACTAGGTGTCTCTCTCTCTCAAAAATAAACAATCCAAAAATTATTTTAAATAAATAAATAAATAAATAAATAAATATCACAAAGTTAAATGATGCCTAAAGGCACTGATGACCTGAACAAGGGTAGTGTTACGGGAAATGAAAAGGAAGAGATGGATATGAAATAATGTTATAAGCTAAAATTGATATGAAATAGTGTTTTTCTGGGGAGAAGAAAGGCTGATATTTTAAGCCTGGAATATTGTGCCATTTAATAAAGAAAAACAGACCAAGAACTTGTTTGAAGAAATGAGTCAAAGGCAGTACATCTAGGCAATACCATTCTAAAGAAAAAGGTAAAGGGGTGCCAGTAACTTCATGGGCTTCATGGAAATGATGTGGGGCACCAGTAATGAAAGTCTAGGTTAAAATACTCAGACTTGGTATTTCCAAATTTGAGTGTCAGTTTCCAACACTGAGTACTGAGACTTGGGGAAATCTGGAATTAAGTAATTCCAGATTTAATTCCATATTTAGGAGAGAAAGGAGTGTTAAATTTTAGGAATTATTGAACCTCTAAATTAGTAGTTTCCTTTTGTCTTCTTAAAAGATACATTCTCTCCATAAGTTATATTGCTGACAAATGAAATATTTACTAGTGAAAAATTTTTAAGGGAAATTTGAAATCTTACCAGCATACTCAGATTGCATATAATCGTTAATTCTGAAACAAGGGAAGTCCTGAAATGCATTTTAACCTCTTTATCTTGCTGAGTTTAGAGTCAGAGTTAGATAAATCATATATATTCTAAAGCAACCTAAAAAATTAAATTCAGATGGGATGCTATCTATATATTACAGGGATAAATATTTAACTGTCAATCAAGGCATTTCTGACATGTTCCTAATTACAGTTATTCTTTATTTTTTAAAGTATAATTAACATACAGTGTTATATTAGTTGTAGATGTACTATATAATGATATAACAATTCTTTATGTTTCTCAGTGCTCATCAAAATAAGTGTACTCTTCATGCTTTTTATCTATTTCACTCCTTCCCCCACCCACCTTTCCTCTGGAAACCACCAGTTTTTGAGCTGTATTTAAGAGTCTGTTTTTTGGTTTGTATCTTTTTTACTTTGTTCATTTGTTTTGTTTCTTAAATTCTATGTATGAGTGAAATGGTATGGTATTTGTCTGTCTCTGACTGACTTATTTAACTTAGCATTCTACTTTCTAGATCCATCCATGTTGTTGCAGATGGCAAGATTTCATTCTTTTTTATGACTGAGTAATATTCCACATCTGAGTAAGATATCACATCTTTTTTATCCACTCATCTATGGATGGACACTTGGGTTGCTTCTATATTTGACTGTTGCAAATAATGCTGCAGTAAACATAGGGGTGCATGTATCTTTTCAAATTAGTGTGTTTGTTTTCTTTGGGTAAATACCCAGTGGTGGAATTAGTAGATCATATGGTAATTGTATGTTTAATTTTTGAGGAAGCTCCATACTGTTTTCCACAGTGACTGCACCAATGTTGCATTCCCACTGATA
Organism: Prionailurus bengalensis; assembly: GCF_016509475.1. Taxonomy (NCBI): domain Eukaryota; kingdom Metazoa; phylum Chordata; class Mammalia; order Carnivora; family Felidae; genus Prionailurus; species Prionailurus bengalensis. Next base: position 82,716,021 of record NC_057361.1, on the reverse strand, counting down.
GCATATGAGGGTTCCTTTTTCTCCGCATCCTCACCAACGCTTGTGATTTTTTTGTGTTTTTTATTTTAGCCATTATGACAGGTATAATGACACTCATTGTGGTTTTAATTTCCATTGCCCTAATGATTAGTGATGTTAATTACAGTTATTCTTATCTTGGACAGTTTTTTAAATAAGCCTTTTTAGTGCATACAGTGATACTGAAAATTAAGCTTAGTTGAAGATATCCAAAATAACTTCTAAAATAAGTATATTTAAAAGATTTTTTAAGTTTATTTATTTTGAAAAAGAGAAAGAGAGAGAATGGGTGAAGGCTAGACAGAGAGGGAGAGAGAATCCCAAGCTGGCTCCATGCTGTCAGCACAGAGCCCGAGGTGGGGCCAATCCCATGAACCACAAGATCATGACCTAAGCTGAAATCAAGAGCCATATGCTTAACTGACTGAAATAGAAAGGCTTACATGTATTTTGCAAAAATTAAAACAAGATAATTGAAAAGAATAAAATGTTAAATTTTCTCCCTTTGTTCCTTTTCTAACCCCATTTCCCAAAATTAACAACTTTTAAATTTAATTTATAACTTCTCATATTTTTTCTATGTGGTGTATATTTAATTTTTGTTAGTGTTGGGAATTTGATATATTTATTGTTCTACAATTTTTATCTATTTAATGTATTATTGGCATTTCTCCATAAATATGTGGTATCAGCTTATTCATTTAAATACCAAATAGCAAGTAAAATTTGATGTTTTGTGATTTATACCCTATAGATAAGCTAATAAACTTTGTCAGAATACATTGCAGCTGTTAAGAACTTTTGATAGAAGTGTGAACCTCAAGTGTAAATGCAGAAAGTTTCAATATGTGTTATTAATACAGTGAGAAACACTATAGTGTAATTTCTAGATGTTATTATATGTACATTATTTTATAGCTTTGAGGGGCTTGTGTGAGACATGTTTGGCCAGATGAACATGCTAGTTAAAAAAAAAAAAAACAATGGAGGATGTTTGCCTACCATCAGCAAAGTTTGTGGTTCCAAATGGTTTTTAGGTAACATTGGAGCCATAGCTCTAGACAGGTGATAGCCTTAAAACAATGCTTTTCTAATAATTATCTGCTGTAAAACAAAATTCCAAGGCTATTTTTTTTAATCCTGCCTTTCATTATTGGTGCCCTAGATCATTCTACGAATTTCATGAAGTTACTGATACCCACATAAATATAACTTTCCTTTTGGAATGGTATTGCTTAGACTTATCATACTAAATAAGTAACTCTTGCTGTATCAGACATTGGAAGCATACTTAATATACACATTTTATTTAAATTGCATACTCGTTAAGCAAAAAGCTATTACTGTAGCCTCACAACTACTCAGATTTGAGGTGACATGTGAAATGAATGAAAATGATAACTTTAAGTATTAATTAATGTGTCTCACTTCCCTTTATTTTATTCATAGATATGACTTGGAATGAACAGGAAAAGACTGAACTTTATACAGATAACTTTTGTAATATATGTGGAGTGGTGCTACAGTTTGAATCACAAAGGATTTCACATTATGAGGTAGGTTAAAAATAATGGGAATAGAATCTAATGTAGGCTTTTAAATGTGGCAGATAAACTTCATATTTTATCGTTTTTGGCTCTTATGAAAATCCTGTGAAGTAGGTGGAATTATTTCCCTTTGATGGATGATGAGACTGGCTCAGAGAGGGACAGTAACTTACTAGCTTAAGTTTGGGGAATTTGAGTTTAAAATCTTTTTGATTACGAGCTTCTTTTCTTTTCTTCACACCATTCTGCCTCCCTTTGTATTCATCAAACCACTGTCTCTTCAAGTCCTTGTAGTAAATATAAGGGAGGCATTTTAAAGCTTGAGTAGGTAACTATTAATGTTTATCAAGGCATATTATAAAACTCCAGAGTCTTTGTGTACAGTAAATGAAGGCTATAAAAACAAAATTAACCTGTCTTGCATTTGACTTAGCCAACAGTTTTTTTTTAATGTTTGTTTTTATTTATTTGAGAGAGATAGAGAGCCCATGCACACACGCATGCACACAAGCACAGAAGGGGCAGAGAGAGAGGGAGAGAGAGAACCCCAAACACGCTCTGTGCTGTCAGCGCAGAGCCCAACATAGGGCTCAGTCTCAAAGTATGAGATTATGAACTGAGCCAAAATCAAGAGTCAGATGCTTAACCGACTAAGCTGCTCAGTTTCCTCTTAACCAACATGTTTTTAAGCACAGGACCATAAAATTCTAAAACTAGAAGAGGGAATATTTAATGTTCTTACTCCTTTGGTTTACTGATTAGAAAACTGAGTACCAGAGGGATCATGATTTTTCATAGCATCATTGGCATGACTAAGCTTAACAATGATTCCTTCTTTCATGTCCAGTGTTCTTTTCTCTCATTTGGTGTTACCTCTCATTTCTATACAGTGAGCTATTGGATTTATTTCATATCTAAGGTCTGGGTTACTAAAAGTACTAGATAAATTTACTCTAAAAAATATAATGTCAGCTTTACTTTTTAAAACACATCTTGTCTTAGGGATGCCTGGTTGGCTCAGTCGGTTGAGCGTCTGACTTCGGCCTAGGTCATGATCTTGCTGTTTCCGAATTTGAGCCCTGCGTTGGGCTCTGTGCTGACAGCTCAGAGCCTGGAGCCTGTTTCAAATTCTGTGTCTCCCTCTCTCTCTCTGTCCTTCCCCCACTCACGCTCTGTCTCTCTCTTCCTCAAAAATAAAAATAAACATTAAAATTTTTTTTAAAAAAATGTCTCATTTTGTCCATTGCTAATATTATTGGTAGCTATATTTCCTTCTTACATTGACTGGGATTCAATTACTGTAATGACAGGGAAATTTTGTTAGATGTGGATTGAGAGGACATACATTCAAGCTTTAACTCCATCACTGCTGTGTAACCCTGGGCAAGTCATTTTACCTCTCTGAGCATGTTCCTTGAACATGCAAAATAGGGGTGGTAAAATCTCTCTTATTAAACATGTGAGAATTAAATGAAATCAAATATGTGAGAGTGCCTAGTACATCTTCAGACGCCAGAGTTCAAAGATTCAGAGTTAGTAAAGAGAGACACACAATCAAGGGGCTCTGATAACTGTGGTTAGAACCATTTGAATTTAAATGTGAAAAAAACATCTTTTTATGGGCTTACGAAGTACTATTCAGCGTAGAAAATGCACAAAATCATGAGAAAATCACATTCAGTTATAATTCTGTCACTTGTAGGTAACCATCACTTAACTTCTCTTTTGCTGATATGATTCCAGTATGCTTTCTGAACGTGCATACACACACACACACACACACACACACACACACATCTTAACAAAAGAGAATTGTATCTGTTGGTTTTTACTTGTTTTTTCATATAAGAGCATATTCTGGACAATCTGCCCTATCATTACATCCTTTTATTTTTTTCTGTAATATTTTCATGGTGATAAGGCATTATGTAATGTTGTGGCTTTTTTATTAACAAATATTTATTGAGAACTTCCAGTATTTCAGAGCTTGGATTGTTAGGGGGATTAAATTATAAATAATATACTTTCCTTATTTTCATAGACTCTACAAATAATGCAGTCAATAAAAATGCACTGTAAAAAATGTATTATACTAAAAAGCAAACATAGATAACTTTACACATTGTATGACTACAAAATGTTTGTTACTAGCCTATAATAAAAAGTTGGCACTTTATAAAATGAGATTGATATTTAAAACATTGCCAATTATAGTAATTTGAAAGTTTACACATTTTCAAAAAGACTTTTTTTAATAAAAACATTTTACAGAATTCTGAACCTTTGAAAAGCTATTCTACTCTGGAAAGTTTTGGGGAAAGCAAAGCTAAATTTCCTAAGAGCCAGGTTTGCTATTCACTATATTATGAAATAAGTACTTTTGAATGAATTGTTTTTCTTTAAAATTCCAAAATACATTTTTGAAACCCAATATAGTTTTAATAAGAATAGAAAATTGTCTACATATGTCTCTTAAAATTCCATTTATTATCAATTTTATTCTAGATTTTATAGGTTATGATTTTTTCTTTTTTTCAAGTTTTTGTTTAACATATAGTGTAGTATTAGTTTCAGGGATAGAATTTAGTGATTTAACATTTACATACAACATTTGGTGGTCCTCACAACAAGTGCACGCCTCAGTCCCCATCACCTATTTAACCCGTTCTCAACCCACCTCCCCTCTGGTAACCATTAATTTGATCTCTATAGTTAAGAGATATCTCTCTCTCTCTCTCTCTTTTTTCCTTTTGCTTGTTTGTTTTGTTTCTTAAATTCCATATATGAGTGAATTCATATGGTATTTGTCTTTCTCTGAATTACTTATTTCATTTAACATTATACTCTCCAGCTTCATCTATGTCATTTCAAATGGCAAGATTTCATTTTTTTAATGGCTGAGTAATATTCCATTGTATATATATACCACTTCTTTTTTATCCATTCATCAGTCAATGGATACTTGGGCTGTTTCCATAATTTAGCTGTTATAGATAATGCTGTTATAAACATCTGGGTGCAGGTATCCCTTTGAATTAGTATTTTTGTATTCTTTGGATAAATACCACTAGTGCAACTGTTGGACCACAGGGTACTTCTGTTTTTAACTTTTTGAGGAACTTCCATACTGTTTTCCATAGTGGCTGCACTAGTTTGCATTCCCACCAACAGTGCAAGAGGGTTCCCCTTTCTTCACATCCTCACCAACATCTATTGTTTCCTGTGTTGTTGATTTTAGCTATTCTGACAGGTATGAGGTGATATCTCATTGTAGTTATGATTTGTATTTCCCTGATGATGAGTGATATTGAGCATCTTTTCATGTGTTTGCTGGCCATCTGGATATCTTCTTTGGAAAAAGTTCTATTCATGTCCTCTGCCTATTTTTAAAGGAAAAGTTTTAATGTTTATTTTTGAGAGAGAGAGAGAGAGAGGGGGGGGGAGGGGCAAAGAAGGAGACACAGAATCCAAAGCAAGCTCCAGGGTCTGAGCTGTCAGCACAGAATCCAACATGGGGCTCAAACTCACAAACTGTGAGATCACGACCTGAGCCGAAGTCAGATGCTTAACCCACCAGGCCACCGAGGCACCCCTCCTCTGCCCATTTTTTAATTGAATTATTCATTTTGGGGTGTTGAATTTGATAAGTTCTTAATATATTTAGGTTACAAACCATTTATCAGATATTTTATTTGCAAATATCTTCTTCCATTCTGCAGGTTGCCTTTTAGTTTTGTTGATTGTTTCCTTTGCTGTGCAGAAGCTTTCTGTTTTGATGAATTTCCAATTGTTTATTTTTGCTCTTGTTTACCTTGCCTCAGGAGACATATCTAGAAAGAAGTAGCTACAGCCCATATCAAAGAGGTTACTGCCTATGTCCTCCTCTAGGATTTTTATGGTTTCAGGTCTCATATTTAGGTGTTTAATCCATTTTGAATTTATTTTTGTGTGTCATGTAAGAAAGTGGTCCAGTTTCATTTGCATATTGCTGTCCAGTTTTCCCAAAGGACTCCACCTAAAAAACTGCTGTAACTGATAAACAAATTCAGTAAAGTCACAGGATACATAATCAATATTCAGAAATCTGTTACTTTTTTAAATTTTTTAAGGTTTACTTATTTTTGAGAGAGAGAGTGTGTGTGGGGAGGTGCAGAGAGAGAGAGAGAGAGAGAGAGAGAGAGAGACAGAATCAGAAATAGGCTCCAGGCTCTGAGCTGTCAACACAGAGCCCAGTGCGGGGCTCAAACCCATGAACCATGAGATCATGACCTGAGCTGAAGTCAGATGCTTAACTGAGCCACCCAGGCGCCCCAAAATCTGTTACATTTCTATACACCAATAATGAAACAGCAGAAAGAGAAATTAAGGAATAAATTCATTTATAATTACACAAAAACCAGTAAGATACCTAGGAATTAATCTAACCAAAATGGGTAAAGACTTGTACTTTGAAAACTATAAAACACTGCTGAAATGAAGAGGACACAAAGAAATGGAAAGACATTCCATGTTCATGGATTGGAAGAACAAATATTGTTAAATGTCTATACTCCCCAAATCCATCTACACATTTAATGCAATCCTTATCAAAATACCAAAAACATTTTTCACAGAACTAGAACAAACAGTCCTAAAATTTATATGGAACCACAACATACCTGGAGTAGTGAAAGCAATCTTGAAAAAGAAAAGCAAAGCTGGAGGTATCATCACTATTCCGGACTTCAAGTTATGTTACAAAGCTTTAGTGATCAAAACAGTATGGTACTGGGGCGCCTGGGTGGCTCAGTCGGTTAAGTCTCCGACTCTTGGTTTTGGCTCAGGTCATGATCTCACAGTTCATGAGTTTGAGCCCCACGTCAGGTTCTGCGCTGACAGCTGTAGAGCCTGCTTGGGATTCTCCATCTCCCTCTCTCTTTGCCCCTCCCCTGCTCTCTATCTCTCTCTCAAAATAAATAAATAAACATTAAAAAAGAACAGTATGGTACTGGCACAAAAATGGACACATAGATCAATGGAACAGAATAGAAAACCCAGAAATAAATCTACAATTATATGGCCAATTAACCTTTGACAAAGAAGTTTTGAATTTTAATGATGTTGCAGTTATTAATATTTCCCTTTTTGTATATACTTATTTGTTTAAGCAACCATTTCTTGCACTTTTGTCATATAGATACTTCCCTCTATTTTCTTCTAATACCTTTAAAAGTTTTATTTAATATGTTAAAGTGTTAATCCATCTAGGATTGATTTTTGCATGTGGAGGAGGGTGTTGATGACATTTTTTCCATACAGAAAGCCAGGTGTCTCAGCACTGTTGATTTCACAGTCCATTCTTGCCCCATTGATTTGTAGTGACACTTCTTTCATATTCTAAATTTCATATATATGTTTGTTTTGTGGCTATTATTCTGTGTTATTGTATTGCTTTGTTTGCCTTTCTGTACAAGAGTTTTGCCTCATTGCTATAGCTTTAAAATAAAGATGTAGTCAGGAAAATTTATATGAAAAAAATCATAAAGGTAAAAGACAAATCACATATTGAGTGGTATTTATAGCCCATGTAGGTAACAAAAGATTAGTGTCTAGAATATATAAAGGACTATGTATCAGTTAGAACAAGAAACAACCCAGTAGAAAAATGGGAAAGTAATATGAACAGGCTATAGAAGAGATACTCAGCTTCACTAGTGATCATACAGGAAATGTAAGTTAAAGTGATGAGCTGTGTTATCAAAATCATCATGTCAAAAATTAAAATCTAATAGCACATAACACTTCAGGAGAATATACAAAGACAGAAACCTTTAAATTCACTGCATTTGGAGTTGTGGGCTGCTGCAACATCTTTGGGGGCAAATTTTATAATACATATTATAGTTGAAAATCCTCAAATCTTTTAAGTCAAGAGAATTCTACTTCTAGGTATCTACTTTAAAGAAAGCCTTTGACATATATATTAAGAGACGTGTTTACATGTATTCAATGGAGAAATGCTTGTAATAGCCAAATAAACAAATATAACTGCCTTCAATATATGACTAAATGGGTAACATATAGAGTAGAATATTATGCAGCATGTAGCAGAAATGAATGAGAAGTATCTGTACCAATATGGGTAAATCTTAAAAATATAATAGAGAGTTATAAAAAGCAAGTTGAAAAGGATATGAATATAATGGTTCTATTTTCATAAAAATTTTAAATGATGATAGTATATAATACCATTTATGGGTACATGCATATGTGGTAAAAGAGGAAAAGCATGAAATAAAATGATATAGATCAACTCTAAGACAGTGGTTACTAATGGGGAGAGAGTGAAGGAGGAAGAGATTGTGGGCATGAGGAAGTAGAACTACATATGTGGTGGGTATGGGCTTCAGCTATATTATTTCCTGTGCTTTTCTATAAGATGGATATATTTCATAATTTAAAATTCTGTAGATAGTGATTGTCTCACAGCATGTGCTCAGGAATATTAGTTTCCCTTCTACCACAACACCAATACTTTTGTTATTCTTATATATTTTGTTACACATTTTTAGAGATTTTTCTAATCTCTAATATGCTTAATTAACCTTGAAGGGTTAAAATCTTCACATAAAAGAATTTGAGAGGTATCCAGTGCAAAGCTGATATGACAGTTCCATGACATCATCAGGGACCTAGGTATTTTCTGTCTTTTTGTTTTGATGAGCTAGCTTTTGTCCTCAAGATCCCCCATAGTCCCAGATGACTGTTCGAACTCTGACCTTTCCATCTTAATTCCAGAAACAGGAGGGAAGAAGGCTGGAAGAGGGGCTCATCTCCCAGCCTGTTAAGGAGGTTTCTCAGAAGTTCCACCGAACAGTTCAGATTATATCTTTTTGGCCAGAATCTAGTCATATGGTTACATTTTGCTGAAAGGGAAGCTGAAACATGCAGTCTTTTATCTGGGTATGTTGCCCAATATGTGTAAGTAAGCAGAAGAAATTTGATACTGAGAAGCAACCAGGAGCCTGTTAAAAACAAGAACATAAAGTTATTGACCTCTAAATTATAGTATTATTTTCATTTTAACTGAGATTTAGAGATTTGAAAAAGCATGTGAAGCTCTTTCATAAACTTGGTACACACCACATACATTACAACTCACAAATGCCATCCTGAAATTCAGAGAGGTATAAATTTGGGGTGCCTCTGTCATTGAATGTACAAAGCCATATTATATCTTTTTTCAGAGTGAGAAACATGCTCAAAATGTTAGGTTTTATTCTCAAATTCATGGGGAACAAAACGAAGTGCCTGGTAAGAAAATGAAGATGGATGTTAAGAAATTTAAGGTAAGTGGCCTATATTGATGTCATAATTCTAAACTTTGAGTTATCAAATCATTCTAACAAGATTGTGCTTATTTCAACATTGTGCTTATTTCAGGTGCATAGGAGTAATGTAGTGGACAGAAACAAATTTTGTGATCTCTGCAACATGATATTTAGCTCTCCAGTTGTTGCTCAGTCTCACTATGTGGGAAAAGTCCATGCTAAAAAACTGAAGCAATTAATGGAGGAGCATGATCAGGTATCTCCATCAAGATTTCAGCCAGAGTTGGGTAAGGTTATATTCACCTCTTTAGCTTCCATACAGGGTCTCCCTGTCATTTTTTTTCCAACCTGCTACCCATTTTTTAATTAGAGAGACTTTCACTCTGGAGCAATAACTGGATTCTTGTTCTTCTGGCCAGTAATCTCTTTCTGTGTCTTTGTCATTTAATATGGAGATGGTAATTGCTAGATGAATTTTAATAAATGTTATGACCTTTCCTTTTCAGTTTATTAAATACAAATGAAAACAAGTTATTTGCTATGCTGCTATAAAGAAACAATAAAAAGCAGCCTGAGCTGTCCAGGTTCTAATCAAATCACAAAATCTTAGCTCCTTCTTACTTCTTCCCCTTGCCACCTATCACAGTTTTTTTCTTTAGTACTTTCTAAAGCATTCTCTCACATGTTCAGACCAGTGTCTTCATCATAATATAGTTATGGTGTAGCATTTTCTGACTATAACTATAAGCAAAAGAAATACATATGTTATGGACTCTCCTTCAACCTTGATAGTTCACTGCTTTTTTCCTCTGAATATAAAGAAAAAGTACCACCAACATTATCAATCAGTAATGAGCACTTATTTTATGCTAGATCCCAAAGATACAGAGAACTATAAAACATTGCCTCTTTCCTCCTTCCAGTGATGTTGAGTCACCAGTGCATGAGAAATCTATCACAAAGATCTCACTTCTGGCCTAAAGTGGAAGAGTATACCCTGGAAAAATCAAACTTGTGTTTTGAACAAAAAATGAGAACAAAAAATGAGATGATTAATCCTCTGCAATAAATAAGTTACCACATTCACACTAGCTTCAACACTTTAGGAATAAGGCATGCATAGCATGGAAAATTTAACAACGTTAATTTCCAACTCATATTGTAGGCCTCATACAGCATTAAAACATACTTTTATCTTAACAAATTAAATCAGAATTATTTTTAAACTTATTCTAGTCTCTCTAATTTTTGTATATTTGTTTTTCTTCCTGTCGGTCCAAAGAGGGTTGGAATCAGTATGTCCTACAATAGAAAGTATCGTGTAAAGTCTTATTTTCAGTCCCCACAATTCATCAAATTGAGCTCAGAGAGGTTATGAAATATAAGAGCTCTGAAATAACTGTAATTGTGGAAACATTATTGTATAGCCTTAAATAACTGCATAAATTTTATTTTGATACAAACACCACAAATCTGGACTGAATAGGCTTACTGTGCTACTCAGGAAAGGCACCAACTTAGAAGTTGGCACCCTCTGTTTTACCCTCACTAATTTCAAGAATCATCCTAAACTCTCATGCTTTCGTTTATTTTTCAAATTAATGTAATAAGCTAAAAGCTAATGCTGAATATTCTTCCTTCCTGTACCTTTGTTGGAGAAACTTGGTGCCAGACTTGCATCCAAATTTTTGTTTTCACAGAAGGAAATTCTTTTTAACCTGAGTACCTTTATCCAACAGCCCTGTGAGGAAAAAGTCCAAAGATAGCAAGTTTTCAAAGAATTCTGAATTTCCCTAATACTTTATAATGAATGCAGATCTGATAGCTGAATACATGTTGATCACTTCTCATTACAACTATTTCAGCAGGTGTGCCTATTACTACTTCTGCAGAATCAACTTTTCTGAAGCCTCTTGCTGTCAAGCTTCCTCCAGGTGGGATTAAAGACAAGACTATGCCTTCCTCTTCCAGCAGTGCTTTGGATTTGAATAATCCAAACAAGTATTGCAAGCTCTGTCCTGCTTCCTTTAATAGTCCATTAATGGCCCAACAACATTATGTTGGGAAAAAAACACAAAAGAAATGAAGCTAGGAAGAAGTTTGTAGACAAGATAAGAGAGAAACCTCTTCCAGCAAAATCAGATGCAAATGGTAAACAGTAAAAATATACCAAAACTCTTTCATAGAAAATTTATATTTTATGAAACATATTGTCTTAATGTATATATTATTTTACTCATATTGAGTAGTAGGTTGATAGTACTCATGGGATTATAGAATCTTAGATGAGTAAGGACTTCAGGGTCCATCTGTTGGTTTCTAGAAAATGAGACTCAGAGAAGTTTAGATGACCTTCATTAATTATAGAATCGAGTACAGGTATTCCCATGGTCTCATGTTATGTCGTAGGTACATAAGGAAGTATTTTTAATTAGTGACGCTGTAGTTATATTATTTAGTCACTAAGTATGGTTTAAGTGTCTCTAAGGTACTAGGCTACTTATTCTTGGGAATACAAATGAGGGTATACCATTTTCCCTGAAGGAGCAAGTGTGTAAACTAGTTACGTTAATGATACTTCATTGTAAGAGGCTACAGGCATGAATTTTTGTGTACATATTTTTGGTAACCAGGGGAGTAAAACATCATGGTTCAGAAAATGTTCGTAGAGGAAGTGTATGATTTAGATTTGTAGAAGTGGGAAGGAGAGAGTATTAACAAAGGAACTAGAAAGAGTGGCAAGAATTCAGGCACAATAAAGATTCTGATCCTGACTGAAGGAATCCACTTGCTCTTCTAACCATATTTTTTTTCGTTTTTCCCCCACAGGCACTTTCTCACTACTAGTGTATTTTATTCGCGTTTCATATTCTCTCTTCCACCCACTTCTCTTCTTCCGCTCACTGTTCTTTTTCAGTTCTTTCCTTACTAGACCTTTTTGCTTCATGTGAAAATATTTATTACTCTCTCCTTAAAGCCCTAATCTTTGTCATATGTAACTCCTAAAGCTCTGCTCTTCTTGTGTGTTTCTGTTTCTTTTCTGTTTTCTTTGGGGGCTCTTTTTTAAATTCATTACCTAAATGTGGGTGTTCCTGTGGCTCCATTTTGCCCTCACTATACAAATATGATCTGATCTGTTACCTTTATTTCATCTTATCTGTATGCTTATGATCTTTCTGTCAAGCTTTGGACTCATATCCAACTGGCAGCTACTGCTTTACCTGGATACTTCATAACCATTTCAATTCCATTCGTTCAAAGTAGAAACCTGTAGTTGACTGTGACTCCCCCAACATTACCTTCTTCACTTCTTTATCTAATGAAACACAGAGCTATGACTGTTTTACCAGTTCCCTTATCTCGAGCCCTGCTTTTTCCACACTAGATCAGGCCCTCAACATCTCTCTTAGAGCTTTGCTACTCAAAGTGGGGTTTGTGACCAGCATCATTAGCATCATTTGTGAGCGTGTTAGAAAAAGAATCTCAGTCCTCACTGAAGACCTACTGAATCAGAAACTGCATTTTGACAAGATCTCTAGGTCATTTGTACTCACAATAAATTTTGAGAAGCATTGTTCTAGAACATTACTCTCCCTGCCATCAGTTTTGTCTCCCCAAATCTACCCTTAATTTAACCACTACAGTGTTTCACCTAAAGTGCACATCTTTCCATGCCATTCCTCACTTTAAAACCCTCGATTGTTTCTCTATTTTCTGAGGATAAAAATCTAAGCTTCATAGCTCCTTGCCATCTTGTTCCTTCCTGCCTTCTCCAGGCGTATCCCCTCCTACTTCCTGCCATGATCTGTGTTAGGTCAGAACCTGCAAACTGCTTTTGGTTTCCAGAAACTATTACCCTATTTCTCATCTCTCTGCCCTTGTTCATGCTGCCATTTTGTCTGAAACATCTTCTCTTCAATTCCTACTCATTCATTAACATGCTACTTCCCTGGAAGCCTTTTCACTTCCTTCAAGACTTATCTTCTGTGCTTCCTTAGCCTGTGTGTCTAATTTTCTCTGTATGTGTCTTTATCCCCCACTAGAATGTAAGGTCTTTGAGGGTAAGGACTTCATCTAACTTGTCTGTATTTCAAGTGTTAAAGATAGAAACTGGCACAGATTAGGCCTACCTCAGTAGAGATTAGTTTAATATATGATTCCATGCACTATTAATTTTGATATGTTGAGTGCTAACCCTATGCTTATAGTATTTAAGTTTCCTAATTAATATGATTCAACATATCCCAAAAAGTTACATAGAGATCTGTGTTTCTATCTAGGATTTTGAAGAATGTTGTCTTAGACAAGTGTAGAAATAGAAGTGGTAGGGCTTCAGAAAGTAGTAGATGTTTGGAGAAATGCCAAACTTTTACTTGTTACAGTATTTTTCCTATTGCTGGGGTGATGATATCTGAAATAAGTACCTTCTAATTTAATGGCTGGAATTAGGTAAAATTGGAACTGAGTCAGTTATGAGAAGTGTGTGTACTCTGGTCACTTCTAAAGGGAGGGTCATGTTAGCACTCTCAAATTTCAAGGTTATTAGTATAAGAGAAGAAAGATTTTGGTGAAATTTTCATCTGGCCAGGGAGGGAGTGCTGACCACTAGCATAATAGAACAAATTTTCCTTACTACTTTGACTATTCCATTTTAAGAAGAGTAAATATTTGAGGATTTAAAACTGGCTGAAGAATTTAAATTAGCTAGTGAGAATTTCAAAGAACAGAACAGAAACCCATATTATAAGCAATCAAGCGGTAAGACAAAAACAACTTGACATGTGACACCTTAATTATTTCACTTATCACCCATTTCACCCTTCTTTCTGTCTGCCTTATTTTCCATCCACTTTGTATGTGTTCGTACTATACCTAATCTCTGTCTTTTTTCATCATTCTCACTGCTTTCCTCATGTCCCTCATCCAGCCCAGATCTTATTAGCACAGGGATGGCTACCATAACGATATGGAACTAAAGTATGTATGCATTTTTTACTTATTGTATTTGTTTTGTTTATTTTACTAATTTGTAGCCTCTTTATTGCACTTAGATGTCTCACCTTCACCTGTACCTCAACATATCTAAAATGGAATTAATAATCTTCTCTAAAACCAACTTTAATTTCCCAAGATTCCGGCCTTTACCAGTAGTACCACTACTTATTAGTCACCTACATTTGAATCTTTGAGGGCATCTTTGTCTACTGAATTTTGCTACATCCTGTCCATCAGCAAGTCTTATCAAGTCTTATTAGAACTATTTTTCCTTCCTGTACCCTTCCATTACGTTTTCACTACCATCATTTCACACTCCCAATTCTGTAACAACCTTTGGGAAGGCTTTACTTATACCTCATTGTTATTCTCTCCCTAGTAGCAAGAATTCAACCCTAGATCAGTTCCGCAGTCCACCTTTTCTACTTTTATATTCAGAGTACTGGGTGATGCTATGGAAAATTATGTAAAGCTACAGATTGGGTACCTTGAAAGTCTTGGAATCCAACCTCTATGGACTTGAAGTCCTACTTAATCCTTTACCTTCCTCTTCACTCTCCTCTCAGCAATGGTATTAAAACCTGCCCCACTCTCCAAGACTCTCTTCCACTCTTCTACATTTCCCCTTCTCACACCCTTCAGGTAAACTTATATCCCACATTCAATCAGTCACTAAGTTATGCCAATTTTAATGGTATATTTCACCAATCTCCCTGTTCCATGTATTCTAGCCCATGCCTTCCTTATCTCTTGCCTGGCCTAGTATATTTACATAAATGTGGTCTCCTTGCTTTAAGGTTTGTTCCTCTCAAATTTATCCTCCATATTGCAGCTACAGGAGAGATTTGTCCAAAACACACACCTGACTATGTCACTTACTACTTAAAGCATTTCACGTTTTCACAATACACAGGATAAAGAGTCTAGGCTCCTTAGCATAACATATACATCTCTCTGACCTGACACACTTTTGCCTCTCCATCTTGTCCTGTTCTATTTTATTCTACAACAATTCCAAATTTTAAGAAGCTATAAGCACTTATATGCTTCTTTCATGCTAGTCCCTCTACGCACAATAATCTTCTCAACTCTTTTCATCAAGTTAACTAATTTTCATCCTTCCACGTTTAACTAAGGCATCATCTCTTCCAATAGCCTTCTCCAGACTACCACACTGTGCTTAAGTGCCTCTACTTCTTTGAGCTTCCATACCCCTTAAGCATACTTCTTACCTTTTACCTAATTAGAATGAAATCCTTTATTTAAATATCTGTTTCTCACTTGAGTTTGTGAGAAACCTGCCCATTTTATCCATCTTGTACACCTAGAATCTAGTATGATGGTTGGTGCCACATAGGCCCTCAGTGTTTGTTGAACAGATTATTTGAAATCAACACATCATACTCATTTCTATCTCTGCCATATCTGATACTGTTTTCATCCCCTGGAATGACCTTTTCTACCTTCCTTATGATTCAAATTCTTCTTGTCCTCCAAGATCCATCATAACTTCCCTCACTACTCTAGCTATTCTCCCCTTGACATTCATCCCTCTGACATTCTCCCCTTCCTGTGATTTCTCACAGATTTCACTGTTCATTGACAATTGCATTAATTATAGCTCCTTAACTGAATTAGCCTCCTTAAGACAAAAGATTATATTTTATTCTGCAGTATCCATCTCAGTGCTTTATATGGTAATGAGTATATATTTTTTCTCAATATTTGCTAATTGTTAATTGAGAGGCAGTGTCACATAGAAGGATAAACATAGATTTGTTTATCCTTAGAAGGAGATATGTTTGAAGTCATTTACCCAATTGTATCTCAGATTCCTCAGGTGTAAAATGAAAATAGGGCTACTTCACAGGATTGACAAAGGATGAAATGAAACAGTATGTGCAGTACCCATCACAGAATAGATTCTAAATAAATGTTACTTTTTTTTAAAATGTTTTGTTCTCCTGTCATAATTTTAAAACAGGTAAATTGGACATTTTCAATTTTTCCTCATAAACTAAATCCCACATTGAGTTGCATTTTTGCTTACATGCAACTCTCAATTGATTGCTTTTCATTTAAGCTATTAGACCAATGGTTCTCACCTTGACTACATGTTAGAATCATGCAGGGAGCTTTTAGAAATCTCAATGCTCAAGCCATCCCTCAAATAAATTAGAATCCCTATAACCTATACATTAGTGTTTTGTTTTATGTGTTTTAACTCCCCAAGTAATTGGGCTATAGAGCCAAGATTGAGAACCACAACATTAGACTATAAAGACATGAATTTCCCCCAATCTATTCTTTGAAAACAAAGATCTTAGTCTGGGGAGTTATGAGATAGGACTGTGATTAAGAGAAAAGTGGGCCCCACAAGTGTTAGGTTATGGAAGATTCTGAATGGTATGAGATGCAGAGAAGCTTGAGTTTCTGGGTAAAGTCAGAAACAAGGAGTCCTAGCAGAGCTGAAGGCAATAAAGCTGGACAGGGCCAAGGAGCAGACTCAGATAGGAGAATAGAAAGTATAAGAAATACAGTGGATAAGTAGGATTTAGAGTACACTTATCTTGATGAGCACTAAGTAATGTATATAATTGTTTAATCATTATATTGTTGTCTGAAACTGATATGGCACTATATATTAATTCCACTTCAATTTAACAGGGGAGTCAGGTTTCAGAGAATTAGACCAGGAATTCTGATCTTGGAGCCAATAAATAGGCTTCATATCTTCACAGAAAAGGTTTATACCATTTAGTATATATTTTTATGTATTATTTTTTGAGACATATTTTTTGAATATATTATTTTATGAGATGTCTGTATCTAGGAAACAACAAGAATATCAGTGTATGAAAAAGACAAAGGCTAAGGTAATAGTAATCAGACTACAGTTCCAGAACTGCCTCTGTATCTTTTATATGTGACCTGAAGCTTCTCTAAACCCCTCTATTATGTATATTATAGTCTCCTGACATAATCTGTGAAGAAGCAAAGGAGAAACTGAGGAGAACATTATGTATACTATATTCTTTATAAGCACTTAAACAAATAGGTAAAACCCCTAAAATATAATCTGAGTTTATAATCATAATGAAGATCATCAGCTTGATAATTTAGGGGAGTGGTGCTCAACAACAGTTGTATAGAAAAACCATCTAAAACACTTTCTATTTTATTTACTTTTGTTGTTGTTGTTGTTGTTGTTGTTGTTGTTTTTAATATATGAAATTTATTGTCAAATTGGTTTCCATACAACACCCAGTGCTCATCCCAAAAAGTGCCCTCCTCAATACCCATCACCCACCCTCCCCTCCCTCCCACCCTCCATCAATCCTCAGTTTGTTCTCAGTTTTTAAGAGTCTCTTATGCTTTGGCTCTCTCCCACTCTAACCTCTTTTTTTTTTTCCTTCCCCTCCCCCATGGGTTTCTGTTAAGTTTTTCAGGATCCACATAAGAGTGAAACCATATGGTATCTGTCTTTCTTTGTATGGCTTATTTCACTTAGCCTAACACTCTCCATTTCCATCCATGTTGCTACAAAGGGCCATATTTCATTCTTTCTCATTGCCACGTAGTACTCCATTGTGTATATAAACCACAATTTCTTTATCCATTCATCAGTTGATGGACATTTAGGCTCTTTCCATAATTTGGCTATTGTAAAACACTTGCAAAAAGTAAGAAAGCCTGGTTCTGCTCCTGGAGATTCTGATTTAAATGGTCCAATGTGGAGCTGTAACATTAATATTTTTAAAGTTTTCCACATGGTTCTAATGTGTAGCTAACATTGAGCACCATTAACGCAGACGAAACCAGGATTCCTGCTTATCTTGCATAACTTGGGTGTTCTCAAAATGTATGGTGTTGGCCAAGCACCATAATTTTTTTTGTAAAGGATTGTTGTGAAAATGCAGACTCCTGGATTTAGTCCTTAGCTTTGCAGGAAGTCCAAAATCTTCAGGGTTGACCAGCCTCAAATCAGGGACTGACGAGACCACAAACTTAGAAAACGCCAATAAATAATCAAGGAACTAGAAAGGTATTCTCTTAGTGTATTCCCCACACATTCTCTAAGAATAATTACCTGGAGTATTGTTAAAACATGAATTCCCTGTCCCAGAGACAGAGGATCATGTTTTACAGGGAGAGGCTTAGGGAGCTATATTTTAATTTTTTAATGTTTATTTATTTTTGAGAGAGAGAGAATGACAGAGAACAAGTGGGGGAAGGGCAGAGAGAGAGGGAGACACAGAATCTGAAGCAGGCTCCAGGCTCCGAGCTGTCAGCACAGAGCCCAACGTGGGGCTAGAACTCATGAACTATGAGATCATGACCTGAGCCGAAGTCGGATGCTCAACCAACTGAGCATGTGCTCCTTAAGGATCTATATTTTAAATAATACTTCAAGTAATTCTGGAGTCTGAGAAACATTGTAATTTAAGTTAATACATTGTCATTCTGGTATTGATTTATGGTAGGAGAGGATAATATCTTTTTTCAGTTCCTAGGGCTTTTAAAACCTGGATATATCATCCAGGGTATTCCTTTTTTGGTATCAAAGAATATGAGAAGCCGAATTATAATCAGAAATAGACTTGATTAGCATGAAATCAGACCACTGGAAGAGAGGATAGTTACAAGGAATCATTCATTCAGTCTTTGGCATAACCTGCTGAGCTCTCCTTGGCCCACTAGAGTTATGTCAGTAGTAAGCAGAGTCCTCATGTTATTCAAAGTTGCATCTTTCTTTCTCATTAACAATAGTCTTCTGTTTCTATGAATAATATTTGCTTGGACAAGACCAATATCCTTGATTAATTTAGCATCATTTGAATGATTAAGTTGCTGTTTGACTTAAAAGATGACCTTGCTTCATCTTAAAATTACTGCATCCACCAATTTATTGCCTCTTCTTTAGTGTGGGATTATTTTATATTTGGCTTATGAAATTTATTAATTTTCTACTTCTGACCAAAGAGAAATTGGAAGGATGATGAGGTTAAGAAAATAAAGATTAATTTATCCTCTGCTTTCAGCTCTACCTAAGAAGCAGAACATAGAAATAGCTGGCATACCTATTCTATAGTTTTTGACTCTTTTGAAGTAGTAACTAGTAGTTGTTGTAGAATTTTTCTTTCAGCTTTTATCCTGAGAGTGGGGCTCACTGAACCTCTCTCCTTTCTAATATCTGTCTGTGGGAATTACTTTTGGTAAACTAATGCACTACAGTGATTTCACATAAGAGAGTAAATCTTTGCTTTTGTTTAATCTTTTGGAACATTTCAGGTTTTTGTTGGATGGCAAGAGAATTAGGGGCAAGAAAAAAGAGGTTGATTAAGGGATTAAGAGGCAAAGGTTAATTAGGCATACTAAATTTGAAGTGTCTACTGCACTTCCATGTAGAAACAATAGGCAGGCAGATAGTAGTCTCAAGAGAGGCCAAGGCTAAAGAAGCAGTGTGGTGTAGTGTAGTGTAGTGTAGTGTAGTGTAGTGTGAAGAGTTCTGGGCTTTAAATTAAGAAACATGGGCTCTGAGAGGTTAGCTCTATTACTGACCTGCTCTTTGACTTTGACAAAGCCATTTGACCTCTCTGGGCCTTATCTTTAAATTGAGAAAGTTCTGTAGATGATCTCTAGTAAATTCCTGTCCATATTGACCTCCTTAAATTTGACTCTCTCTTTTTTCAGCATTTAGTATGAGGACCTACGTTTGCCATATTTGTAATATTACCTTTACATCTTTAGAAATGTTCCGGTCCCATATGCAAGGAAGTGAACACCAAATTAAGTAAGTATTTTCTGCCAAAATGCTCCTATGATACCAAAGAGTAGGGCTTCTGTCAAGTACCCTTGCATGTATTTTACAAAACTTTTGTAGGCATTCACTTCCCTATAAGGTGATACAGTTAATGGTATTTGTCACAAAGTACATGGTAGTGGAATCTCATAGGGAGTTCTCTAGCCATGATAGTATACTTGCAGAGCTGGATAATTGGCACCTCTTGTGACCAAACAGCATTGTTCTTCTCATTCTCATTGAGCCATGAAAATTCAAATAATTCCTGGAAGGTTGGCTTAGTTCCAGGGATACAGTGATCTGGTCATCATCCTTTCAGCAAGGTATAGTGGTTATGAACAAAGGTCTTGCTGTTAGACCTGGACTGGAATATCAGATTTGTCTTTCTAACAAGTGTATAACTTTAGACATTTCCAATTTAATGTGGTTATAATGAAATACAAAAATATGTGTAAGGTTCCTGGCCTGGCACACAATAGCACAATAAATATTTATTCCATTCTATTCTATTGTTTCAAGGAGGAGAGGATTAAGTAGACAATTAGGGACTTGATCAGTCAGATAGCAGGACAGAGGGGCACTTGGGTATTGTATTTTTGGTTTGTTGCTGTGAAAATCAAACCATAGTGTTTCTGTTTAATTATTTTATTCTAGTTGAAAATATTTCTACTTTGAGTCTGAATACGTAGGAGCTAAATTGTGCAATTCACCAAATTAACCTTCATTTAGACTCTTTTTTAAAATCTCACGGTTCCAGAACAAATATCCATTACATTTATAGCTCTATACAAAGAACTAATTAAAACTTTTAAAATAATGTGACATTCAAATCAGACAATCCTCAGGGCATTAAATATTATTTGTTCTTTCCCACATATCCCAACATGTCTTACATGTTTAGTACTAAGGCAGTATCAGCTATGTCTGCATGTTTGTACCCATCTTCCCTTTCATCTCAGCCCTGAAAATTTTTTTGTATTTAAAAAATTGTGAGGTACCTGAGAAATATGACTGTTCCTGCTGCTTCTTTTTAGCATAAAAAGTGATGATTTACAGCGTTTATATTGAAGTAAGCTTTTAATATTTGTTTGGACTTTTGTTGTTGTTTTTTCCAGACTAATCTTTTTAAAACAAAGAAAGTATTCAGAATAAAATAGCCTAGTAATAAGAACTTTCTACTGTTTTCTTTGCAGAGAATCCATTGTTATCAGTCTAGTGAAGAATCCCAAGAAGACACAAGACTCTTACCAAGATGAATGTGCAGATTACATCAAAATGCAGAAATCCAGAGGACCAGAGCCCAAGATTTGTTTCAGAAAGATGGAAGAGAGTTCTTTGGAAGCCCATTGGTACAGGGAAGCAGTTGATTCTAGATCCACACATACAATGTTTGAACAGAGACTCCCATGTGAGACTTTCTGGACATACCCAGGATCATACAGTATTTCACAAACAGCAGAAAACCATTTACTTCATTGTTTACCAGCTCATTCAAAGAAGACATATGACTCTTTCCAAGATGAACTGGAAGATTACATCAAAGTGCAGAAAGCGAGAGGACTAGATCCAAAGTTTTGTTTCAGAAAGATAAGAGAGAACTCTACAGAGACCCATGGGTACAGAGAAGTTGACTCTGGACCCAGACAACAAATGTTTGAGCAAAGATTTTCACTTGAGACTTCCCAGACTTACCAACAACCATACAATATTTCACCAGTGGAAAGCAAGTTGCATTATTGGTTACCAGTTCGTTCAAACAGAACTTATGATTCTTTCCAAGATGAGCTAGAAGATTACATCAAAGTGCAGAAAGCCAGAGGACTAGAGCCAAAGACTTGCTTCAGAAAGGTTAGTGATAGCTCTATAGAAATCCATAAGTACAAAGAAAAGGTTGATTTCAGACCCAAACATAGAATTTTTGAGCAAAAAGTCCCATTTGAGACTTCCCATGCTTATACAGGATCATACAGTATTTCCCAAGTAGTGGAAAACCAGTTACCTCATTGCTTACCAGCTCATGACAGCATACAGAAACTAGACTCTATATCCTCCTGTCAACCCATCAGAGACTGTTTTCCAGAAAAGCCAGTACCCCTGAGCCTTAGTCAGCAAGAAAATAACTTTGGCTCATACAGTGTAGAATCTGAAGTTTACAAGCACCTCTCAGAAAACAATACCAGTGACCATAAAGCAGGTCATAAACGAAGACATCAGAAGAGAAGAAGGCACCTGGAAGAAGGTGAAGACAGGTCAGAGAAAGAGCAATCGAAGCATAAAAGGAAAAAGAGTTATGGTGATACAAATCTAGACAAGGACAAGAGCATCCAACAAAGGAAAAGAAAGGGAGATCAAGTCAGCGTCAGTTCAGGAAAGCTTAAACATCGAAAAAAGAAAAAAAGCCATGGTGTGCCCACTGAGAAAGAAGAACGTAAGCACAAGAAAGGGAAAAAGAAACCTGTTGAAGAAAAGACAGAAGAGGAAATGCTTTGGGATGAGTCTATTCTTGGATTTTGAATTTTTAGTTTTGTTTACCCAAGGATGAATTGAAGAAATCAGTTATGGATTTAGACAAAGACAGGAACATCCAGAAGAAAAAGAGCAGTGGATATAGTCAGTGTCAGCTCCAGAAAGCTTAGTTTTTGTGTTTATAATTTGAAATTGAATTGAAAGAAGAAACAAACAAGCTTAAATATACTGAGAAAGAACATAAGAAGAACATAAGAACACAACCAGAGAAAAAGAATTCTGTTGAAGAAAAGACAGAGAGTCAATCTTTTGGGATGAGTCTGTTTTAGGAATTTCATTTTGTTTACCCAAGGATGAAATGAAGAAATCAGTTTAGAAAATGGATTTAGACAAAAACAAGAACAGCCAGTGAAGAAAAGCATAGGTAGATATGATCATTGGCTATTCAGGAAAGCTTAGTTTTAGGGGCTGTAAAAATTGAAATTGAATTGAAAGAAGAAACAAGCATAAATCTAGCCTCTGAGAAAGAAGAACATAAGAACACAAGAACAGAAAAGGAAATCTGTTGAAGAAAGACAATGCTTTGGGAGGAGTCTATGCTTGGATTTTGAGCTTTTTAGTTTTGTTCCCTTAAGGTCGAATTGAAGAAATAAGTTGAAAAGTTTGATTTCATAAAATTTATGTTACTTGAATGCTTCCTAAGTGAGCAGTTAACTTTAACCTCCAACAAAAGCCAAGTGGAGTAAAAGTATTCAATATGCCTTTTCCTCAAGTTAGTTTTTCTCATTTTCTTTAAAAAAATTACATTTCTTATATAAAATGTAATTTTGCTTAATGAGGTTGTCTCTACTTCTATTCATCAAATTGCTGTGGTGGTGAATTATTTGCCCATGAAAGGTTAATTTATTTTAAATGAGAGAATTACCAGGCATTACAAAATCCATTCCTTGTTTGGGTTTGTGTTAGTGTTGGTATTTTATTGTTGTTATTGTGTGTTTGTTTTTTGATTTTCTCTAAGAAAAATGTATGAAGCAATTTAGATCAGTTTTTTTTTGTTTGTTAAATCTAATTTGCAGTGTATTTTTGTATTTTCTAGTTCTGAAAGTGGAAAATGAAACTGTCTGTAATAAGTTTAGATGATATATAGTTTTAAAAAGCTCTCAAAAAGTACTGATACAAAATCAGTCTATATTCTGGAAATGTTTATATTATATTAAAGTGTTTTAATTTCTACATATTGTTTTATGTAAATGATCATTTCCCAGCCAAAGATGATTTTACTTTGGGAGTGAGTGGAAATGATGAAACCTCTCAGGACCTCTCAGATCACAGTGTAAAGTTGTAACAACTCCATTTATTCTACATCTTGCTTATGAAAAGCTGATATTCAGACTGGAGTTCAGTTTTAAGTTTAAAAATGTGACCAACTAAATACTTGAAACTGAAGAAGAAAGAATTTATAAGTGGAAAGGGCTGTGAGGGTGCATTACCTTGAAACTCTTTCATACTTTTTTTTTTTTTACTCTGGTGCTCCCTTTTATATGATAAGCACTTCCTGTAAGCATTTGAGCATCACCATGGTAGAGTAGAAAGAGTAATCCTGGGAATTCAAATCCCAGGATTCTGGTCTCAGTTGTACTATCAAGTCGACTGTGTGACCTTGTGGGAATACCATCAGAATCCAACATGGAGTCATTAGAAATAGGAAAAATAGGCTATAGTATTCATATCCAAAAAAGGAATCTTATTCAAAAAAGTAAATAAATTTAGACGGTGTTGTATCTGCACATAGGTGGGACTTTTAACAGTGTTTTTTCTTGAGATTTCACTGAAATGGTAAATAGGAGCTGAAGCATAATATGATTGTTTGGGTTTATACCAGGTTGAATGAATAGTCTGAAAGGGAGTTAGATCCCAAATTAACTTTTATTCCATGAGACTGTTGGTATAAGATTATTTGCTACTACTACAATACTACTGCCCTTCTTTTTAACACATCTGGTATACTAGGGAAAGGAGAAGGAAAAGAAGAACCAAAGTAGCAAATAGACTGGAATTAGCCACAAAAATGGCTAAATTTCTTTTCTGAACATGGCAAAAAAATGCAGCTTGTTTTCACAGAAAGTAAAAGATCAATTGAATTGTAAGCATTTTTAGAATTGATAAATTCTTTTGCATAAGTCCATTTTGTGTTGAAAGGTGGAGGGTAGGAATTCAAAACTATATAAGAATATTTACTAAGACACCAAATTACCATGATCTTTTCCAAATAACTTAAATAGATAAATGATTTATTAAAATTAGCAGCACCCAATCTCATCAACACTGTGTAAATCATGCAATATTTTAACATTAAAATCATTTAAATTAGGTGGGGTGGCAAGTTGGGGGAGGGATAAGGGTGTGGTGTTAACTACATTCTTGGAAAAGTTACTAGTGACTTGCTCTAGAAAGTGGTTTTGCAAATTTTTAAAACAAAAACTATTTTGACAAAACACACTTTTTGTTAACCCTATCATAAAGTTAATTTTCTATTAACTGGGAAGTATTTTCTAGGTGAAGCTGGAGACAAGGACCTAGAATCTGACTTTGGCACATTTGCTATGCTCCCAACTTCTGCCTCTGAGCACAAGGAGGTTACAGTATAAGTCAAGATATTTAAATATATATATATACAGGATCCAAAATTAACTCTACTTCTGGATTTGAGTGCTGAATCTAGTAAGATTAAATTTAATGGTATAAACATTAAATCCTGCATTTGGATGTAGAAGATAATACAAAAATATATTTGAGGAGACATAGTTTAAGATATTGCATGTGAAAACAGTGTTGAGATTTTTATTACATGCTTAGTTTGAAAGACAGATATACCCATCTAGACATAACATCACATGTGATCTAAGCAAATTACCAGTCAGTATTCAGACAAATTAATAGCACCTAGCCTCATAGGTATATCCCCAATTAAATAGAAGATCGAGGCAAATTATGGCTGAATTTGGAAAATAATTTTCAACAATTGCAGTCTTAGGAAAAAAATAGAATTGACTGCCTTTTTATATGCATGCCTTAAACAAATAATAAGAGCTGGCTGTCACCATTGAGCCAGTAAAGAACCTGAGAAAAAAATGAACAGATTCTATTCCATAAACAGCTCACAATCTAACAGAGTAAATAGACCAATAAATAGGAAATTGCAATATAAACTTGATAAAGGCTACAATAGTACTGAAGGATGCTCTGGGTTGGAGGGTAACAAAATTAATGGAATGAGAAGTGGGCATTCAGGAAAGGCTTACAAAGGAAGTGACATCTAAATAGACCTTTTCCTCTTAATTCAAAGACATTTCTTTGATACATTCACTTGGCTATATAATAGGTCCTTCAAACTTAATATAACCATACAGAGTGCCTGCTTCTGTCATTACCAATCATTCATCTCCCAGTTTTCCCCATTTCTATAAAACCGTCCAATTGCTCAAGCCCAAAACCATTTTTGAGAACCTCTTCACTTTTACATTAGTCCATAAGCAATCCTCCTTAATTGTATCACCAAAATATCTCTCTTAATGTCCAATTCTCTTCATCTTCACTGCCACCACTCTAATCTGAGATATCATTTCTTCATAAAACTGAAAAAATAGGTTTGAGAGCAACTGAAACATTCAAAGAAGACATCAGAGGTTCTGAATTACAGGTAAGTGGGTAAAAACTACACAGAATCAGCAAGAGATCAAAGAGTGCTATGGTGAACTAGGTCCTTGATTTCAGAATGATCCAGCATAGTGTTTTCCTCCAGAAGAACAAACCCACATACACAAAGAAAACTGCTAGTTTCAGAAACAAAATTGAATAGTACAGAGCACTGGGTAAGGGTAAGAGAAAGTAAAAATAGTAGTGGATAGGGGAAGAATCCTGAGAAAGCAGATCCAAGGAAGTATTAGACAGCAAAATAAACCTCTAAAGGTGTGAGTAGCACCTTGGAAGGCCAGACCTGCAGAATGTGAACACACCAGAAAAATGAAGATAACAAAGTAAATGAAAACTATCTCAGTATTTTAAAATGAGCTGAAAGAAAGAAAACATTTAAGGGCTTTGATATACAGCATAAATTCAGAAAGAGAACCCAGAAATAGACAACAGAAAGATGTGAAACAAAAACTGACAGAACTAAGTAAATAAAAAATAAGCGAAGATTAGATTGCAAGGAATACAAAAGAGAAGAGACACTGTGGTAAAGAGGGAAATAATTGAAAAAAATTTTAATTCCATAGATTGATAGAACAGATAAGAGATAGTCAGTGGAGATAAATTTGTTGTAATGGA
This sequence comes from Prionailurus bengalensis, assembly GCF_016509475.1. NCBI lineage: Eukaryota > Metazoa > Chordata > Mammalia > Carnivora > Felidae > Prionailurus > Prionailurus bengalensis. Next base: position 82,689,553 of record NC_057361.1, on the reverse strand, counting down.
TGCTATGTTGGTGCTGCCCAGAAGCATTCCTCACCCCTGCCCCAATATCTCAGGACAAAGGCACCCATTTCCCCAACTTTTGGGTATTGACCTTGTCTGAAGGGAACTGTGTTTCCTAAGATCATGCCCTCTCCTAGGGGCAGGCAGCAGCCATTTGTGGGTTTATGTAGTTAAATACTAAGGCCAAAGCCTCCCGTTTCAATTTTGGGCAACTGTAAAAGGCCATCTTCGTTTCAGAGCTCCCCACGGGATCAACTGAGACCTTTGTTATACCTGTATCACAGTTCAATTTCTCTGCTAATCCTGCTTCCCTAACTACCTCACAGTGTTATTCTTTTGAGCATGCCCCTATAAATTACCTACAAACAAATCTCCATCTCATAATCATTTTCTCCCAGAACCTTACCTAAGACAGGTGTTATCAGGAGTAGTCCTAGGAAACAGACTCCAAAAACAGGGTTTGGGAAGCACAAAATGAGGATCCTGTCATTCACTGGTAGTTGGTAAAATACTGGTAGTAGGTAGTCCCTGGCATGCTATAGTAGTACAATTGTTAAAACTTTTACCAGTGATACTAGTGAAAAGGAATGTATGTGCAAATGTAATATCTCGAGTAATTGAGAGGATTTGGGGGACATAGCAATTATCTAGAATCTGCTGATTCTTGCTGAGTACCTTGATGTATGGGAGAGAGAAAATGAAAGGCTAAGAGAATGAGAATTAATTACCAATAAAGCAAAATACGAAAGTCAGAAGGCATCCTTGGTAGCATATAAAGGGACTTCTATCTCTGTCTTGAGATCCCATCTCCCCCAGTTCCTCTATCTTGAAAAGGTGGACCAATTCTAAGATTGCCAGGAGAAAAAACACAGAATGCCTAGATAAACTTGAATTTCAGAAAAAAAAGAGCTATTTTTGAGTATAAATATGTCCAATGCAATATTTGGAACACAATTATATTAAAACAAAGTTTCATTGTTTATCTGAATTTCAAATTTAACTGGATTTTTGTTGTTAAATCTGGCAACCCTACCCATTTCTCCTAACTCCCATCTTGCTTGAAGATGATATTTATCCCTCTGCCTTGCAAGACAAGTCCCCTTCTATAGCATCTATCCCCATGATTCCTACTGGTCACCAGACCAATAGCTATAATCAAATCACAACTTAACCTAGCTTGAGAAGTGTTAGTCTGGAAAAAAGTTCTACAGACAGAAGTAAAGTACTAGGAGGAGGCCTGGTGGGACTGAGCTCAGAGGCCTATTTGTGGCCAGACTTTAAGAGGGCTAGGTGCTTCCAGGAAGAGATCCATAAAGCAGGGAGGTTAGAGATAGAGAGTAAAGACAGAGAACACAGCTCACTTGAGGGTGTATCAGAGAGAATATGCACAGAGAGAGTAAGAGCAGTCCTGGAAAGCTTTACAGAGAAGATTAAAGTCTTTGCCTGTTAAGTAACAGGAATCATTGAGGATTTCTAAGCAGGAAATGAGAGGGAGTGGGACTGGGTGGTCTTAAATGAGTCTAACATGTTCATTAAAAAAAAAGTTGTTAGTGTGAAGTTGGAAGTGTGGGCAGTGAAGGAGACCAGACACAGAATCTATATGGTAATCCAAATGCGATATCAGGGACTAGGGTAATGTCAGAGAAAACTGGGAGTAAGAGACTGATGGAGAAAGACTATGAAGCTCTCTTGTAAAGACTCTTAAAGACTAGGGCTAGGTCATAGATGTCTGAGAGAAAAGCAAAGCCCAGTTTCAGATAGGCTAATTTCACAATGACTGATACCAAGAAAGTCAACCTATCATCATGATGGCATTAAAGAGCCTCCAGATTGAAAGAAGTCTATTAATTTAATTACAGGCTCAAGTTTCTTGGGACTTTTTAGTTGAGTCCAGGAGGATTAAAAACTTTAAGTATATAACAACTGACCCATGGGACTTATCAGTAAACTTCACTGTGCACCTTAATTTAAGATAAGCACTCAGAAAACAAATACTTGGGAGTAGCAAAAATAAATCACATTCTGGAAAGTTAGAAAATTATTTTCCACAGGTTTGCTATTCTAAAAACAAAATAAAAATTTTAGTATAGCCTTGCTAAAAGTTTGGTCTATTTATGTTCCCTTCCTTTTTTTTTTTCTTCCTTTTGTGTGTGTGTGTGTGTGTGTGTGTGTATATATATATATATATATATATATATATATATATATATTAGGTAGATTATAGCAAAATTGAAGAGGGAGAATTCATGAAATCTTTAACTGGCTCACTGGGGGTAGAACAGTGTATTAGGGAAATCTAACTGTGTAATTCTTTTCAAAAGATTAGCTGTACATCTATCATACTGCACCTGTTATATATATACAGGGCAAGGAGATTTGTTAGAAAAAGGAAGTATAGCTGGTACTCCCCAAAGAGATAGAAAAAGAGGAAGTATGAAGTACTCTTTCCCCTTTGTTTAAGAAATGCTCTAAGCAAGAGGTTTATTTGGTTCCTCGAATTTTCAGCCACCATAAAATGGGTGAATCTATAAATTCTATAAAGGGACAGCTATGGGGAGAAGTGAGGGCCCTGGCTTATAAATCTCTCATTTATCCTGAAATACTGCATGAAGTAACCAAGAAATTTACTTCAATGTACTCTACATTGTGTTTTTCTTTCCCATAGCTGATAGAACCTTTAAGAGGTTGGGTGGAACAGGGCTCATTCCCATCCCAGAAAAGAAGGAAATCCTAGCTTTACAGATGTCTTCAATGCACACCCAGTGAAGTCAGGAGGTGATCCTCAAGTTTTCCCTGAATTCACTTCAGTGTAACATCTGTTATTCAATAACTGGCAGCAACCTATCAAGTGTCCAACTAGCTTATAGTGCAACAAGAGGAGAAAAATCTTACATATTATGGGAGATGACATGGAGTAGTACACGCATTGTATACAGATTCAGAAGACCTGGGTTTGAAAGACCACTCTCACACTCCTTTGCTTTAAGGTAACTGGAAGCCAGTCATTTAACCACTTGCAAACTTACTTTTCCTCATCTGTAAGATAGAGATTTAAAGAAACTCATCTCACAAGGTTGAGGATGAAATTAATGTGTCAATACAGTTTTGACACATATTGAACGCTCAATATATAGTGATTAAATTAGAATATCAGGTAGAGAGTAATAGTTGGGAGACCATGACTAAGTGTTAAATTACAAAGTGGTGACCCCAAGAAAAGTCCTTTCCTGTGGTCATAGCCTGAGGGTAAACTGGCTAATCTCAAAAGGTACTGAATACTGGCAGTGTTCAAAGGCTGGCTGGTGTTTTTTTTTTTATTATTTTTTAAATTTACATCCAAATTAGTTAGCATATAGTGCAACAGTGATTTCAGGAGTAGATTACTTAATGCCCCTTACCCATTTAGCCCATCCCCCCTCCCACAACCCCTCCAGTAACCCTCTGTTTCTTCTCCATATTTAAGAGTCTCTTATGTTTTGTCCCCCTCCCTGCTTTTATATTATTTTTGCTTCCCTTCCCTTATGTTCATCTGTCTGTGTCTTAAAGTCCTCATGTAGGTGAAGCCATATAATATTTGTCTTTCTCTGACTGACTAATTTTGCTTAGCATAACACCCTCCAGTTCCATCCACGTTGTTTCAAATGGCAAGATTTCATTCTTTTTGATTGCCGAGTAATACTCCATTGTGTGTGTGTGTGTGTGTGTGTATATACACACACACACACACCATATATATATGTATATGTATGTATATATATACATATATATGTATATGTATGTATGTATATATACACCATATATATGTATATGTGTGTATATATATATATATATACACACCATATTTTCTTTATCTTTTCATCCATCGATGGACATTTGGGCTCTTTCCATACTTTGGCTATTGATAGTGCTACTATAAACATTGGGGTAAGGCTGGCTGGTTATTAAGCTAGGTTGTGTGGGGAGCTCACTCTCATTCTTACTCATAATTCCACTCATTTTTTTCTACCTTAATTTCCTTTATTTACAATTTCATCACTTAAAAAAATCCTGTCATCAAACCTCTATCTTTGTAAGCTGCCTTGACATTTTTTTTGAAATAAAGCCTGATATAAACAAATTTCACAAAAATTATATGCAGAATTGCTAGTAATTAACATTTTTGTGGTTTCATTTTTTGTACTAAAAGAGATTTTGTAGGGAAGGTGTGCCTTCAGGGAAGGTGAGAAGTAAATATAAATCACAAATTCCTTGTATTGACACAGATTTTAGGTTATTGCTTTGTGGGTAGACGTTTTGCCATTAGTTATGATTTTATAATAGTGGATATATAAATCAATAATTACACTGCCTCCCACTGGTTAAGTTCACATTTTTAAAATGTTTTCATGCAACACCTAGTGCCCATCAAAACAAGTTCACTCCTTAATCCCCATCACCTATTTATACATGTTTTATTTTTTTAATTGTTACTTTTGTAAACATAAAGTTATTTAAAAAGTCTCAGATCAAGAATACAGTGATCTGTTTCCTAAAATAAAATAAGATAATAATAAAGTTTTTGCATGCTACTTTCATTATCCCAAGTTCACAGATGGCCAAAGTAAGGTTTTGAGTCATGTGTCTCAAATCACACAATTCCTTACCTGTAGGTAGTTAATATCTGTATATCCACTGTAGTGTGTCTAATTTGTCAAACATCATATCCTCTGAGGAAGAAGGCACCACTCTGCAAGAGTGGAATACCATCATCTACCAGAGATCTTCCCTTACCAAAAGCACATGCCAATGCCCAAACTATCTGAAAAAAGAAAAAATAGTCTCTCTTTCTAAAGTGCTCTTCTCCCAAAAGGAGTGAGACTTTCAATTCCATCAAAAAGGTTTAAATCCTATGGGCTAAAACGTGTCCTTTGTAAAAATGCAAACACTACCCAAGGGGTAATTTTTTCAGCTATTAACAGCCACTAATTTTCCCTGTGGAAAAGTGACAAGAGAAAATAGGAAGCTCAAGGAAAATTTGAAAATGAGAGAAAATTGGAACTAGATTTGAGTACCAGTATTGGGCTAGGCACTTTCACATTTTTTATGTTTGAATTCTAAAATTAGTTCTGAGAACCAAGTGAGAAAAGATAGAAAGTGAATCTCAGAGAAGTTAAGTCTATTGGTCAAGATCATAGTGTTAGGGGCAGAGCTTGGAATTGAATCCTCATTTTTCTGAACTCTGAAGCTGATCTGAGCCAGGAAGTTCACTATCCCTGGAGAAGCACTGACCCAGAATGCCCTCTGGGCATGAAGACCCTAGGTAGGCCCAGGGTGATCTTATCCATTAAGAACAGTAGGCACAGTGCTTAGGTATCATGGCACTTTTAGGGATCCATGAAAATGGCTTAATTTAGGGAAGTGATGTCACTCAAAATGGCAGAGTAGATAACTCCAGGGCCTGACCCATCTACAAAAACAACTAAGCTGGCAAAGCTCATTAAACTCAACTTTCACAGAATTCTGCAATCTAGTCAAAATCTTAGAAAAACCAGGGGAAAGCTTAATTAAGAAAGAAGCTGCCGTGTTTTAGTAAGAGAGAATAGTGGCATTTTAAATACCTCTCCTACTATTCCCATTCTCCAAATCATCAGCAGCCATGAAGACTACTGGTACAGATTACTAAGTGGCAGAGGGAACAGTACTGACCTTATTCTCAAAGAATGGTGGTTATGTGTTTTGTCTAGACTTGAAGCTCCTTGAAAGACCATCTCAAAGGCTTATTTTTGTTTCTTATGATTTGAGTTCCCAGTTGGAGTGACTTCCCAGGCAATATTTGTTGACAGCAGTTGTGATGGTTCATTTTAGGTACAAACGTGGCTGAGCCATAGTGCCCAGATATTTGTTAAAACATTATTTTGGATGTTTCTATGAATATTTTTTGAATGAAATTAAGATTTAAAATCAGTGAGTTTTGAGTAAGGCAAAAAACCCTCCATATTGGTGGGCCTCATCCAATCAGTTGATGGATTTAGTAGAACAAAGACTAATCTTCCAGAGGAAGAAGGAATTCTGCCAGTAAACTGACTTTGGATTCAAACTCTAACTCTTCCCTGGGTCTTCAGCCTGCAAACCTATCCACATATTTTTTACATACCAAGCTTCCACAATCACGTGACTTAATTCCTTAAAGCAAACAAACAAATAAACGAACATCCTGTTGGTTCTGTTTCTCTGGAAAATCCTAATACAAATTTTGGTACTGAGAAGTGAGGTGCTACCTTAACAAATGCCTAAAAATGTGGAATTGGCTTTGGAATTGGGAATGAGTAGAAGCTGGGAGAGTTTTGAGATGCATGCTAGAAAAATTCTAGATTGCCATGAAGAGACTGTTGGTAGAAATGTATACATTAAAAGGTGTTTCTGGTGAGATTTCAGAAAGAAAACAGGAACATGCTATAGGAAACTGGAGGAAAGGTGGCAAAAGACTTGGCCAAATTGTGTTCTAGTATTTTGTGGGAAGTAGAAATTATAAGTCTTGAATTTGAATATTTAGCATAAGAGATTTTGAGCAAAATGTTGAAGGCATTGCTTGGTTTCTTTTTAATGATTATAATAAAATGTAAGAAGAAAGAGGTAAATTGGAGCAGGAATCGTTAAGCAAAAAGCACCAGAAGTTGACGATTGGAAAATTCTATCCATCTCATTTTGAAAAAATGAGGAAGTGTGTTCTGGAGAGAACACCAAAGATGTGATTGGACAATCACTCCATAGGAGAGATTATGGGTATGACTCATAGTGTAACCAGCCATCTCAGCAGAAGCCAAAAATAGAGGTGGGGTTATACCAGCAGAAACACTTCCAGCTTTTACTGAAGAAGACAAAGATGGGACATAATGAAGAAAAGCTATTAGACTTCTGGGATTCTATAGGACAGAACAATAGACCTATCCAGCTCTGAACATGTGTTATCCATCAAGAAAAAAAATAAGGATGACCCCAAAGATGGGGCTGTCTCTCCCTGGGTTTCAGAGGGCAGGGCCACCTCTTTGGTTTCAGTTGGCAAAGCCTTGGGCCTTGGGGGTGGAGCTGCCACCCAGGGACAAGGGGGTGGAGCTACCACCTCAGTGTGCTCAGAAAGTGAAACTTCCATCTCTGTGGGCCTGGAAGACAGAGCATCAAGTCGAAGAGAATTATTCTTGAGCCTCAAAATGAAGTGGAATTTTCCTGCTAGGTTTTGGACTTGTTTGTGATATGTAATCCATTTCTTCTTTCTGATCTTGTCCCTTTTGGAATAAGAATGCCTGTCCCACCATTGTATTTTGGAAAAAGATTAACTTATTTTATTTCACAGATTCACTACTTAACAGGACATTTGCCTCAAGATGAATCATCTCCTGAGTCTCATGCATTTTTGATTTAGATAATATTTAAGTGAGATTGGGGACTTAGAGTTAATGCTGAAATAGGATAAGACTTTTGGGCTGTTGAGATAAGGGTCAATGTATTTTGCATGTGAGAAAGAAATGAATTTTGGGTATCCAGAGTGTGGGTTGTTATGGACTGAATCATGTGTCCTCAAAATTTATATATTGAAGTCCTAATACCCAGTACCTCAGAATTGACTGTATTTGGAAATAGGATCTTTAAAGAGGTGATTGAGCTAAAATGTGACTTTTAAGACAAGCTCTAAACTGATTTGGCTTGTGTCCTTACAAGAAGAGGAAATTTAGACACACACAAGAGATACCAGGTATGTGTGCACACAGAGTAAAGACCATGTGACGACAGAGCAAGAAGATGGCCACCTGTGAGCCAGGAAAAGAGGCCTCAGAAGACACCTTGATCTTGGACTTCTAGGTTCCAGAGCTGTGAAAAAATAAAATCCTGTTACTTAAGCCACCCAGACTGTGCTATTTTGTTATTTCAGCCCTAACAAACTAATACAGCATACAAAAGGAAAGTATTGACTGCATTAGGCCAGACTAAAGGGCAAAAAACAGACTGATAAGGCTGGGAGAAAAAGAGGCTGGGAAAAAAAACATGTGAGGAAACAAGGGCTTTTAAAAGCTCTTGTGTATATCAAGAAATCCAGAACTTTTTCTAGTGCCACTGGCATCAGCACTGTATTTTTTTTCCAACCAAAAGAGGGCTAGTTAATATAATCTAAAATGTTAATTCAGCTTATAGCTTTCCACAACCTGTTGAAAATTCTAGAGATTTATTTAGTATCTTTAGTAAAGACCCACCTACAGACATTTTCACATTTCATGCTTTATGCTTGTCTTTTACTTTTTTCAGGAATATGTAGTGATACTTTCATAATTACCTGATAAAATATTCAATTAAAAGGAAGAAGTAGCCTTATCATCATTTCCTCAACTCTCCTGTTAGACCACTCTCATTCTCACAAATATACTATTCCTTCCTTACTGCTGAAAATCTATTTGTGTAGATGTTTCATATATGCACCTGTATTTGAAACTAAGACTGATCCACCTGAACCCTGGGTTTCTAGAAAGGGACTAGAAAACCATGTTCCCATCCATATGTATTAGGAAGTTATGATTCCATTGAAATAGAAACAAATTAGCAGCACAACAGGATCTTATAATAGCGTACATTTGTTGGAAAATTTCTTGTGAAATTACCTGAAGTGGTAAGAAGGTTATGAGAGGAATATTTTTCACCATGAGTCAGACATAAGTTTAGATCTATCATACAACAAACACCATGCCTGACACATAACACATACCTAAAGATCCTGAGATTCCTTAGAAGTGGGAACATGTCATCACAATCTTGCCATGCATTTATAAAAAATTTAATTAATTCACTCAACAACTATTTCTTGAGCACATTCTAAATACAGATAATATTATAGGCATTGAGGATATAGTAGTTAACAAAAAAGACAGAAATCTCAGTTTTTATAAGGGATGAAGACAGACAATAAATTAAGTACAATATTAGTGGGATAAAGAGTGATAAATGCTAAGGAGAAAATAAGGAAGGAGGAGAGTGAGAGTGGGGGTCAGGGAATGAATAGGGAATCGGGAAGTAATAAATAGGGAATATGAATAAGGAAGCTAGGAAAGGCTTCGGTGATAAAACGATGTTGAAGCAAATATCCTAAGAAGGTCAGGGAGAGAGCCAAGAGGGTATTTTGGAAATAGTATTCCAGATAGAGAAAATAGCAAATGCAAAGGTCCAGAGGACACAGCATAATTGGCATATTCACAAACCACACAGAGGCCAGGTTGGCTGGAATAAAGTGAGAGAAAAGAAGCATATTAAGGATGAAGGTCAAGAAGGAAACTGGGGATGAACTCATGTTGAACAGTGTTGAAGGTGCTGGCCTGAAATCATGTTCCGGCACTTCAGCCACTCACCTTCCAGTTTCCTCAATTTCCCCACATCCTCCTTGTTCCAATCAGTGATCAGAAATTCCCATCCAACTGTATGTTTTTTTTGTCATAGAAAACTTGGAAACAGTGATTTCTGCCAGGTAAATTCCAGAAATGGTACAGTTCAAAGGCTCTATAGTTTAAAATAATTAAATGAGAAGGAATGAAATATGGCCTTTTATAGCAACGTGGATAGAACTGGAGAGTGTTATGCTAAGTGAAATAAGTCATACAGCGAAAGACAGATACCATATTTTTTCACTCTTATGTGGATCCTGAGAAACTTAACAGAAGACCATGGGGGAGGGGAAGGAAAAAAAAAGAGAGGGAGAGAACCAAAGCATAAGAGACTTTTATTTATTTTTTTTTCTGAAATTTATTGACAAATTGGTTTCCATACAACACCCAGTGCTCATCCCAAAAGGTGCCCTCCTCAATACCCATCACCCACCCTCTCCTCCCTCCCACCCCCCATCAACCCTCAGTTTGTTCTCAGTTTTTAACAGTCTCTTATGCTTTGGCTCTCTCCCATTCTAACCTCTTTTTTTTTTTTCCTTCCCCTCCCCCATGGGTTCCTGTTAAGTTTCGTAGGATCCACATAAGAGTGAGACCATATGGTATCTGTCTTTCTCTGTATGGCTTATTTCACTTAGCATCACACTCTCCAGTTCCATCCACGTTGCTACAAAAGGCCATATTTCATTTTTTTTTGCCATGTAATATTCCATTGTGTATATAAACCACAATTTCTTTATCCATTCATCAGTTGATGGACATTTAGGCTCTTTCCATAATTTGGCTATTGTTGAGAGTGCTGCTATGAACGTTGGGGTACAAGTGCCCCTATGCATCAGTATTCCTGTATCCCTTGGATAAATTCCTAGCAGTGCTATTGCTGGGTCATAGGGTAGGTCTATTTTTAATTTTCTTTTATTTTTTATTTTTTATTTTTTTTTATTTTTAATTTTCTGAGGAACCTCCACACTGCTTTCCAGAGCGGCTGCACCAATTTGCATTCCCACCAACAGTGCAAGAGGGTTCCCGTTTCTCCACATCCTCTCCAGCATCTATAGTCTCCTGATTTGTTCATTTTGGCCACTCTGACTGGCGTGAGGTGATACCTGAGTGTGGTTTTGATTTGTATTTCCCTGATAAGGAGCGACGCTGAACATCTTTTCATGTGCCTGTTGGCCATCCGGATGTCTTCTTTAGAGAAGTGTCTATTCATGTTTTCTGCCCATTTCTTCACTGGGTTATTTGTTTTTCGGGTGTGGAGTTTGGTGAGCTCTTTATAGATTTTGGATACTAGCCCTTTGTCCGATATGTCATTTGCGAATATCTTTTCCCATTCCGTTGGTTGCCTTTTAGTTTTGTTGGTTGTTTCCTTTGCTGTGCAGAAGCTTTTTATCTTCATAAGGTCCCAGTAATTCACTTTTGCTTTTAATTCCGTTGCCTTTGGGGATGTGTCGAGTAAGAGATTGCTACGGCTGAGGTCAGAGAGGTCTTTTCCTGCTTTCTCCTCTAAGGTTTTGATGGTTTCCTGTCTCACATTCAAGTCCTTTATCCATTTTGAGTTTATTTTTGTGAATGGTGTGAGAAAGTGGTCTAGTTTCGACCTTCTGCATGTTGCTGTCCAGTTCTCCCAGCACCATTTGTTAAAGAGGCTGTCTTTTTTCCATTGAATGTTCTTTCCTGCTTTGTCAAAGATGAGTTGGCCATACGTTTGTGGGTCTAGTTCTGGGGTTTCTATTCTATTCCATTGGTCTATGTGTCTGTTTTGGTGCCAATACCATGCTGTCTTGATGATGACAGCTTTGTAGTAGAGGCTAAAGTCTGGGATTGTGATGCCTCCTGCTTTGGTCTTCTTCTTCAAAATTCCTTTGGCTATTCGGGGCCTTTTGTGGTTCCATATGAATTTTAGGATTGCTTGTTCTAGTTTCGAGAAGAATGCTGGTGCAATTTTGATTGGGATTGCATTGAATGTGTAGATAGCTTTGGGTAGTATTGACATTTTGACAATATTTATTTTTCCAATCCATGAGCAGGGAATGTCTTTCCATTTCTTTAAATCTTCTTCAATTTCCTTCAGAAGCTTTCTATAGTTTTCAGCATACAGATCCTTTACATCTTTGGTTAGATTTATTCCTAGGTATTTTATGCTTCTTGGTGCAATTGTGAATGGGATCAGTTTCTTTATTTGTCTTTCTGTTGCTTCATTGTTAGTGTATAAGAATGCAACTGATTTCTGTACATTGATTTTGTATCCTGCAACTTTGCTGAATTCATGTATCAGTTCTAGCAGACTTTTGGTGGAGTCTATCGGATTTTCCATGTATAATATCATGTCATCTGCAAAAAGCGAAAGCTTGACTTCATCTTTGCCAATTTGGATGCCTTTGATTTCCTTTTGTTGTCTGATTGCTGATGCTAGAACTTCCAGCACTATGTTAAACAGCAGCGGTGAGAGTGGGCATCCTTGTCGTGTTCCTGATCTCAGGGAAAAAGCTTTCAGTTTTTCCCCGTTGAGGATGATGTTAGCTGTGGGCTTTTCATAAATGGCTTTTATGATCTTTAAGTATGTTCCTTCTATCCCGACTTTCTCAAGGGTTTTTATTAAGAAAGGGTGCTGGATTTTGTCGAAGGCCTTTTCTGCATCGATTGACAGGATCATATGGTTCTTCTCTCTTTTTTTGTTAATGTGATGTATCACGTTGATTGATTTGCGAATGTTGAACCAGCCCTGCATCCCAGGAATGAATCCCACTTGATCATGGTGAATAATTCTTTTTATATGCCGTTGAATTCGATTTGCTAGTATCTTATTGAGAATTTTTGCATCCATATTCATCAGGGATATTGGCCTGTAGTTCTCTTTTTTGACTGGGTCTCTGTCTGGTTTAGGAATCAAAGTAATACTGGCTTCATAGAATGAGTCTGGAAGTTTTCCTTCCCTTTCTATTTCTTGGAATAGCTTGAGAAGGATAGGTATTATCTCTGCTTTAAACGTCTGGTAGAACTCCCCTGGGAAGCCATCTGGTCCTGGACTCTTATTTGTTGGGAGATTTTTGATAACCGATTCAATTTCTTCGCTGGTTATGGGTCTGTTCAAGCTTTCTATTTCCTCCTGATTGAGTTTTGGAAGCGTGTGGGTGTTCAGGAATTCGTCCATTTCTTCCAGGTTGTCCAATTTGTTGGCATATAAGTTTTCATAGTTTTCCCTGATAATTGTTTGTATCTCTGAGGGATTGGTTGTAATAATTCCATTTTCATTCATGATTTTATCTATTTGGGTCATCTCCCTTTTCTTTTTGAGAAGCCTGGCTAGAGGTTTGTCAATTTTGTTTATTTTTTCAAAAAACCAACTCTTGGTTTCGTTGATCTGCTCTACAGTTTTTTTAGTTTCTATATTGTTTATTTCTGCTCTGATCTTTATTATTTCTCTTCTTCTGCTGGGCTTAGGCTGCCTTTGCTGTTCTGCTTCTAGTTCCTTTAGGTGTGCTGTTAGATTTTGTATTTGGGATTTTTCTTGTTTCTTGAGATAGGCCTGGATTGCAATGTATTTTCCTCTCAGGACTGCCTTCGCTGCATCCCAAAGCGTTTGGATTGTTGTATTTTCATTTTCGTTTGTTTCCATATATTTTTTAATTTCTTCTCTAATTGCCTGGTTGACCCACTCATTCGTTAGTAGGGTGTTCTTTAACCTCCATGCTTTTGGAGGTTTTCCAGACTTTTTCCTGTGGTTGATTTCAAGCTTCATGGCATTGTGGTCTGAAAGTAAGCATGGTATAATTTCAATTCTTGTAAACTTATGAAGGGCTGTTTTGTGACCCAGTATATGATCTATCTTGGAGAATGTTCCATGTGCACTCGAGAAGAAAGTATATTCTGTTGCTTTGGGATGCAGAGTTCTAAATATATCTGTCAAGTCCATCTCATCCAATGTCTCATTCAGGGCCCTTGTTTCTTTATTGACCGTGTGTCTAGATGATCTATCCATTTCTGTAAGTGGTGTATTAAAGTCCCCTGCAATTACCACATTCTTATCAATAAGGTTGCTTATGTTTATGAGTAATTGTTTTATATATTTGGGGGCTCCGGTATTCGGTGCATAGACATTTATAATTGTTAGCTCTTCCTGATGGATAGACCCTGTAACTATTATATAATGTCCTTCTTCATCTCTTGTTACAGCCTTTAATTTAAAGTCTAGTTTGTCTGATATAAGTATGGCTACTCCAGCTTTCTTTTGGCTTCCAGTCGCATGATAAATAGTTCTCCATCCCCTCACTCTCAATCTAAAGGTGTCCTCAGGTCTAAAATGAGTCTCTTGTAGACAGCAAATAGATGGGTCTTGTTTTTTTATCCATTCTGATACCCTATGTCTTTTGGTTGGCGCATTTAATCCATTTACATTCAGTGTTATTATAGAAAGATACGGGTTTAGAGTCATTGTGATGTCTGTATGTTTTATGCTTATAGTGATGTCTCTGGGACTTTGTCTCACAGGGTCCCCCTTAGGATCTCTTGTAGGGCTGGTTTAGTGGTGACAAATTCCTTCAGTTTTTGTTTGTTTGGGAAGACCTTTATCTCTCCTTCTATTCTAAATGACAGACTTGCTGGATAAAGGATTCTTGGCTGCATATTTTTTCTGTCTAGCACCCTGAAAATCTCGTGCCAATTCTTTCTGGCCTGCCAAGTTTCAAAAGAGAGATCAGTCACGAGTCTTATAGGTCTCCCTTTATATGTGAGGGCACGTTTACCCCTTGCTGCTTTCAGAATTTTCTCTTTATCCTTGTATTTTGCCAGTTTCACTATGATATGTCGTGCAGAAGATCGATTCAAGTTACGTCTGAAGGGAGTTCTCTGTGCCTCTTGGATTTCAATGCCTTTTTCCTTCCCCAGTTCAGGGAAGTTCTCAGCTATGATTTCTTCAAGTACCCCTTCAGCACCTTTCCCTCTCTCTTCCTCCTCTGGGATACCAATTATGCGTATATTATTTCTTTTTAGTGTATCACTTAATTCTCTAATTTTCCCCTCATACTCCTGGATTTTTTTATCTCTCTTTTTCTCAGCTTCCTCTTTTTCCATAACTTTATCTTCTAGTTCACCTATTCTCTCCTCTGCCTCTTCAAGCCAAGCTGTGGTGGTTTCCATTTTGTTATGCATTTCGTTTAAAGCGTTTTTCAGCTCCTCGTGACTGTTCCTTAGTCCCTTGATCTCTGTAGCAAGAGATTCTCTGCTGTCCTGTATACTGTTTTCAAGCCCAGCGATTAATTTTATGACTATTATTCTAAATTCACTTTCTGTTATATTATTTAAATCCTTTTTGATCAGCTCATTAGCTGTTGTTATTTCCTGGAGATTCTTCTGAGGGGAGTTCTTCCGCTTGGTCATTTTGGATAGTCCCTGGCGTGGTGAGGACCTGCAGGGCACTTCCCCTGTGCTGTGGTGTATACCTGGAGTTGGTGGGAGGGGCCGCAGTCCGACCTGATGTCTGCCCCCAGCCCACCGCTGGGGCCACAGTCAGACTGGTGTGTGCCTTCTCTTCCCCTCTCCTAGGGGCGGGATTCACTGTGGGGTGGTGTGGCTCGTCTGGGCTACTTGCACCCTGCCAGGCTTGTGATGCTGGGGATCTGGCGTATTAGCTGGGGTGGGTAGGCAAGGTGCTCGGGGTCAGGAGGGGCAGGCTTAGATCGCTTCTCCTTAGGTGATCCACTTCAGGAGGGGCCCTGTGGCAGCGGGAGGGAGTCAGATCCGCTGCCGGAGGTTTGGCTCCGCAGAAGCGCAGAGTTGGGTGTTTGCGCGGAGCGAGCAAGTTCCCTGGCAGGAACCGGTTCCCTTTGGGATTTCGGCTGGGGGATGGGCGGGGGAAATGGCGCTGGCGAGCGCCTTTGTTCCCCACCAAACTGAGCTCTGTTGTCAGGGGGCTCAGCAGCTCTCCCTCCCTTTGTCCTCCAGCCTTCCCGCTTTCCGAGCAGAGCTGTTAATTTCTGACCTCCCAGACGCTAAGTCGCGCTTGCTGTTGGAACACAGTCCGCCTGGCCCCTCCGCTTTTGCAAGCCCGACTCGGGGGCTCTGCTTGGCCGGCGAGCCGCCCCTCCGCCCCGGCTCCCTCCCGCCAGTCCGTGGAGCGCGCACCGCCTCGCCGCCCTTCCTACCCTCTTCCGTGGGCCTCTCGTCTGCGTTTGGCTACGGCGACTCTGTTCTGCTAATCCTCTGGCGGTTTTCTGGGTTATTTAGGCAGGTGTAGATGGAATCTAAGTGATCAGCAGGACGTGCGGTGAGCCCAGCGTCCTCCTAAGCTGCCATCTTGCCGCAACTCCCATAAGAGACTTTTAAAAACTGAAAACAAACTGAGGGTTGATGGGGGGTGGGAGGGAGGAGAGGGTAGGTGATGGGCATTGAAAAGGGTATCTTTTGGGATGAGCACTGGGTGTTGTATGGAAACCAATTTGACAATAAATTTCATATATTAAAAAAAACACTGAGAATAAACTGAGGGTTGATGGGGGGTGGGAGGGAGAGGAGGGTGGGTGATGGGCATTGAGGAGAGCACCTGTTGGGATGAGCACTGGATGTTATATGGAAACCAGTTTGACAATAAATTTCATATTAAAAAATAAGTAATAAATAAATAAAAATTTAAAAAATAAAATTAAATGGAATAATATCCTTCCTATTTTGTGGTATGATAATTTTTCCAATATAAAAAAATCCTAGGTGCCTCAGTGGCTCAGTCAGTTGGGCGTCCAAGTTTGGCTCAGGTCATGATCTCACAGCTTGTGAGTTGGAGCCCTAGGTCAGGCTCTGTGCTGAAATCTCAGAGCCTGGAGCCTGCTTTGGATTCTGTGTCTCCCTCTATCTTCCCCTCCCCACTCACACTTTGTCTCTCCCTCTCCCAAAAAAATAAATAATAAAACATTAAAAAATTTTAATCCCTATTTGGTATGCACATGATTTATAGCCAAATGAGTATGTTATAGAGACAAGAACAGTGGTTTGGGTTCAGAAGGGCCTCAACTCCAATATGATTTTCTAGATTACAGCTGAACTTGGTAGTGTCTTGGGGGGAGTACGGGGTTGGCAATCAGAAAGGCATTTGTTACCACCTCTTTCTTTTCAGTGGCTATATGACCATAGGCGATATACTTCTTGTTTCTCAGTTTCCTCATCTAGAGCATGGAGATGATGATTATCTTCCTCATAGGAATAAATGAGATAACTTATAGAGGGCACATGGTCAGATATTCCTTGGTTCCCCACGGGGCAAGCACTAGGGGACCCACCTACAAGTAGCCATATGCCAGTGGACATTTAAATAACAATAGTATTGATAGCAATGAATTACTTGATCCAAGCCCCTAAACATGTGTAAATTTTAATTATTGGTATAAACTTAGGCAATAATTTTAATGTTTCTATAAAAATAGGAAAATATAAAGAAGCAAATAAAAGTCATTATAAGTACCTCTAATTAGAGATAATTTCTTTTAATTTTTATTGATTGTAAACTTGACAATAGATATTACTTATTGCCTACTAACTATGGCGTTGTGCATGAGCATTTACAAAAACTACATGATCAACTCAATGGAAGCAGAAAAATCTTTGGACAAAATCCAACACCCATTCAGGATAAAATCAAACCAGAAATAGCAAAGAACTTCCTCAACTTGATAAAGGGCCACTTCTATCAGAAAATTCTAAAACTAACATCCTATTTAGTGGTGAAAGACTGAATATTTTCCTTTATTATTAGGAACAAGGCAAGGATGTTTGCTCTTATCAGTCTTATTCAACATTCTACTGGAGATACTAGCCACTGCAAAAAGGTATGAAAAAGAAATGGAATGCATATAGATTTCAAAGGTGTAAATAAAACTATTTTTATTTGCAGGTAATAAAATCTTGTTTGTATAAAATACTAAGAAATCTATAAAAGAAATACTAGCACTAATACACAGATTTTGAAAGATAAATATAAAAAATATGTCTGTATGCTAGAAATGAACAATCAGAAAATGAAAATAAGAAATCAATCCCTAAAGTAGTATAAAATAGAATAGAAGTAAATTTAACAAAATAAGTGTAAGGCCTATTCACTGAAAATTATAGAAGATAGATGAGAAAAATTAAAGATCTAAATCAATAGACAGATATATTTAACCATTGGAGGACTGCACTGTTCTCTCTCGCACCTTCTGGGATTCCAATTAAATGTGTTAGAATTATTCACTGTATTATCTTTAATTCTTGCTCCCTTTCTTTCAGTATCTTCCATCATTTTGTCTCCCCAGGCTTCATTCTCAATATTTTCTTCAGACTATCTTTCATTTTTTTCAGGTGGAGAATTCACTATGACCCTTAAAATATAATACCACACATTGAGAATAGTTTGAAATTTCCACTTAGAACATATAAGGGCGGTGAGGGTTACACACATTAATTAACTTGTCCCAGGTCACCCAGCCTCAAAATATCAGAGCAGGGATAGTATCTCACTATGGCCCCTCAGCCCAAGCCCTTCTTGCTGTGCTTGCTCTCTCCTGGGTGTGAATTCTCCCCACCTCTCATCTCCCAGGAGGCACAATGGAGCCTTTCAATCTTTGAAGCACTGTACTGTATTTCTTTTTTGATTATAAAAACCAGTGATATTTCTTCATTAGCCATGACAGTGTCCCAGGATTTTGCTCTTGGTAATTGGAATAGTGATGTGTTTTCCTACTTTGTGTTTTATTTTGGTTTTTTTTTTACATTTATTCATTTTTCTGTGTTTTTTTTTTTCAATTTCAGACCGTGATACCAAATTAACTTCTTTCAAAGAGCAAGATGCTGTGGTGTTTTCCAAGCAAGGTAGGATAAATGGTTTGAACAAAGCAGTTCTGGGATTCATTCTTTACCCCTCTAGGAGCAAGATGGAGATACAATGAATGATGTCAATGAGCGCCCCTGGATGGGATAGTGAGTGATTGAAGTGTGCAGGGATAGTTGTGAGTTGGGGAGATTAAGGAAGTAAATAATGTGAATTTACAGGTAATTTGTCTTGCTTGTTTATATCATTCATTATCACATGCAACACTTCTCTCTCAGCACATATAAGCCAGCTAGTTGTTTTGAACAGTTGTGCATTACTTATGAATTTCATGGACCTGTTTCTTTATTTAAAGACATTTAGGTACCAGGATTTTTTCCCATGACACACTGTGCCACAGAACTCATTCTGGTGCATATGATACAGTAAATGTGGAGGCATGTTTCTGTTGCATAGATCAGGAAATGGCACTGTGCAGTTAGAGTTTCTCTACTTTGATCCTAATGGTTTGAGGTGATAGGCCCAGCTCACCCAAGAAGCCAAAGGTTTTCTGGTAGGGGTGACATTCATTCACCCAGAGAACTGGTTTTTCTGTGTTTTTGTCCCACCCAGGATCCCTGATTATCTTGATAATGAAGAGTGGCATTGCATGTTATGTCAAATACCTGCAAAATGCATTCAAGGCAGGTATTAGGTTGACTAGTCTACTGAGGAAGAAAGGGAAAGTCAGAGGGTCAGAGATTCTTGGGGAATAGTGGGGTCAAGACTCAAATCTTGGACTCTCCTGAAAGCCCAGGACTATGTAAACCGGGGTGGTGTTCTGTGCTACTGGTATATTAGTCAAATGTTTTTATACAAAGAACAGTATAAACTCTTACCCATAAAAATGTATTCATATTTTAAAACAACTCCCTTGGCAAAAAAAAAAAGTATTGAAGAGCACATGGAAAGATGATGAGCTGAGAAGAAAAATTTGCCGCATATAAACCTGACATAGGAGGTTGGTCTTGCATTAATATCCTTGATATGTAAAAAATCGATGGAGAGAAAGGAAACTGATATCAAACTGAATTCTTATTAAAAGCAATAGTAATTACCAGCAAGAAATGGATAATAATTAAATGTGTATTAAAATTAAACATATATATTATAACTAATATATAATTCATGCCTAATCTTATGATCCAGCCAATAACTTTGTCGTGAATTTAAAAATTACTAGGAAAAATTATTGTACTTATTTTATTAATGAGGGTGTATGCTCAAAATATTTCATAAGCAACTTTCTCTTAAAAACAAATCTGTTTCACTGAAGTTTAGTTTATTTGTGAGAAACCCTAGGTGAAAGAAGGAAACTGCACCCAGCTGAACTCCTAAGAACACACAAAAGGGTACACACTCACACACACCAAACATCTTTAAGCTCCCTTAGTTCACAGTGCTTGTTATGCCATAGCCATCTATATCTGCTATTAGAACTTTACGTCTGATTCAGGTAACCTGTCTTCAACCACTTTAGGGAAACTCACAAATTGTAACCCTTTAGACACTCACTTTTATCAGCAAACGTCACATCTTTATCAAGTAAACTTCCTTAAGTATTGTAATATTTACATAAAGAATCATTTAATAGGTCTGAAACAGTGCTACTTATTAGGATTCTATTTTATTTTTAATGAATCAGTATTTAAAAATCTCCTAACAAAGCCCAGGGACAGATGCCTTCAATATTGAATTCTATCAAACATTTAAAGAATTACCAATTCTTCTCAAACTTTTCTAAAAAGTAGAAAAGGAGGAAACGTTTCTTAACTCATTCTATGAGGTTATTACCTGGATACCAATGCCAGACAGACACCACAAGAAAAATGCAGACCAAGATCTCTTAGAATTATAGATGCAAAAACTCTCAGCAAAATACTGACAAACTGAATCCAACAGTATATTAAGAAGACTATACATCAAGACAAAGTGGGATTTGTGCAAGAATAGTTCAACATTAGAAAATCAATCAAGGTAGTACACCATAGTAACAGAATGAAAAACATCCTTGCATCCTTAGAATGAACCCTACTTGGTCATAGTGTATAAGTTTTTATATGTTGCTGAATTCCATTTGCTAATATGTTGTTAAGGATTTTTGCATCTCTACTCATGGAGGATATATAGAGGTTTTTCTTCTTCCATATTTCTTCCTTTCTTCCACCTTCCTTCCTTCCAACATCTTTCCTCCTTCCCTTCCCTTCCCTTCCTTTCCTTTTTCCTTTTCCTTTCCTTTTCCCTTTTCTTTCTTTCTTTCTTTCTTTCTTTCTTTCTTTCTTTCTTTCTCTTTCTTTCTTCTTTCTTTCTTTCTTTCTTTCTTTCTTTCTTTCTTTCTTTCTTTTCTTTGTCTGATTTGGGTATTAAGGTATTCATAATGAATTGAGAAGTATTCCCTTCTTTATTTTCTGGGTGGAGATTTTGTAGAATTGATGTTACTTGTCCCCTTAACATCAGATTCTCCAGTAGTATAATATGGGCTTAGATTTGGGGGAAAGTTGTTAAATTATAACCTCAATTCTTTTAATCGGTGATTATTCAAATCATCTATTTTATATTGGGTGAGTAATAGTAGATTGTGTTTTTCAAGGAATTTGTCACCTTTCTCTAAGTAGTCAGACCGATGTGTGTAGAGTTGCCCATAGCATAGTATTCTTTGATTATCCGTTTTATATCTGCAGGTTCTGAAGTGACATTCTCTTTTATCCATGATTTTAGTAATTTGTGTCTTTTTTCTTTTTTAGTGGTTTTGCTGGAAATTTGGCAATTTTATTGATCTTTTCAAAGAATCAGGTGCTTTTTTCATTCATTTCCTCCATTATATTTCTTTTTTAAATTTCTTCAACTTCTACTCTTTATTATTGTCTACCTTATTTTGATTTTGGTTTATTTTGTTATTCCTTTTCTAAATTCTTGAAGTAGAAGCTTGGCTTATTGATTTGAGAGATTTTGTTTGTTTGTTTGTTTTCTAATGTATGCATTTGATGCTATAAATTCACTGTCAGTGCTGCTGAATCCCACAATTTTTTTATATTTTTTAATTTATTTATTTTTTTCATTTACACCCAAGTTAGCATATAGTGCAACAATGATTGCAGGTACAGATTCCTTAATGCCCATTACCCATTTAGCCCATGTTCCCTCCCACAACGCTCCAGCAACTCTCTGTTCTCCATATTTAAGAGTCTCTTATGTTTTGTCCCCCTTCCTGTTTTTATACTATTTTTGCTTCCCTTCCCCTATATTCATCTGTTTTGTATCTTAAAGTCCTTATATGAGTGAAGTCATGTGATATTTGTCTTTCTCTGACTGACTAATTGCGCTTAGCATAATACCATCTAGTTCCATCCACGTAGTTGAAAATGGCAAGCTGAATCCCACAAATTTTGATATTGAACTTTAATTTTCATTCAGTTTAAATTTTTTTAGATTTCCTTTTACATTTCTACTTTGACCCATTGGTTATTTATTTATGTATTTATTTACAGGAGAAAATCTAATTTAATAGGCATATGTGTGAAGGATCCATAGTCATGTAAATTCCAAAGACAGCCAAGCAAAATGAGGTAGATATGTCACTCTGAACTAAAGAGAAGAGATTCAAGGACTGAGATTTCAAAGAAAAGGAATGCACTTCACAGGGTGATACCAGGTGCACATATTTGGTAATTAGGTGTTTGCCGTACCATACAGATGGGTCATTCAATAAAATTTATTTCTGTTAATAACCCTTATTCTGGTGGAGTCTATCGGGTTATCCATGTATAATATTATGTCATCTGCAAAAAGTGAAAGCTTGAATTCATCTTTGCAAATTTTGATGCCTTTGATTTCCTTTTCTTGTCTGATTGCTGATGCTAGAACTTCCAACACTATGTTAAACAACAGCGGTGAAAGTGGACATCCCTGTCATGTTCCTGATCTCAGAGAGAAAACTCTCAGTTTTTCCCCATTGAAGATATTAGTTGTGGCTTTTCATAAATGGCTTTGATGACGTTTAAGTATGTTCCTTCTATCTTGACTTTCTTGAGGGTTTTTATTAAAAAAGGATGCTGAATTTTGTCAAATGCTTTTTCTGCATCGATTGACAGGATCATATGGTTCTTTTCTTTTCTTTTATCAATGTGATGTATCACATTGATTGTTTTGTGAACGTTGAACCAGCCCTGCATCCCAGGAATGAATCCCACTTGATCATGGTGAATAATTCTTTTTATATGCTGTTGAATTTGATTTGCTAGTATCTTATTGAGAATTTTTGCATCCATATTCAGCAGGGATATTGGCCTGTAGTTCTCTTTTTTTACTGGGTCTCTGTCTGGTTTGGGAATCAAAGGAATGCTGGCCTCACAGAATGAGTCTGGAAGTTTTCCTTCCCTTTCTATTTTTTGGAACAGCTTGAGAAGGATAGGTATTATCTCTTCTTTAAATGTCTGGTAGAATTCCCCAGGGAAGCCATCTGGTCCTGGACTCTTATTTGTTGGGAGATTTTTGATAACTGATTCAATTTCTTCACCATATGGTATGGGCCTATTCAAGTTTTCTATTACTTCCTCTTTGAGTTATGGAAGTGTGTGGGTGCTTAGGAATTTGTCCATTTCTTCCAGGTTGTCCAGTCTATTGGCATATAATTTTCCATAGTATTCCCTGATTATTGCTTATATTTCTATGGGATTGGTTGTAATAATTCCATTTTCATTCACCATTTTATCTATTTGGGTCCTCTCCCTTTTCTTTTTGAGAAGCCTGGCTACAGGTGTATCAATTTTGTTGGTTTTTTCAAAAAACCAACTCTTGGTTTCGTTGATCTGCTCTACAGTTTTTGTAGATTCTATATTGTTTATTTCTGCTCTTATCTTTAATATTTCTCTTCTTCTGCTGGTTTTGGGGTGTTTTTGCTGTTCTGCTTCTATTTCCTTTAGGTGTGCTGTTAGATTTTGTATTTGGGATTTTTCTTGTTTCTTGAGATAGGCCTGGATTGCAATGCATTTACCACTCAGGAGTGCCTTTCCTGTATTCCAAGGCATTTGGATTATTGCCTTTTCATTTTCATTTGTTTCCATATATTTTTAAATTTATTCTCTAATTGCCTGGTTGACCCATTCATCCTTTAGTAGGGTGTTCTGTAACCTCCATGCTTTTATAGGTTTTCCAGACATTTTTCTGTGGTTTATTTCAAGTTTCATAGCATTGTGGTCTGAAAGTATGCATAGTGTGATCTTAATTCCTTTATACTTATTAAGGGCTATTTTGTGACTCCACCAAAAGTCTGCTAGAACTGATACATAAATTAAGCAAAGTTGCAGGATACAAAATTAATGTACAGAAATCAGTTTCATTCTTATACACTAATAATGAAGCAACAGAAAGACAAATAAAGAAACTGATCCCATTCACAATTGCACCAAGAAGCATAAAATACCTAGGAATAAATCTAACTGAAGATGTAAAAGATCTGTATGCTGAAAACTATAGAACGTTTATGAAAGAAATTGAAGAAGATATAAAGAAATGGAAAAACATTCCGTGCTCATGGATTGGAAGAATAAATATTGTTAAAATGCCAATACTACCCAAAGCAATCTACACATTCAATGCAATACCAATCAAAATTGCACCAGTATTCTACTTGAAGCTAGAACAAGCAATCCTAAAATTTGTAGGGATCCACAAAGGACACCGTATAGCCAAAGTAATATTGAAGAAGAAGACCAAAGCGGGAGGCATCACAATCCCAGACTTTAGCCTCTACTACAAAGTGGTAATCATCAAGACAGCATGTATTGGCACCAAAACAGACACATAGACCAATGGAATAGAATAGAAACCCCAGAACTAGACCCACAAATGTATGGCCAACTCATCTTTGACAAAGCAGGAAAGAACATCCAATGGAAAAAAGACAGCCTCTTTAACAAATGGTGCTGAAGAACTGGACAGCAACATGCAGAAGAATGAAACTAGACCACTTTCTCACACCATTCACAAAAATAAACTCAAAATGGATAAAGAACCTGAATGTGAGACAGGAAACCATCAAAACCCTAGAGGAAAAAGCAGGAAAAAACCTTTCTGACCTCAGCCTCAGCAATTTCTTACTCGACACATCTCCGAAGGCAAGGGAATGAAAAGCAAAAATGAACTATTGGGACCTCATGAAGATAAAAAGCTTCTGCACTACAAAGGAAAAAAACAAAACTAAAAGGCAAGCGATGGAATGGGAAAAGATATTTGCAAATGACATATCGGACAAAAGGCTAGTATCCAAAATCTATAAAGAACTCGCCAAACTCCACAGGTGAAAAACAAATAATCTAGTGAAGAAATGGGCAGAAGACATGAATAGACACTTCTCTAAAGAAGACATCCGGATGGCCAACAGGCATATGAAAAGATGCTCAACGTCACTCCTCATCAGGGAAATACAAATCAAAACCACACTCAGAAAGCACCTCACGCCAGTCAGAGTGGCTAAACTGAACAAATCAGGAGACTATAGATGCTGGCAAGGATGTGGAGAAATGGGAACCCTCTTGCACTGTTGGTGCGAATGCAAACTGGTGCAGCCACTCTGGAAAACAGTGTGGAGGTTCCTCAGAAAATTAAAAATAGACCTACCCTATGACCCAGCAATAGCACTGTTAGAAATTTACCCAAGGGATACAGGAGTGCTGATGCATAGGGGCACTTGTACCCCAATGTGTATAGCAGCACTTGCAACAATAGCCAAATTATGGAAAGAGCCTAAATGTCCATCAACTGATGAATGGATAAAGAAGTTGTGGTTTATATACACAATGGAATACTACTTGGCAATGAGAAAGAATGAAATATGGCCTTTTGTAGCAATGTAGATGGAACTGGAGAGTGTTATGCTAATGAAATAAGTCATACAGAGAAAGACAGATACCATAGGTTTTCACTCTTGCGTGTATCCTGAGAAACTTAACAGAAGACCATGGAGGAGGGAAAGGAAAAAAAAGTTAGAGAGGGACGGAGCCAAATGATAAGAGACTCTTAAAAACTGCGAATAAACTGAGGGTTGATGTGGGATGAGAGGGAGGGGAAAGTGGGTGATGGGCATTGAGGAGGGCACCTGTTGGGATGAGCTCTGGGTGTTGTATGGAAACCAATTTGACAATAAATTTCATTAAAAAAATAACCCTTATTCTGGTAAAGACCCCCAATTTAGATTTTTCTGTGTGGTTAAGGGAGGGACAAAACTTTAGCTTGAGTCTGCAGGTTCTCAAGCACCTTTAGCTTTAATTATCCACATGCCAAAGTGGCATATTCTGTGACAGACGGGGGGAAGGCCTGACCTGAATCCCTTCAGTTCCCCCACCAATACTTTCTTGGGAGTTTCACATATTAAATTTTGAGCAGGAGAATTGTTTCATCTTGTTGATCCAGTCTCTTATTCCTAGCAATAGGTCAGGTAGTCAAACTCATTTCAGGAGGCAGTAATCCCTTCTCAACGTTACACCTGTGTTTTAAGTAATTGGGTATTAAATGAAAAGCATTTCCATGGAAACTAAAGAAAAACAATGATTAATGTTTACATCAGTTATTAAGCCATTTCCTGAGTTCTGAGGGTGGCCAGTTGGTTAGACTTCTAGATTTCAGACTTGAAGCATCTTTAGATACGGAGAGGGCAGGTAGTGGCAATCTTGTAGATCTTCCTCGTTTGTAGTTCAAATGTCTCCGGTGATCTTTTGAGTGGCCCATACAGCAATAGGCACAAAGATTGTTTTTGATGAGATATCATGGGTATTTCTTTACATAGTATCATTTATATTTAGTGTGCAGCACTTCAGGAAAACAGAAGTTTTAGTTCTTAAATGATTCCAAATCAAAAAGGTGAGAGGAAAATAAAAATGTTAGTTTGGGGAGTTGTAGCCAGGCATTGGAGGATACTAGAAAGAATCAGGACCTAGTCCAGTTTACAGTAAATAGTACTAAAATCTAATATCTACAAAGATGTGTTATTGAAACATATTTTCTCTATATAATCACCTCATTTTTACCAAAGATAGCCATATGAACAATAATTTGTTTTCAAAATAAATATAGACTTATTTTGACCCATCAGTATTTTAAAGTGTGTTGTTTAGTTTTCAAAAGCCACTAACCCCATCTCTAACTCTGCAGATGACCATGAACAAAAGATATGTAGTCTCTCCACCAATCTCTTAACACCAGAGAGTTGGCTTTGCCCCTGGCATATCTACAGCAGTAGTTCTAGGGCAAGTGAGAGCAGAGGGGCCTATCTGGGAAGGAGACTTAGAGATGGTAATGTGAGGAAGGGTTGGTACTGGGGTTGGTACTGGAGCTGTACCAGCTAGGCCTCTCTCACTCAGCCTTCTGATTCCCTCCCCTCGGCTTCTTGGAGACTTGATCACCTGTGATATTGAAATGGTACCAAATCCTAGAAGCAGGATTGCTGTCTCTGGGCGGACTCCTGAAAAGAACATGTTCAAGGTGAGAATTCAGGCCCAGTGCTGGGATTGATGGCGAAGGTGGGAGAGATTAGGTAGAAGAGGCAGATTGGTCTCAGGTAACACCTGTTGGGGTCCTCTCTCTAACACTTTCCTCATCATAGCTTTTTCCTTCAAACCTGAGCAACAAGAAACCCTACCAGCTGTATGGCCTATCCAACACTATGCAGAATGCCTCCAGCATCAAGGACTTGAACCTCTCTAACAGTGAGGTAAGGTGTGGTACCCATATCCTTCTTTGAAAGGAAGGTGAGTGCACAGGGGGTAGCAGCGAGAGTCAGGGAAGTGGATTTGTTGGAAAAGAAAGGGTCGGGGGTGCAGGGTCATCCTGGCCATCTTTCTCTGATCCATGTGTTTCCTCTCCATAATTACTCCCCTGAAGTCTATAGGGCAGTTGGACAAGGGCAAAAGGCTGCAGTCAGAAGAGATGAGTCCTGAGAAACTTAACAGAAGACAATGGGGGAGGGGAAGGAAAAAAAGTTAGAGAAAGTGGGAGCCAAACCATAAGAGACTCTTGAAAACTGAGAACAATCTGAAGGTTGATGGGGGCTGGGGGGAGGGAAAGGTGAGTGACGGGTATTGAGGAGGGCACCTGTTAGGATGAGCACTGGGTGTTGTATGGAAACCAATTTGACAATAAATTTCATATTTAAAAAAAAGAAGAAGAAGAGATGAATGGATACAGAAGCTCCCTGTGCACCACCTTTCTTGATAAATCAACCAACATAAGGTCAGTTGTACCCTCTATCACCCTGTGGAACTCTGAACTATGCCTGATGATGCTTGCTTGGAGGAGGCAGCAGCCCTGTTCCTCTGGGAGGAACAGAGGCCCTATGTTCTTCTCTCTGTGTCCCCCACCTGTGCTTAGAGGTCTCTATTCCCTTCTCTGACCTGCTCACCTGTTTGGTCTGAGGTCTGTTTGCTGGATATCTGCACCCAGTCTTCTCTAGCATGCCCTCCCTAAAGTGTGATCCATGAGTCAGGACTCCCCTTCCTCACTAGGACCAGAGTGACCCCTTTGAGCCACATGCTGTGACCTGAACTGGCAAGTGTCCTCCAGCCCAGGGCCTCATGCTGAGGCAGCCATTCTTGCCTCCCTGCTGAAGCAGGGATTCTTTCTCTTGTTCTGAGAGGTACCCTCCTTTCCTTGAACCAAATGTACCGCGCACGCCCCCCCCCCCCTTCATCAAATCCAGGAAGATACAGTGGCTTTCCTGCCCACGCTGGGGCCGAGGTCCTGAGGAGATGCCATCATGACATCCATTCCTCTGACCCAATGCCAGGAACTGGGCTCTCCTTGAGAGAAACCAGGGTTCCCTGACTCAGGGGGCCAAAAGTGGGAGACTTCCAGGGAGCAGAGGGATTCCTGAGGCAGGAATGGAAGGCAGAGGGCAGAAGTGTTTGAGGAGACAGAAGGACAGGCCTCTCAGATGCACTGCCCCTTCCCCATCCCCCACACATGTCACATCATCCTGACTGGTCCTTCAGAGGAATCCTGGGTAGTCCAACATGGTTATAATCCCACAAGCAAAGAACCAACTGAGACAAGCACAGATGCACTGGGGCCATCAGGAGGGAAGACAGTGATCATAAGAGGGGACAACAGACCCTCAGCCCCATGCTGAGCTGGAGCTTGACCCTCTGCTCCTTCTGGGGAAGGTCTCCTTCCCCTGTAGCTGCCTTGTTCCCCATACCCGGCTCCAGCTGAGCTCACACAGGTGACAAAGTTTCCACCAGCATCCAATGGGCCCCCAGACTAACACTTGCCTATTTTCTATTCCTGCCTCAAGTGCCAGGGGTCAGCCAGTGCAGATGAAGGAAAGGGCTGCATCTACGGGGCCACTTCCCCCTTCTCACTTCCTCCCTGGCCCCACCACCATGTTAAAACTTGTTTATTTTCCCTTTGCTTTGTTTTCTCTTCCTCCTTTGTCTCTATTCCCCTATGTCTCTCTCACCTCTCCCCTCTTACCTTCACTCTCTCTTCTGTGTTCATCCCCCTCCCTCTCTCTCCTTGCCTCCTGGGTCTTGCCTCACTCACTCCCCTGTCCCAGCATTCTGAGCCATCCCTGGGGGTGTTGTGGTCCTGCAGAATGTTGGGCCCCTCATGAGGTAGTATGGCCCTAGGCTCCCACCCCACTCGCTCTTCTGTCTGGAGTCTTCAGTGGGAATCTGGAGGAAGAAAGGGAGGCAGGGAGGAGAAGGCAGCCCTATATGTGGGACCCAAATGTTGCTTCTGGTGACACTGGAGATGGGAGTAAGGATGGTCTAGGTGGAAGGTACCCACAGGGGAAGAGAGGGAGAAGGGGGATGGGACAGAGGAATGGAATGAGAGAGAAGCAGGGAGAGAGTATGTGCTTTTCCTCTAGGTCAGTCCACAAAGGAGGTGCCAAAGGTTTTGCAAGCCTGGGACACTGCAGTGTATGTGGGACATGTGTCAGGTGTAAGTTTCTTTGCTCCCATGATGAAGGACACCAGCAAAGTTTCACTGACTTTTCTGTTGTATCCGGATTTCTGCAGCTCCATCCTGAAATTGTTTCCCAAGTTATTATGCCTAGTAGGTGTATTCCTTAATCATTGACTCCTTTACTGGCACTGATGCCACCCTAAATCTGCCCTGAGGCCATTTAGGTCTTGCAGAAGTTACAATTTCATTACCCTCCTCATGGAGGTTCAGATCCATGTGGAAACCCAGCAAGGGCTCCATATCTCCTTCAACCACGTTCTCCACAGGCATCAGGGACCCCAAGACAGTGATCCCAAATTTAGTCTTGCCCAAGTAATTTCCAAGTCCGTTTCACATCTGACCTCTGACCCTCACCCTCTCCTGGGCCCATTCTTTCCCTGATTGTCCAGCATCAGCTCCTGGTATGCACCACTCACTTCCTCTTCCTTTCCAAAAGTTGGCCAGGAGTCACCTTAATCAACCAGCATTGGTATTGCAGACCACAAGAGGTTACCAACCTGCAAGATGAGGAGGGAAGATCAAGCAAGGTTTGGGGTGGAGTGTGAGGAAGGGGTATCAGCCATGGTCGTGAAGGCTGTTGTGATTTCAGGGAAGCTTCTTTGGATCCAATGCACTGAAGAGTCTGGTCCTGCAATTCCTGCAGCACTAAGTACTCCTGGGAGCCTGAGAAGGGGGAGGACTAGGATGGTTGAGGCCACCCAAGCTCAGAACTGCTGACTGGGTCCTGAAATCTAATTTGAGGTCCAGACCCCACAGATACACTGTCCTCATTGCTTCCCCACAGGTACTATTTGATCTATGACTCTGAAGACCGCCAAGGTCTCCTCTGTGCTTACCACTACAAGGCCTGCTTCTCCCTGGCCATTCCCTTCAACCCTGAAGACCCCGCCCCATGAGTAGAAAAGCTCAGACTCTGATCCTGGGTTGTGTGACTCCCCAGTGGACGAAGGGCAGCTCCTCAAAACATGCACAGTGGCCAGACCACCACCTCCGGTTCTTCTTTCTCTCCCTAGAAGGAGCTTGTGTGAGTACCTCAAGGAAAACAGGAATATGAAGAATGTCAAGGACCCCTGTGCATGTGTGATGGGAAAGATTGGGCAGGGAAAGGGGATGTGAGGGTGTAATCACAGGACCCCACAGGGGTATGGCAACCCCTGACCTTCACTTTCTTCTCCTCCCCCCATAGATCTGTGTGTTCAGCTGCTGAAGCATACAAAATGTGGCATAGTGTGGTCCCTGTGTATGCTTCCCAAAACTCACTATGACCTCAGCTCCTTCGTGATGGACATATGGTTCCAGATGGTGAGCATCTGCTTCCTCCCAAGGCAGCCCCCAGAAAGCCACAGGTGGGTAGGAAGTTTAGGTGACTTAGCACGTGGGCTCTTCCCTTTTAGGAGATGATGCTCTGCTTCTCTGTCAACAGGGTGTTCAAGGAAGGGGAGTGTGTGTAGAACCTCCTCCTTTGCTGCCCCTCTGCTCCTTCCCTGCTGGTTGGACTCCCTCTCAGAACTTTCCCAGCTTCCCTGAGGCCTTCACTTCTATTCCTATTCCTACTGTGTTATCTTATCTCCACTCTGCCTTCAAACCATCCTGGTCTGAACCAGGTCTATGCCTGTCTGCCCCACAGAGCTTGGGCATTAGGGACACAGTCTGTGGAATTTGGCAGCTCTCACCTTAGATCCTTACTCTGTGACCTTGGGCTCTGAACCTGTAAGTTTCCTCATTTGCTAAGATAGCTCATGATATCAATCTCTTGGGAAACTGTGGAAAATGCATAAAATTCATTTTTGAAATGGTTGTTTCACTGACCCCAGCACATAGTAGGGCCCCTGTCACTGGGAATAGATTACCTTTCCCATTCAGAACACCCTGATTCCAAGAGAACAATTGTCCCCCTCAGCATGAATATCCAGTCAGACCCTAACTGAAGAATGTTGTGTGAGCATGTGAAGCATATGTGACTCTAAGGGAATATTGCCTGTTGTTTTCTGTTGAAGTGGAAAGAATATCTCAGGTTTCTGTTCATGCCTTTATATGGACCTTCACTGCGAGCAATTCCAGATGAGTGTTTATTTTGGGTGGAACACCTAGCCCAACCTGTGTTCAAGGGTGTGGGAATGTAGCAGTGCAGTCCTTGGGATTTTCTCAATATTGTGGAAAGAAAATAGGTAGACTCAAAGTGCATACCCTAGTGGTTAAGGGCATGAATTCTGGAATCGAAGCATCGGTTATCTTCCTGACCCCAACACTCACTAGGGGTATTACCTTGGTTAAGTCAAATGACCTCTCTGTGATTCAGTGTCTTCTTCTGAAAATGAAGATTAGACTGTCTACTCCTTGGGCTGTTGTACAAAGCAAACATTGGTATAAAGTTGTTCTTGGCTTGGATATAAACCTCTAAATGTAGTGAAGCTGGCAGACAATCTCCAAGGGTTGACTCTGTGGGAGGGCTTGTGTTACCAGCCAAGGAATTGGGGTGGGGGGGCAGACACAGTAGGTGTATGGAAGGAATATGACTGCTGAATGGCAGTGGGAACAAGTTATTGTTGGGGTTGTGGGGTTGTCCTTCTGCCAGTTGTATGAGAGCCCATTTTTTTTCCTACAGTCTGTGCATCATGAATGACCAGCTGTTTTGGGAGGGCACCAACCCGAAAGAAACTCAGAGTGCATTCTCCCTCCCATTGCCCAGAATTTCCTGCAACTCCATTCCCACTGTCTCCCAGGATGCACAGGAAATGGTGCAGCTTTCTCCACCCAGCCTGGGATGACACTCAAGTGGTCTCAGAAGTGAGTGCTGGCTACTAAGTATTTATCCAAGGGATACAGGTGGGCTGTTTCAAAGGGACACATGTGCCCCAATGTTTATAGCAGCACTATCAACAATAGCCAAAGTATGGAAAGAGCCTAAAAGCCCATCAACTGATGAATGGATAAAGAAATTATGGTTTATATACACAATGGAATACTACTTGGCAATGAGAAAGAATGAAATATAGCGTTTTGCAGCAACGTGGATGGAACTGGAGAGTGTGATGCTAAGTGAAATAAGCCATACAGAGAAAGACAGATACCATATGTTTTCACTCTTATGTAGATCCTGATAAACTTAACTGAAGACCATGGGGGAGGGAAAGGAAAAGAAAAAAGGTTAGAGAGTGAGGGAGCCAAACCATAAGAGACTCTTAAAAACTGAGAACAACTGAGGGTTGATGGGGGGTTGCAGGGAGGGGAAGGTGGGTGAGGATTATTGAGGAGGGCACCTGTTGGGATGAGCACTGGGTGTT
Source organism: Prionailurus bengalensis (assembly GCF_016509475.1). NCBI lineage: Eukaryota > Metazoa > Chordata > Mammalia > Carnivora > Felidae > Prionailurus > Prionailurus bengalensis. Next base: position 82,657,076 of record NC_057361.1, on the reverse strand, counting down.
GTATGGAAACCAATTTGACAATAAATTTCACATTAAAAAATAAAAATAAAAATAAAAAATAAAAATAAACAAAATAAAGTCATTTCTAGAGAAGCTAGACAGAGCATGTTAAAAACAAAAAGAAGATGTGGTATATATATACAATGGAGTATTACTCGGCAATCAGAAAGAATGAAATCTTGCCATTTGCAACTACATGGATAGAACTAGAGTGTATTATGCTAAGTGAAGTTAGTCAGTCAGAGAAAGACAAAAAGCATATGACTTCACTCATATGAGGATTTTAAGAGACAAAACAGATGAATGTAAGGGAAGGGAAACAAAAATAATATATTCAGGGAGGGGGACAAAACAGAAGAGACTCATAAATATGAGAACAAACTGAGGGTTGCTGGAGGGGTTGTGGGAGGGGGGATAGGCTAAATGGGTAAGGGGCACTAAGGAATCTACTCCTGAAATCATTGTTGCACTATATGCTAACTAATTTGGATGTAAATTTAAAAATATATAATTAAAAATTAAAAAAGAAGTGAGTTCTGGGTGTTCATGGGGACAGCAGATACCTGGGAGGAGCAGAAAAGTGAATAGAAGGAACTTGAGGGTAATTGTTTTAAATCTATTTTTGTTTCCTACAAAATTTCACATGTGAAAAACTCCCTAATATTTTTTTGTTTATTTATTTATTTATTTATTTATTTATTTATTTTTTATATATGAAATTTATTGTCAAATTGGTTTCCCTACAACACCCAGTGCTCATCCCAAAAGGTGCCCTCCTCAATACCCATCACCCACCCTCCCCTCCCTCCCACCCCACATCAACCCTCAGTTTGTTCTCAGTTTTTAACAGTCTCTTATGCTTTGGCTCTCTCCCACTCTAACCTCTTTTTTTTTTCCTTCCCCTCCCCCATGGGTTCCTGTTAAGTATCTCAGGATCCACATAAGAGTGAAACCATATGGTATCTGTCTTTCTCTGTATGGCTTATTTCACTTAGCATCACACTCTCCAGTTCCATCCACGTTGCTACAAAAGGCCATATTTCATTTTTTCTCATTGCCACGTAGTACTCCATTGTGTATATAAACCACAATTTCTTTATCCATTCATCAGTTGATGGACATTTAGGCTCTTTCCATAATTTGGCTATTGTTGAGAGTGCTGCTATGAACATTGGGGTACAAGTGCCCCTATGCATCAGCACTCCTGTATCCCTTGGATAAATTCCTAGCAGTGCTATTGCTGGGTCATAGGGTAGGTCTATTTTTAATTTTCTGAGGAACCTCCACACTGCTTTCCAGAGCGGCTGCACCAATTTGCATTCCCACCAACAGTGCAAGAGGGTTCCCGTTTCTCCACATCCTCTCCAGCATCTATAGTCTCCTGATTTGTTCATTTTGGCCACTCTGACTGGCGTGAGGTGATACCTGAGTGTGGTTTTGATTTGTATTTCCCTGATAAGGAGTGACGCTGAACATCTTTTCATGTGCCTGTTGGCCATCCGGATGTCTTCTTTAGAGAAGTGTCTATTCATGTTTTCTGCCCATTTCTTCACTGGGTTATTTGTTTTTCGGGTGTGGAGTTTGGTGAGCTCTTTATAGATTTTGGATACTAGCCCTTTGTCCGATATGTCATTTGCGAATATCTTTTCCCATTCCGTTGGTTGCCTTTTAGTTTTGTTGGTTGTTTCCTTTGCTGTGCAGAAGCTTTTTATCTTCATAAGGTCCCAGTAATTCACTTTTGCTTTTAATTCCCTTGCCTTTGGGGATGTGTCGAGTAAGAGATTGCTACGGCTGAGGTCAGAGAGGTCTTTTCCTGCTTTCTCCTCTAAGGTTTTGATGGTTTCCTGTCTCACATTCAGGTCCTTTATCCATTTTGAGTTTATTTTTGTGAATGGTGTGAGAAAGTGGTCTAGTTTCAACCTTCTGCATGTTGCTGTCCAGTTCTCCCAGCACCATTTGTTAAAGAGGCTGTCTTTTTTCCATTGGATGTTCTTTCCTGCTTTGTCAAAGATGAGTTGGCCATACGTTTGTGGGTCTAGTTCTGGGGTTTCTATTCTATTCCATTGGTCTATGTGTCTGTTTTGGTGCCAATACCATGCTGTCTTGATGATGACAGCTTTGTAGTAGAGGCTAAAGTCTGGGATTGTGATGCCTCCTGCTTTGGTCTTCTTCTTCAAAATTCCTTTGGCTATTCAGGGCCTTTTGTGGTTCCATATGAATTTTAGGAATGCTTGTTCTAGTTTCGAGAAGAATGCTGGTGCAATTTTGATTGGGATTGCATTGAATGTGTAGATAGCTTTGGGTAGTATTGACATTTTGACAATATTTTTCTTCCAATCCATGAGCAGGGAATGTCTTTCCATTTCTTTAAATCTTCTTCAATTACCTTCATAAGCTTTCTATAGTTTTCAGCATACAGATCCTTTACATCTTTGGTTAGATTTATTCCTAGGTATTTTTTTGCTTCTAGTGCAATTGTGAATGGGATCAGTTTCTTTATTTGTCTTTCTGTTGCTTCATTGTTAGTGTATAAGAATGCAACTGATTTCTGTACATTGATTTTGTATCCTGCAACTTTGCTGAATTCCTGTATCAGTTCTAGCAGACTTTTGGTGGAGTCTATCGGATTTTCCATGTATAATATCATGTCATCTGCAAAAAGCGAAAGCTTGACTTCATCTTTGCCAATTTGGATGCCTTTGATTTCCTTTTGTTGTCTGATTGCTGATGCTAGAACTTCCAGCACTATGTTAAACAACAGCGGTGAGAGTGGGCATCCCTGTCGTGTTCCTGATCTCAGGGAAAAAGCTCTCAGTTTTTCCTCATTGAGGATGATGTTAGCTGTGGGCTTTTCATAAATGGCTTTTATGATCTTTAAGTATGTTCCTTCTATCCCGACTTTCTCAAGGGTTTTTATTAAGAAAGGGTGCTGGATTTTGTCAAAGGCCTTTTCTGCATCGATTGACAGGATCATATGGTTCTTCTCTTTTTTTTGTTAATGTGATGTATCACGTTGATTGATTTGCGAATGTTGAACCAGCCCTGCATCCCAGGAATGAATCCCACTTGATCATGGTGAATAATTCTTTTTATGTGCCGTTGAATTCGATTTGCTAGTATCTTATTGAGAATTTTTGCATCCATATTCATCAGGGATATTGGCCTGTAGTTCTCTTTTTTTACTGGGTCTCTGTCTGGTTTAGGAATCAAAGTAATACTGGCTTCATAGAATGAGTCTGGAAGTTTTCCTTCCCTTTCTATTTCTTGGAATAGCTTGAGAAGGATAGGTATTATCTCTGCTTTAAAAGTCTGGTAGAACTCCCCTGGGAAGCCATCTGGTCCTGGACTCTTATTTGTTGGGAGATTTTTGATAACCGATTCAATTTCTTCGCTGGTTATGGGTCTGTTCAAGCTTTCTATTTCCTCCTGATTGAGTTTTGGAAGAGTGTGGGTGTTTAGGAATTTGTCCATTTCTTCCAGGTTGTCCATTTGTTGGCATATACTTTTTCATAGTATTCCCTGATAATTGTTTGCATCTCTGAGGGATTGGTTGTAATAATTCCATTTTCATTCATGATTTTATCTATTTGGGTCATCTCCCTTTTCTTTTTGAGAAGCCTGGCTAGAGGTTTGTCAATTTTGTTTATTTTTTCAAAAAACCAACTCTTGGTTTCGTTGATCTGCTCTACAGTTTTTTTAGATTCTATATTGTTTATTTCTGCTCTGATCTTTATTATTTCTCTTCTTCTGCTGGGTTTAGGCTGCCTTTGCTGTTCTGCTTCTATTTCCTTTAGGTGTGCTGTTAGATTTTGTATTTGGGATTTTTCTTGTTTCTTGAGATAGGCCTGGATTGCAATGTATTTTCCTCTCAGGACTGCCTTCGCTGCGTCCCAAAGCATTTGGATTGTTGTATTTTCATTTTCGTTTGTTTCCATATATTTTTTAATTTCTTCTCTAATTGCCTGGTTGACCCACTCATTCGTTAGTAGGGTGTTCTTTAACCTCCATGCTTTTGGAGGTTTTCCAGACTTTTTCCTGTGGTTGATTTCAAGCTTCATAGCATTGTGGTCTGAAAGTATGCATGGTATAATTTCAATTCTTGTAAACTTATGAAGGGCTGTTTTGTGACCCAGTATATGATCTATCTTGGAGAATGTTCCATGTGCACTCGAGAAGAAAGTATATTCTGTTGCTTTGGGATGCAGAGTTCTAAATATATCTGTCAAGTCCATCTGATCCAATGTCTCATTCAGGGCCCTTGTTTCTTTATTGACTGTGTGTCTAGATGATCTATCCATTTCTGTAAGTGGGGTGTTAAAGTCCCCTGCAATTACCACATTCTTATCAATAAGGTTGCTTATGTTTATGAGTAATTGTTTTATATATTTGGGGGCTCCGGTATTCGGCGCATAGACATTTATAATTGTTAGCTCTTCCTGATGGATAGACCCTGTAACTATTATATAATGTCCTTCTTCATCTCTTGTTACAGCCTTTAATTTAAAGTCTAGTTTGTCTGATATAAGTATGGCTACTCCAGCTTTCTTTTGGCTTCCAGTCGCATGATAAATAGTTCTCCATCCCCTCACTCTCAATCTAAAGGTGTCCTCAGGTCTAAAATGAGTCTCTTGTAGACAGCAAATAGATGGGTCTTGTTTTTTTATCCATTCTGATACCCTATGTCTTTTGGTTGGCGCATTTAATCCATTTACATTCAGTGTTATTATAGAAAGATACGGGTTTAGAGTCATTGTGATGTCTGTATGTTTTATGCTTATAGTGATGTCTCTGGGACTTTGTCTCACAGGGTCCCCCTTAGGATCTCTTGTAGGGCTGGTTTAGTGGTGACAAATTCCTTCAGTTTTTGTTTGTTTGGGAAGACCTTTATCTCTCCTTCTATTCTAAATGACAGACTTGCTGGATAAAGGATTCTCGGCTGCATATTTTTTCTGTCTAGCACCCTGAAAATCTCGTGCCAATTCTTTCTGGCCTGCCAAGTTTCAAAAGAGAGATCAGTCACGAGTCTTATAGGTCTCCCTTTATATGTGAGGGCACGTTTACCCCTTGCTGCTTTCAGAATTTTCTCTTTATCCTTGTATTTTGCCAGTTTCACTATGATATGTCGTGCAGAAGATCGATTCAAGTTACGTCTGAAGGGAGTTCTCTGTGCCTCTTGGATTTCAATGCCTTCTTCCTTCCCCAGTTCAGGGAAGTTCTCAGCTATGATTTCTTCAAGTACCCCTTCAGCACCTTTCCCTCTCTCTTCCTCCTCTGGGATACCAATTATGCGTATATTATTTCTTTTTAGTGTATCACTTAGTTCTCTAATTTTCCCCTCATACTCCTGGATTTTTTTATCTCTTTCTCTCAGCTTCCTCTTTTTCCATAACTTTATCTTCTAGTTCACCTATTCTCTCCTCTGCCTCTTCAAGCCGAGCTGTGGTGGTTTCCATTTTATTGTGCATTTCGTTTAAAGCGTTTTTCAGCTCCTCGTGACTGTTCCTTAGTCCCTTGATCTCTGTAGCAAGAGATTCTCTGCTGTCCTGTATACTGTTTTCAAGCCCAGCGATTAATTTTATGACTATTATTCTAAATTCACTTTCTGTTATATTATTTAAATCCTTTTTGATCAGTTCATTAGCTGTTGTTATTTCCTGGAGATTCTTCTGAGGGGAATTCTTCCGCTTGGTCATTTTGGATAGTCCCTGGCGTGGTGAGGACCTGCAGGGCACTTCCCCTGTGCTGTGGTGTATAACTGGAGTTGGTGGGCGGAGCCGCAGTCAGACCTGATGTCTGCCCCCAGCCCACCGCTGGGGCCATAGTCAGACTGGTGTGTGCCTTCTCTTCCCCTCTCCTAGGGGCGGGATTCACTGTGGGGTGGCGTGGCCTGTCTGGGCTACTTGCACACTGCCAGGCTTGTGATGCTGGGGATCTGGCGTATTAGCTGGGGTGGGTAGGCAAGGTGCACAGGGGCAGGAGGGGCAGGCTTAGATCGCTTCTCCTTAGGTGATCCACTTCAGGAGGGGCCCTGTGGCAGCGGGAGGGAGTCAGATCCGGTGCCGCAGGTTTGGCTCCGCAGAAGCACAGTGTTGGGTGTTTGTGTGGAGCAAGCAAGTTCCCTGGCAGGAACTGGTTCTCTTTGGGATTTTGGCTGGGGGATGGGCGGGGGAGATGGCGCTGGCGAGCGCCTTTGTTCCCCACCAAACTCAGCTCTGTCGTCAAGGGGCTCAGCAGCTCTCCCTCCCTTTGTCCTCTAGCCTTCCCGCTTTCCGAGCAGAGCTGTTAACTTTGACCTCCCAGATGCTAAGTCCCGCTTGCTGTTGGAATACAGTCCGTCAGGCCCCTCCGCTTTTGCAAGCCAGACTCAGGGGCTCTGCGTGGCCGGCGAGCCGCCCCTCCGCCCTGGCTCCCTCCCGCCAGTCCGTGGAGCGCGCACCGCCTCGCCGCCCTTCCTACCCTCTTCCGTGGGCCTCTCGTCTGCGCTTGGCTCCGGCGACTCCATTCTGCTAATCCTCTGGCGGTTTTCTGGGTTATTTAGGCAGGTGTAGGTGGAATCCAAGTGATCAACAGGATGCGCAGTAAGCCCAGCGTCCTCCTATGCTGCCATCTTCCCTCCTTTTCCCCTCCCTAGTTTTATACATATACATATATATATATATATTAAAACTTAGTTTTCATACTGTACATACTATTTTGAAACTTCTTTTGTTAGTTTATTGTTTTTTATTATTTATTTATTATTAGTACCATCTCAGTATAGATTAAAATATACTTTTTTCTTCTGTACATTAAACAATTTAATCCCAATAGGCCATAAGCTATTATTAATAGACATTTACCTTTTTGATACTTCACCAGTATTATATGCAGTGCCACCTGCTCATTCTGGTACATACAATTTGGTAAACTTGGAGGACCATTTCTGTAGCATAGATTTAGAAGTGACATTATGTGGTCAAAGTGTCTCCATTTTAATCCTAAGGGAGGTCATATGTTCTCTCCCACAAAAGGTGCTTTCAGTACAATAACTAGACCGTACCAGAACTACAAAACTCTTTCGTCATCAAAAAGTGATGTCTGAGAATTCAGAGATAAAAGAAAATACATCTTTAGGTTTTCAGGAAAGCTAAGTGGACAAGAGTCAGGTGTCCTGGGGATGAAATTTGGGGTTCCTGGCTCTGCTAATAGCCTAATTCTTTCTCTTCACTTTTTCCAGGCCAAGGGCAAGATCCCAGAGGAAGCCTTCACTCAGTGACCTAGAATCTTGAAAACAAAGCCTTGTAAAGGAGCCCTTATATCTTCTCATTTTCATTCTTATATTTGTTATATCATTCCTCCAACCTGGGGTCACATCTATGACTATGTTTGGGCTTGGCAGACCATGAAGCCAAAGTTTACCATGTAGACTTGCTAGTTGCTCTGTATTTTCCCCACTCATGGTCCTTGTTTATTTGCATGTTAAAGAGTGATATTGCATGTTATATGTTGTGTGTCCGAGATTGCTCACCCCTGCCCCAAACATGAACCAATGACCAACAGATCTTATCTCACCTACTCATTTCTAGCAGTTTCTAGCATTTATTTATATCAGGCCTCCACAGTGCTTGAAAATTATAGAGTAAGTACTCCATTTTTTGACTGCCCTAAAATCCAAGCTTTCGGGATGCTTGGGTGGCTCAGTCAGTTAATCGGCCGACTTCAGCTCAGTTCATCATCTCGTGGCTTGTGGGTTCAAGGCCCGCATCAGGATCTGTGATGACAGCTTGGAGCCTGGAGTCTGCTTCAGATTCTGTGTCTCCTCTCTCTCTGAACTTCCCCCACTCACACTGTATCTCTTTCAAAAAATAAGTAAACACTAAAAAAATAATAATAAATAAAGTCCAAGTTTTGGTCCCTGTATCCTGACTACCTTTCCTCCACCAATTCACAGTAACTCACAAGCTGAGACACTTCTTATATTAATTTCTATAAACAAAGTTAACATCTTTTTCAAGTAAAGTGCCATATTTGTTGCAGTATTTATGGATTTCTTAATCATTTAACAGGTTTAAAATCATGCTAACATTTTTGTTAAGTTATTTTTAATGTGTCACTGGCAGTTTTTGGGTGTTGTGTAATTAATCGTATTTTTCCCACAAGCCCTATGTTATTTTTAAATTTTTGATTTTGAAATACTTATTGATTTATCAAAAAGTCAAAAAAAAATTGCAGAGAGATCACATATACATTTCATTCACCTACTGTAAGTGATAACATCTTACATTGCTACAGTACAATATCAAAACCCAGAAATGGACATTGGTACAGTCCACAAAGATTACTGAGATTTCACCAGTTTTACATGCACTTGTTTGTGTGTTAGAGTGTTTGTGTATAATATATGTGTATAATTTCATGCACTTTTACCAGCTAGATAGGTTTTGTAACTATCTCCACAAACAAAATACAAAGCTGTGTCATCACAAGATTCTCTCATGCTACCCTTCATAGCCAGATCCACTTTCTCCTTGGCCACACATCCCTAACCTCTGTCGAATACTCTTGCAATTTCAAATTTTTCATATAAATGGAATCATATAGTACATAACCTTTTGAAATGGATTTCTTTCACTCAGCATAATTCCCCTGAGAGCCATCCAAGTTGTTAAGTGTATTGATAATCTGTTCCTTTTTATTGCTAGAGTATCCCATGGTATGGATTTACCACTGTTTGTTTAACTATTCACCTGTTGAAAGACCTCTGGGCTGTTTCCACTTTTTAACTATTATAAATAAAATATTTATGTACAGGTTTTTGTGTGAACACAAATTTTAATTTCTCTGGGTAAATTTCCTAGACAGCAATTGCTGTATTATCCAGTAATTACATGATTAGTTTGGGAAGAAAAAAACCTGCCAAATTGTTTTCCAGAGTGCCTGTACCATTTTGCATTCTCACTAGCAATACCTTAGTGACTCAGTTTATCCATACACTTGTCTGCATTTGGTGTTGTCACTATTTTTTAGCCATTCTGATAAGTGTATTTAATATTTTATTGTGTATTTCCATGATGATTAAAGATGTTAAATACCTTTTCATATGCTTATTTTCCATCATTAAAATCTATGCTCTTGTGTTTTGCCCATTGTCTTAATGGGATTAAGAGGCCAGAAGGTGGTTTCTGAGCCCTGCCTCAGGATAATAGGAAGAATAAGAAAATGTAATTCTCCTTGAGACTTTTCTTGGATTTGTAACAAACAAAGTGTCACAGACTTTGAGTCTGGAGTTCTCTCTTGTCCAGCAAGAGAGTGAATACAGAATTGAATATGAGAGAGGATAATGTCTGGGAGGAGACAAGAGCCCCGAGTAAGGGTCCTTGCTCCACATTTATTAGGATTAGAAGGCTTACAAACATGATGGACATACAAAAAGAGACAATGAAACAGTGATCATTAACTCAAGTGTGTGAGAGAAAGAAGGGGATTTCAAAGATATGCGGTGTTAGGGGTTTGGGTCAATATAAAACAAAAACCTGGTGCCAAGCAGATCATTGTTTATGGAAGGCACAAAATTGCCTAGGGGTTAAGACAGATAGAGCATGCTACCTCAAGGTCAAGAAAGCACCTTTTTTTTTTTTTTTTTTTTTTTTTTTTTTTTTTGCTAATCAGCTCCAGGCAATTTCACCCTGCTGTATTTGTCTATCACTCTGTTTACCTGTTTACCTATTCTGGATGCTTTCATCCTATGGAAGCAGCTTTTTTGCTCTACACTTTTGTTCTTTGCTGGGGGCACTTTCGACCTGATTACCTATTCTCGGAATTTTCATCCTAAGCCTTGTTAACCCATTGGTACAAGCTCCGAGAATTCCTAAACTTATCCCAACAACAAAAGGTGGGAGAATATCTGGGTCTATCTTGGGGTATCTGGATAGAACAGGAAAAAAGGGAAGCTGTGGGGTGGGAAAAAACAGTGGAAGGAGATATGGGGAGGAGGAATGCCTTATACATGATTCAGGATCCAATATCTCTGCCTCCTCTATAGGATGCAAAACATTATACTTGTAAACCTGTGGTTTTCAACCCTGGATATACATTAATATCCCATTCAATGCCCAGACTCAACAAATTTCATCAGAATTTCTAAGGGTAGATCCAGTCATCAGTATTTTTAAGGTTCCCTAGTTGATTCTAATGAGCTGTCAAAATCAAAAACCTTATCTAATGGTATATTAGTTTGATAAGATTGTCATAACAAGATTCCACAGACTGAGTGGCTTAAACAACAGAAATTTCTTTCTCACTGTTCTGGAAACTAGAAAGCCCAAATCTGAGTATCTGTAGCACTAGTTTCTTCTGAAACCTCTCAGATGGTCACCACTCTCTTGTTCCTTCTTCACATACTCATCTTTCTGTGCATACATAGCCATGGTATCTCTCTGTATATCCTAAACTCCTCTCATAGGAACACCAATCAGATTGCATTAGGGCCTACCCTAATGGCCTCATTTTATCTTAATCTCCTCTTTAAAGGCCCTATCTTCAAATCCAATCATGTTCTGAGGTACAAAATGTTAGAGCTTCAACAGGAATTTGAATGAGACACAATTCAGTCTGCAACAGATGGTGTACGAAATACTTTGGTCTGAGAAATTCAGCTGCCTTTTAGCTGCCTTCCTATAACTACCACATAACAATTTTGCAATCACCTTGTTTGGCAGAAGTTGGTATTGGGGCCACACGTAGCTGCAAAGGAAGAAACAAATGAGGCACTTTGCTGTGAACACTATTGTCCTCCCCAAAATTTGGATTCTATAATTTAAAAGAATAATCAGTATAAAATATATACTACACTTTTATGCCCAAGGCAGATAGAAGCACTCCCTCAATTATTGTGTCCATTCTACCTAATTTTCCAACCACAATTTTCTTGGGTTCAAACAAAATTGCTGTTTGAGAGACACCTATGCTCACTCTCCCATCCTCCCAAATCCCCTGTCCCAGACTGCCTGGCTCACCACAACTTAGCATACATATGTTTAATCAATGTCATTCATCTACTCATTCATTCATTAAACAAATATTTATTGGCTGCTAATGATATGAGAGACACTGTGATAAGTACTAGAGATTAAAGCAGAGAACCTGACAGACATGGTCCTGGTTCCCATTGAACTTACATTTTAGAGGGTTTGATACACTCAGGGGAAAAAAGTGTTATTAAGAAAATAATATGGGGAAATATTATAGAGAGCCACTAGGGTGGGAAGGGCAGGAAAAATTTTTCTGAAGAAATGATTTAATCTGATACTCAAATAGCAAGAAGCAGTCAGCTTTGGAAAGATACTTGAACTGAGGGAACAGCAGAGGGAGCAGCAAGAAGAAAGGTCCTAAAGTATGAACAAGGTTGACACATTTAAGAAAAAGCTTGGATGCCAGTGTGCATTAGGAAAACAGTGTTAGGAAATGAGGTCAGAGTGGTAGGAGGGGCCAGATCACAGAAGGCTTTATGGGCCATGGTAAGCAGTCTGGGTTTTGTTGTTATTAAGATGGAGCCACTAAGAAAGGAATGAATATTATTAAAATTTACTTTATTAAAGCTGACTCTAAATGTTCTTTGTAGAACAGACTGAAATAGTAGGAGCAAGGAGCTGAGATAGGAGACTACTACAAACACAAGAATGAGAAGTTACTGTGGCATGGACCAGGGTCTTAGCAATGGAAAGGGTGAGAAGGAGTTTGAAATGAGATGTATTCCAGAAGTATTGAACTTTCTGGTGAAATCCATGCTTGTGGTGAAGGGCATATAGAGGAATCAAGTGTGTCTCTTGGAATGTTGATTTTTGCACCTGGGTTAGAGTGGTTTTTTTAGATGAAGAATTGAGTGGAAGGTCAGGTTTAGTGCAATGCCGGGAAATTGTTCTGTTTTGGTCATGTTGTTTGTGGAGCCTATGAAAAATCTGAGTGGGGTCATGTTGTTGGATATATAAGTCTGGAGCTTCTGAGAATATTCTTGGCTATGGAAAAAACAAAACAGCTGTACAATTTAACAAAATAATTCAATCAAAATATTTGATTCCACATATCAGCAGGACTCAGCTCTAGATTTTGGAAGGAATACAAAGACATTTTAAAAATCAACCTACTGAGCTATAACTTATGTTCAATATAGTGCACCCATTGTAGGTGTATAATTTAATAAATTTGGATAAATTCATTTACATATATAACCACTACAGTGGACATATCGAACATCGATACGTAGGCTTCTAAGATCCTTGTCACTTTCTTCATGAAGTTCATCATGTTGTTAGAAAGAAATGCAATACCTAAGTTAGACAAAAATATAAGGAAGTAAAGGGTAAGTTTCAATGACTATAACAGTTCTTGAGGGATGTCACTTTGGTGAGAATATCCATTGGGAAATGCCTGACTCTAATGCAAATACATTTGGGGCAAGAAGCTTCCCATCAATGTAAAATGTCAGGGGAAAGTCAATCCAGGGCACATGACTTTCTTGTCCCCAGAAATCTCACCAATCTGAAATGCCCATAATTATTTGTCTTAAAATATTTGGAATTATCTTTGGAATATAAGTAATAAAATGCACATATATCTTCCAAAAGAGATGTCTGTGGGATATGTAGAAAGCCAGCATTCCACTAACATGCTTATGATGTCATTATAAGATTTATTGGCTGTCACCTAATCAGAGAATAGGAACTTCAGTATAAATAAGGGATTAGTAAAGCAAGTACTCCATATCTTCTCAACAACTCTGTTTTTATTTTTTAACCTGACAAGAGAAATATTTCCTTCCTTTCAGATATCTTAAATCATTTGGTGGTGACAAGCCCTATCAGGAAGCATGTGATATTTGTTTTAGTCCAGAGAAAAAGAGGATTTTGGGGAGAGCATGAGTTCATTTAGGGATTGGGGGAAGCCCTAGAAAATGGTGTGTGTGCGTGTGGCAGGGGGATGTATAGACAAAGTACATGGGTTAATAAATTTTTAATGTCTATGTTTATTCATATTGATGGTAACATGTACAACGTGGCCACAGTGTGAGAGATGGAGGCTATGTCCGATCCTAACAGTATGAGTCTTGACTTATCTAGGTGGATACAACTTTGCTACTGTTGAATGTTTAATCTTTCTGCAACAGAAACCAGTGTTGAGTCCCAAATATGGGACTGGCTGAATAGATTGGACCTTTTCACTCTGAAAAAGCCAATGACTCTTTTGAAAGAAATACACACATAGTATGGGTAATGGTTTGCCTGCAGGGTGACTGCCATCACCTTTATCTAAAAGTATAGTGTTTGATCCACTGCCATGGAATTCTCAGAAAACATTATATCAAACTCAGAGATCCACTTTATAGCAATAATGTGTGGAAATGAACCCACAAACATGGAATTCACTGGTCATATGACACTTTGCACCACCCAGAAGCTGCAGCTTAATAGAGGATTGGAATGGATTGCTGAAGGCCCAGGTGAGGTTCCATTTAAAGGCAATATTTTAATAGCATTGGGAGTCATCCTCTAGGACTCAGAATACACCATGAGTAAAAGACTTTTATGTGGTTCTGGTCCTCAAAAAAGATAGTATGTGGATCTAAAAAACAAGGGAGTATAAGCAGGACCCATAATTTGGTATCATTCCAATTGACCAGGTTAGCAAAATTTGGGTGCCTGATTTCTCTAACTCTGGGTTATTGAATTATAAGCTACAACTCCCACTTGTGCACTTTGTCCTCCTTGGGTTTATCAACTATCCTACAAGAAGAGAAGTCACCATCCTGGCAGAGGAAATGAACTCTTTATCATCAGGAGAGGGTATGGACATTATTACACATTGAGGGAAGGAGGAAATACGTTTGGCTACCAAGCAATCCACTGATAGCTTCTTAATACTCTGCTTCCCAGTTTTGACAGTAAAAGGACAATGGAGAAACATAGGCTAGGGAAGAATAAGTTGACCAAGGATGAGGGTCTATATAATGCCACTCATAACCTATCATAACCATAAGATTTAGGAGCTGAAGATGAAGGGAATCTAGAATGTGTAGTGGAAGAAAAAGATTGGTATTGGTTGTGTCCAAAAGACTAGATGCAATGATATGGGCTGGTAATTATTAAATTCTAAATTTCCCTCAGTAATATAGACCCATTGGATCCTAGAGAATCTGCTTTCTGGGCATATGTGGAGAAGTGGATTCAATCAGAACAAAGGGTAGACAGTGAGGAACTCAGAGTTATGTTCTCTAGATATCCCATTCAAAGGATGATCTGTTGCTCACCCTCTGGGAATTGATATCAGCAGATAGCCTTCAGCTATCAGTGGTTTCAGGGATAACCTCTTCTGGAGAGAGCTGTCTTGCCCATAGTCATACCCTCCCTATGGTGTTGCTCACTGATGGAGGTAGGGTATAAAGGCCCAGGCATTTAGGCCCAATGCCTGACAAATCTCGTGGGAAATTTTAGCTCCTCAATGCCACATGGAGTGGGCAAAAGCTATGACTAGACTTGCATCATAGATTGACTTTTCCCTTGGCCTAATCCTAGTTCTTTCTCCAATCTATAGTTTTTAATCCTTATAGAACTTGGTAATAACTATCTAGCATACTAAATTTAATCTCAAAGATTGTTTCTTGAGACTACCTCAGGACCCCCTTCAGCTCTTCTAAATGATAACTTGCATATTTGTCTGCTTTTCTTAATGCTATCTTTCTAGCATCCAGAAGAGTGCCTATAGCATGGTAGAACCTTAATAATTATTGTTGAGTGGGAATGTAAAATGGTACAACCACTTTGAAGAAGAGTTTGGAAGTTTTTAAAAAGTTAAACTTATACTATACCTACCATATAATATATCCATTCTACTCCTAGATAATTATTCAAGAGAAATGAAAAAATAATTCCAACCAAAGACTTGTACATAAGTTTCATAATAACTTTATTCATAATAGCTCAAAACTAGAAACAAGTGAAACACCTACCACTTGGTAAATGGAAAAACAAATTGTTGAGTACTGTTAAGCAATAAAAGGAACAAACTATTGATACACTTAACAACATGGATGAATCTCAAGCTAATTGTGAAAAATCAAATAATCTAGAAGAAAAAGAATATATACCTGTATTTTTCCATGTATATAAAAGTCTAGAACATTAATGATTTATAGTAACAAAGCAAATCAGTGCTTGCCTAAGGATGGTCAAACGGGTACAAGAGGGAGTGAGGAAGAATTAGAAAGGAGTGTGAGCAATTTGGGGAGTTTAATTAATATGTTCATTATCTTTATAGAAGTGATGATATGATTTCATACATGTGTCAAAACTTAACAAGTTGTACAATTTAAATATATACAGTTAATTGCATGTCAATTATATGTCAAAAAGTCTGTTAAAATAATTGTTGGTTGGATAAAAGAATGAATTCATAACCTAAGACAGCTGTTTCCCAAAAACCTACTTCAAATGCACATTCTCTGTTTCACATTTCACAATTAAGTAACCAGGCCCCTAAGTTTTCACTCTCTGCAAATCTTAGGAATGAGCTTTAGAAAAATAATTGCCCATTCTATCCTTATCTTGTACATGGAAGACCCAACAAACACAGCCCCACCCCAAACCTTGGTAAAAACTGGTATGAAAGAAAAGACTTCTTGGACAATCAGCTCTGATCTGGCCAAGACTTGGCAGCAGTGAACACACTTGATATCTCATAGGCAAAAGATGAGCTTGCTGAAATTGTTGGCACTAGTCAGGATCATCACAGCACCAGCCTACAACATCTGTTGAAAAGAGACACTGTGAGCCATGGGCTGAAAAATCTGTGTGGTAAGTAAGAGCTATATTGGAAACTATGAGAAGGAAATAAGAAAATCTATATGACAATGAAAAAAACACATTTATTATATGCAACTCTCTCATACTTTAGAGAGGGGATATAAAAAATGATTCTATATGTGCGAGAACAGGGTGATGTATACGTGAGTATTCGGTCATAAGAAGCTAAGAGATGTAAATGGCTCCACTTAGGACACAGAGTTGGAGAGGAGATTGTTCAAGAAGGACAGGGGCTGATCCTCTTCTATCTCTTAAGACTGCAGGGAAAGGAAGCAAGACACCCTGATGAAAAAAGTTTGATGAAGTTTTATTGTGCAATGTACCCAGTAACTTATTCTTTTGTTCCCCTGAGAATATCAATAAAAGGCACCTTGAATATTTTTTGTAATTAAATTTATCATTGGTTGAGGCATGGGAAATGTATTTCAACACCTGCTGTCAAAGTTGGGTCAAAAACAAAGGTGCCCCTAAGTGTCTCAATAATATTCTGCTTCAATAAAGTTGCTGCCCATTATTGCAAATTATTTCAACTGAAGTTGAATGGTTAAATATGGACTTTACCTTCAGAGAAATGGATTAATTCTGAAGAAACAGCAGTTTCAAACTTGCCACAAGTACAGTGGCAGAAGATGCTCCAGTGTTCTTCAGAGAGGTTTTAAAAACACTGCATGGATTTTGACAGGTGCCTACTGCTTCCTACTCCTACCCTGTTCTTGCCCCGTGTTGTGCCTGTTCAATTGGCTGTCTTCCAGTCCTAAGAAGAGAAGATGTAGATTGCTCTGGTCTTTTTTTGGCAACTTAATTTCAACTTCACCCCACAACAATGCCCACAGAATGGATAAACTGTTGTTTGATGATGTTCAATGGTTATTACAGGGACCAGTAACATAGAGTGAAGGTCTAAAGAAAACTGGGGTTGATGTTGAGCCTCAGATAGAAATCTGAACTGTTTCAGATTGCACAAAATATGGAGGAGATTAAATGTTCTTTTTCAGATGTTTTTCACGAATCCTCCAGTAATTAGATCCATACTCTGGTGTCTACCTTGGAAGATACTTACTACTACCAGTTTCTGAGCCTTTTATGTTTCTGAAATTTATTTCCTAAAGACTTGGTGTTTAGTTTCTATGGTCTGCTTAGGATTTATTACAGATCAATCTGTTTTCCAGGTTCCAAAATTTTGCTGAGATTTTTTTTGTTTGAAGTCCTTTTTTCCCACCTTTTCTTTACTTGAGGATGTTTTCTATTGGGAGCAAAAAAGCATTTGAGTTCAACTTTCCAGGAATAAGCAGTTCATGGATAGATTTTTCTCAATGCTCACTATGCTTTTATTGCTGGGATAAATCCTTTGTGATCATATTTTTTTTAAGCAAAACAATTTTTTAAATTTAAATTCAAGGAAGTTAACATACCATGTAGTATTGGTGTCAGGAGTAGATCCCAGTGAATCATCATTTAACATATAACAGCCAGGGCTCATCCCAAAAAGTGGCCTCCTTAGTGCCCATCACCCATTCAGCCTATCCCCTCATCCACCTCCCCTCCAGCAACCCTGTTTGTTCTCTGTATTTGAGAATCTCTTCTGGTTTAACTCCCTTTCTGTTTTTATCTTATTTTATTTTTCCTTCCCTTTCTCTATGTTAATCTGCTTTGTTTTTTTTTTATTTTTTTTCCTTTTTGTGCAATGTTTTTTATTTTTTATTTTTTTTTCAATATATGAAATTTATTGTCAAATTGGTTTCCATGCAACACCCAGTGCTCATCCCAAAAGGTGCCCTCCTCAATACCCATCACCCACCCTCCCCTCCCTCCCACCCCCCATCAACCCTCAGTTTGTTCTCAGTTTTTAAGAGTCTCTTATGCTTTGGCTCTCTCCCACTCTAACCTCTTTTTTTTTTATCTGCTTTGTTTTTTAAATTCTACACATGAGTGAAATCATATGGTATGTCTTTCTCTGACTGACTTATTGAACTTAGCATATTACTCTCTAGCTCCATCCATATTGTTGCAAATGGCAAGGTTTTATTCTTTTGATGGCCAAGTAATAGTCTAGTGTGTGTGTGTGTGTGTGTGTATACACACATACATGCCACATCTTCTTTATCCATTCAGTTGATAGACATTTGGGCTCGAGAAACAAATTTCGGTTGCTAAACCACCTAGTGTGTGGCATTTTTGTTATGTCAGCCTGACAGTCTAAAATAAGCATTATGAACAGGTTGCAGAGTTTTGCAAGTTATAAAGCAGGCACAATAGCCTGTCACAGAAAGGATGAAAATAAAGTGATGATCAAAACTATCAATGACCTGTGAAACCAAGAGAAACACGGTTTATTTGTATTAGTATCAGGCAAAATAGAGATCAAGCATTATTTGAAATAAAGAAGGCTACTATATAATCATAAAAAGAAAATTTATTGGGGTGTCTGGGTGGCTCAGTCAGCTAAGCGTCCAACTTCAGCTCAGGTCATCATCTCATGATTTGTGAGTTTGGGGCCTGCATTGGGCTCTATGCTGACAGCTCAGAGCCTGGAACCTGCTTCAGATTCTGTGTCTCCCTCTCTCTCTGCCCCTCCCCCACTCATGATCTCTCTCTCAAAAATAAATAAACTTTAAGAAAAAAAGAGAAAATTGGGGGCGCCTGGGTGACTCAGTCGGTTAAGCATCCGACTTCGACTCAGGTCACTATCTCATGGTTCCTGGGTTTGAGCCGTGCATGGGGCTCTGTGCTGGCAACTCAGAGACTGGAGCCTGCTTTGGATTCTGTGTCTCCCTCTCTGTCTGCACCTTCCCTACTTGTGCTCTGTCTCTGTCTCTAACAAATATATACACATTGGAATTTAAAAAAAAAGAAAATTTATTAAAATATAAAAATTATGAATTTATATTTACCTGATGACATAGCTTCAAAAATATATAAAGCAATAAGTAACAAAGTTACTAGAAACAGATAGTAAAAGTCATTTTTGTTTACACAACAAGGAAAATTCATTTGCTTATATAACTGAGAGTCCAGAAGTAGAGGCGACTTCAAGGTTAGTCGATACAATGGCTCAGAGGTATAAAGATACAGGCTCAATCTTGAACCAATCACTGTGACCAGGGGCATAAGTTTATTGAGTTCACTTAGACAGTCTGGACCCACCCTTAGAGCTAGTGGCCAATTTCCACCCAAACACATGACTGTAGGAGAGAAGAGGTGCAATAATGAAAATCTGAGTCCATTAGAACAGTGAGGAATGAATATTGTGCAGGTAAACAAAGATGTAACCTGTAGGCACCAACTCAAAGCACATTTATGAATATGAGTATAGTAATACCTATAATAGTTAAATCTTTACTTGTTTCCAAATACTGTCTATCCAGGTAATGAAGACAGGTATTTCTATTCAGGAAATACCTACATTGATTAATGAATAAGGGCGGAGGAGCCTGGGTGGCTCAGTCGGTTGAGGTCCGACTTAGGCTTAGGTCATGATCTTGCAGTTTGTGGGATCGAGCCCCACATCGGGCTCTGTGCTGACAGCTCAGAGCCCGGAACCTGCTTCACATTCTGTGTCTCTCTCTCTGCCCCTCACGCGCTTGTGCAATCTCTCTCTCTCTCTCTCTCTCTCTCTCCCTCGCTCTCAAAAAAAAAAAAATTAGTTAATGGGTAGTTACAAAGCACTAAAGCTCTCACTCATGCAGCATAAATTTTAGAAGAATCTCAAAGACATCCAGTGTGGACAAGCTTAAATCTCATTTTCTTTCTCAAGTTTTTATCAGGGCCTTTTCTTCACTATTGTACTTAGATATTATTGTGTCAGGATAGTTTTACTATAAGGGAATGAATTCTTCATCTTTATTGTTTTATCAAGTTTTACCACTCTGTAAACATATAACACAAATTTCATAAAGATATGAAAGACAGGAACAAAGAACATTGTTACCATTCATAGTCATCAACAAATTTCTTTAAAGGGCATTATTAGCCCTTTAGTGGCCCAGTTGGTTAACCATCCAACTCTTGATTTCAGCTTAAGTCATGATTTCACAGTTTGTGGGATCTCTCTCCTCTCTCTGCCCCTTCCCCAATCACACTGTTTCTCTCTCTCTCAAATAAATAAATAAATAAATAAACAAACAAACTTAAAAAAAGAGCATCATTGAATTTTAATATGGAATATCTTTAAAAGCTCTGGGCTTTTAGAAGAAAGTCAGCCTCATATAAATGTACTAAAATCAAACAATATCTTCCATTAGCACATGTACTTGTAAATACTAGCACACCTCAAACATTGCAGGATTGCTTCCAGAACACAATAAAGTGAATATCTCAATAAAGTGAGTCAAATGAATTTTTTGGTTTCACAATGGATATAAAAGGTATGTTTATACTAAACTGAAGTCTAGTAAGTGTGCAATAGCATTATGTAAAAAAAAATTGTACATCTTAATTTAAAAGTACTTTATTGCTGGGGCACCTGGGTGGCTCAGTCAGTTAAGCGTCCTAGTCTTGATTTTGACTCAGGTCATGATCTCACGATTGTAAGATCAATTCCCACATCAGGCTTTATTCTGGGCATGGAGCCTGCTTGAGATTCTCTCTCCCTCTCCCTCTGCCCCTCCCCCACTTGTGGTCTCCCTCTCTCTCAAAAAAATTAAAAATAATTTATTGCTAAAAAATGTTAACCACCATCTGAGCAGTGGGTCATAATCACTGATCACAAATCACCATAATAAAATAATAATGAAAAAGTTATAACATTGTGAGAATTATCAAAATGGAACACAGAGTCCTGAAGTGAGAAAGTAATGTTGGAAAACTGCCAAAATGTGACACAAGTTGCCACAAATATTCAATTTGTAAAAATCACAGTGTATGTGAAGCACAATAAAGCAAAATGCAATAAAACGAGGTATGCCTGTAGGTTAATAGGAATATTTGTCTTAAACACAAAATATGCATGTAAAAGAAAATTTTAAATAAGATAACAATCCAATCTGAAAATATACAGATATGAAAACCAAACACCAAGAGATAAAAATTTAAACTTTTAATAAACATGCTTTATATCATTTAGATAAATTGTGTGGTGTATTTTGTTTGTTTCTTTGTGGTTTTTTTGCTCACATTTTGCCTCAGGCTGCATCTACACAGTCAAACTAGTTTAATCATGTTTACTCTTTAGTTTGTTCTTTGTTATAGTTCTTTGAGATGTAGAGTTAGGTTGTTTAGTTAAGATGTTTTTTTTTAATGTAGACATTTTCACTATAAATTTTCCTGTAGTACTGCTTTTGCTATATTCTATAAGTTTTAATATGTTGCGATTTTGTTTTCATTTTTTTCCAGATACTTTTATATTTCATTTTTAATGTTTTCTTTGGCTTATTGGTTGTTCAAAACTGTGTTGTTTAATTTCTACCTATTTATGAATTTTGTAATTTTCTTTGTGCTATTTTTTATTTTTATTTTTTAATTAAGAAAATTTTCATTATGTACACTTTGGCCATTTCTGCAATTGATTTCTAGTTTCATTACATTGTGGTCAGAAAAGATAATTGGTATGATTTCAGTGTTCTTAAATTCATTAAGACTTGCTTTGTAACCTAACATGTGATCTATTCTGGATAACGTTCCATGGATGCTTGAGAAGAATGTAAAATCTGTTGTTGAGTTAAAAATTCTGGGTATGTCTCCAGATGGCCAACCAACACATGAAAAAATGCTTAACATCACTCATCATCAGGGAAATACAAATCAAAACCACAATGAGATACCACCTTACACCTGTCAGAATGGCTAACATTAACAACTCAGGCAACAGATGTTGGTGAGGATGTGGAGAAAGAGGATCTCTTTTGCATTGTTGGTAGGAATGCAAGATGGTGCAGCCACTCTGGAAACCAGTATGGAGTTTTCTCAAAAAAATAAATATAGAACTACCTTATGACCCAGCAATTGCACTACTAGGCATTTATCCACAGGATACAGGTGTGCTATTTCAAAGGGACACATGCACCCCCATGTTTATAGCAGCACTATCAACAATAACCAAAGTATGGAAAGAGCCAAAATGTCCATCAATGGATGAACGGATAAAGAAGAAGTGGTATGTATATACAATGGAGTATTACTCTGCAATCAAAAAGAATGAAATTCTGCCATTTGCAACTACGTGGATGGAACTGGAGGGTATTATGCTAAGTGAAATTAGTCAGAGAAAGACAAAAATAATATGACTTCATTCATATGAGGACTTTAAGAGACAAAACAGATGAACATAAGGGAAAGGAAGCAAAAATAATATAAAAACAGGGAGGGGGACAAACCAGAAAAGACTCATAAATATGGAGAACAAACTGAGGGTTACTGGAGGGGTTGTTGGAGGGGAGATGGGATAAATGGGTAAGGGGCATTAAGGAATATACTCCTGAAATCATTGCTTCACTATATGTTAAGTAACTTGGATGTAAATTTTAAAAAATAAAAAGTAAAGTTAAAAAAAATTCTGTGTATGTCTGTTATTCAAATCTACTACTTTTTAAAAATTCTCTGTTTGTTTGATCTATCCAGTATTAAAAGTTGGGTATTGAAGTCTCCTACTATGAGTGTTTTGCTCTCAATTTATCCTTTCTTCCAAGGTCTGTTTTATATATTTAAGTGCTCTGGTGTGGTATGCATATATAATTGTTATTATAGCCATTTTGCTCTCTTTTTATTACCATTTGCATGGAATATTTTTTTCTGTGCCTTTACTTCCACCTATGTGGGTCCTTAAATCTAAAGTGAGTCCCTTACTCTTAAATACAAAGAACAATCTGAAGGTTGATGGGGTGGTGGGGAAGAGGGGAAAATGGGTGATGGGCATTGAAGAGGGCACTTGTTGGGATGAGCACCGGGTGTTGTATATAAGCAATGAACCACGGGAATCTACCCCAAAAAACAAGAGCACACTTTACACATTGTATGTTAGGCAATTTGACAATAAATTATATTAAAAAATTAATAAAGTGAGTCACTTATAGGCAGAATATAGTTGGATCTTGTAATTTATTCATTCAATGACTTTATGTCTTTTCAGTTTAATTCATTTATATTTAAAGTAATTATTTATAGGGAAGGGTTTACTATTGCCATTTGAAAAACTGTTTTGTTTGTCTTATAGTTCTTTTATCCTTATTTTTCTCTTTTGCTATCTTCCTTTGTGTTAAAAACTTGAATAAACATTTCTCCAAAGAAAACACAAATGGCCAACAGGTATCTGAAAAGATGCTCACTGTCACTAATCATCAGAGAAATGCAAATTAAAACCACAATGAGATCACACCAAATATATTATAATGGCTATGATAAAAAAAAAACAAAAAACAAAAGACAAATGTTAATGAGTATGTGAAAAGACTGGAACCCTTGTACACTGTTGCTGGGAATGCAAAATAATTCAGTCTCTATGACAAATAGTATGGAGGTTGCTCAAAAATTAAAAACAAGACAACCATCAAAGGAGTCTACCCCAAAAACCGAGAGCACCCTTTACATACTGTATGTTAGCCAATTTGACAATACATTATATATATAATAAATATGTAATAAATATATATGTATATTATATATGTATATATATAATACATTACATATACACATATATATATATAATGTACATATATATAATCAGTCCAATGTATTGTATATAATATGATCAATATAAGAAAAATGCAATCTGTTTAAATTAAAATCAAGGTAAATAAATTTTTAATGGGAAAAAAATTTTAAATATAAAAAAAGGACAACCATGTGATACAGAGATCTCACTTCTGAATATTTATTGAAAATAATTAAAATCAGGATCTTGAAGAGATATTAGCAGTCCATGTTCATTGCAGAATTATTCACAATAGCCAAGATGTGGAAACAACCAAAAGGTGCATAGAAAGATAAATGAATAAAGATATGTGATATATACATACAATGGAATATTATGAAACTTTAGGGAAGAAGAAAATCCTGCCATATGCAACAACATGGAGGAAACCTGAGGACATTTTGCTAAGTGAGATAAGCCAGTCACAGAAAGATAAATATTGCATGATGACCCTTATATGTGGCATCTAAAATAATCAATCTCATATATTCAAAGAAGAGAATGGTGGTTATCAGGGGCTAGGGAGGAGGAGGGAGAAATGGGGAGTTACTGCTAATCAACATGTATAAATTTCAATTATGTAAGATGAATAAACTCTAGAGAGCTGATGTACAACATTGTGCCTCCAGATAACCATACTGTGTTGGTACATGATCTGTTAAGAAGATAGATCTCATGTTAAGTGTTATTTCCAAAATAAATAAATAAAAATAATCATGTTGGTTGTTTCGTTTGTTACTGATCTCATGATTGACTAAGCCAACTGAGAAACCTGGCCAATCAGTCATTTTATAACAGTCAACATACTTTTTGATGTTTTTAATAAAAGAAACGGCAGCTGGGAAGATGGCGGCGTACGAGGATGCTGGGCTCACCGCGTGTCCTGCTGATCACTTAGATTCCACCCACACCTGCCTAAATAACCCAGAAAACCGCCAGAAGACTAGCAGAACGGAGTCTCCAGAGCCAAGTGCGGACAAGAGGCCCACGGAAGAGGGTAGGAAGGGTGGTGAGGCGGTGCACGCTACACGGACTGGCGGGAGGGAGCCAGGGTGGAGGGGCGGCCCGCCGGCCGAGTAGAGCCCCCAAGTCTGGCTTGCAAAAGTGGAGGGGCCAGACAGAGTGTGTTCCGACAGCAAGAAGGACGTGGCATCTGGAAGGTTATAAGCTAACAGCTCTGCTTGGAGAACGGGAGGGCTGGAGGACAATGGGAGAGAGAGTTGTTGAGCCCCTTGGCGGGAACAAAGGTGCTCGCCAGGGCCATCTCCTTCACCCATCCCCCAGCCAAAGTCCCAAAGGGAACCAGTTCCTGCCAGTGAACTAGGTTGCACCACGCAAACACCCAACTCTGTGCTTCTGAAGATCCATCCCTCTGGCGGGACTGACTCCCTCCCGGAGCAAACAGGTCCCCTCCAAAAGCAGATCTCCGAAGGAAAAGCGAGCTGAGCCTGCCCTTCCTGCCCCTGTGCACCTTGCTGATCCACCCCAGCTAATACACCAGATCCTCAGCACCACAAGCCTGGCAGTGTGCAAGTAGCCCAGACGGGCGACACCACCCCACAGTGACTCCTGCCCCTGGGAGAGGGAAAGAGAAGGCACAGACCAGTCTGGCTGTGGCCCCAGCGGTGGGCTGGGGGCAGACATCAGGTCTGACTGTGACCCTGCCCAACAACGCAAGTTATTCAAGACAGCATAGGGGAACTGCCCTGCAGTTCCGCACCACTCCAGGGACTATCCAAAATGACCGAACGGAACAATTCCCCTCAAAAAAACATCCAGGAAATAACAACAGCTAATGAACTGATCAAAAACGATTTAAACAATATAACAGAAAGTGAATTTAGAATAATATTCATAAAATTAATTGCTGGGCTTGAAAACAGTATAAAGGACAGCAGAGAATCTCTTGCTACAGAGATCAAGGGACTAAGGAACAGTCAGGAGGAGCTAAAAAATGCTATAAATGAACTGCAAAATAAAATGGAGACGACCACAGCTCGGACTGAAGAGGCAGAGGAGAGAATAGGTGAACTAGAAGAAAAAATTATGGAAAAAGAAGAAGCTGAGAAAAAGAGAGATAAAAAAAATCCAGGAGTATGAGGAGAAAATGAGAGAACTAAGTGATGCACTAAAGAGAAATAATATACGCATAATTCGTATACCAGAGGAGGAAGAAAGAGGGAAAGATGCTGAAGGTGTACTTGAAGAAATCATAGCTGAGAACTTCCCTGATCTGGGGAAGGAAAAAGGCATTGAAATCCAAGAGGCACAGAGAACTCCCTTCAGACGTAACTTGAATCGATCTTCTGCATGACATATCATAGTGAAACTGGCAAAATACAAGGATAAAGAGAAAATTCTGAAAGCAGCTAGGGAGAAACATGCTCTAACATATAAAGGGAGACCTATAAGACTCGTGACTGATCTCTCTTTTGAAACTTGGCAGGCCAGAAAGGAATAGCAGGAAATCTTCAATGAGATGAACAGGAAAAATATTCAGCCAAGAATCATTTATCCAGCTAGTCTGTCATTTAGAATATAAGGAGAGATAAAGGTCTTCCTAAACAAAAAAAAACTGAAGGAATACATCACCACTAAACCAGCCCTACAAGAAATCCTAAGGGGGACCCTGTGATACAAAGTCCCAGAGACATCACTACAAACATAAAACATACAGACATCACAATGACTCTAAACCCGTATCTTTCTATAATAACACTGAATGTAAATGGATTAAATGCACCAACCAAAAGACATAGGGTATCAGAATGGATAAAAAAAACAAGACCCATCTATTTTCTGTCTACAAGAGACTCATTTTAGACTTGAGGACACCTTTAGATTGAGAGTGAGGGGATGGAGAACTATTTATCATGCCACTGGAAGTCAAAAGAAAGCTGGAGTAGTCATACATATATCAGAAAACTAGACTTTAAATTAAGCTGTAACAAGAGATGAAGAAGGGCATTATATAATAATTACAGGGTCTATCCATCAGGAAGAGCTAACAATTATAAATGTCTATGCGCCAAATACAGAAGCCCCCAAATATATAAAACAATTACTCATACATAAGCAACCTTATTGATAACAATGTGGTAACTGCAGGGGACTTTAACACTCCAATTACAGAAATGGATAGATCATCTAGACACAGAATCAATAAAGAAACAAGGGCCCTGAATGAGACATTGGATCAGATGGACGTGACAGATATATTTAGAACTCTGCATCCCAAAGCAACAGAATATACTTTCTTCTCGAGTGCACATGGAACATTCTCCAAGATAGATCACATACTGGGTCACAAAACAGCCCTTCCTAAGTATACAAGAATTGAAATCATACCATGCATACTTTCAGACCACAATGCTATGAAGCTTGAAATCAACCACAGGAAAAAGTCTGGAAAACTTCCAAAAGCATGGTGGTTAAAGAACACCCTACAAAAGAATGAATGGGTCAACCAGGCAATTAGAGAAGAAATTAAAAAATATATGGAAACAAATGAAAATGAAAAGACAACAATCTAAACGCTTTGGGATGCAGCGAAGGCAGTCCTGAGAGGAAAATACATTGCAATCCAGGTCTATCTCAAGAAACAAGAAAAATCCCAAATACAAAATCTAACAGCAAACTTAAAGGAAATAGAAGCAGAACATCAAAGACAGCCTAAACCCAGCAGAAGATGAGAAAAAATAAAGATAGAGCAGAAATAAACAATATAGAATCTACACAAACTGTAGAGCAGATCAATGAAACCAAGAGTTGGTTTTTTGAAAAAATAAACAAAATTGATAAACCTCTAGGCAGGCTTCTCAAAAAGAAAAGGGAGATGACCCAAATGGATAAAATCATGAATGAAATTGGAATTATTACAACCAATCCCTCAGAGATACAAACAATTATCAGGGAATACTATGAAAAATTATATGCCAACAAATGGACAACCTGGAAGAAATGGACAAATTCCTAAACACCCACACTCTTCCAAAACTCAATCAGGAGGAAATAGAAAGCTTGAACAGACCCATAACCAGCGAAGAAATTGAATCAGTCATCAAAAATCTCCCAACAAATAAGAGTCCAGGACCAGATGGCTTCCCAGGGGAGTTCTACCAGACGTTTAAAGCAGAGATAATACCTATCCTTCTCAAGCTATTCCAAAAAATAGAAAGGGAAGGAAACTTCCAGGCTCATTCTATGAAGCCAGTGTTACTTGATTCCTAAACCAAACAGAGACCCAGTAAAAAAAGAGAACTACAGGCCAATATCCCTGCTGAATATGGATGCAAAAATTCTCAATAAGATACTAGCAAATCGAATTCAACAGCATATAAAAAGAATTATTCACCATTATCAAGTGGGATTCATTCCTGGGATGCAGGGCTGGTCCATCATTCGCAAATCAATCAACGTGATACATCACATTAATAAAAGAAAAGTTAAGAACCATATGATCCTGTCAATCGATGCAGAAAAGGCTTTTGACAAATTCGGCAACCTTTGTTAATAAAAACCCTTGAGAAAGTCGGGATAGAAGGAACATACAACGATCATAAAGGGCACTTATGAAAAGCCCACAGCTAACATCATCCTCAATGGGGAAAAACTGAGAGCTTTTTCCCTGAGATCAGGAACACGACAGGGA
Organism: Prionailurus bengalensis; assembly: GCF_016509475.1. Taxonomy (NCBI): domain Eukaryota; kingdom Metazoa; phylum Chordata; class Mammalia; order Carnivora; family Felidae; genus Prionailurus; species Prionailurus bengalensis. The sequence continues at coordinate 82,628,968 of NC_057361.1, read as the reverse complement.
TGCCCACTCTCACCGCTGTTGTTTAACATAGTGTTGGAAGTGCTAGCTTCAGCCATCAGACAACAAAAGGAAATCAAAGTCATCCAAATTGGCAAAGATGAAGTCAAGCTTTCACTTTTTGAAGATGACATGATATTATACATGGAAAATCCGATAGACTCCACCAGAAGTCTGCTAGAACTGATACATGAATTTAGCAAAGTTGCAGGATACAAAATCAATGTACAGAAATCAGTTGCATTCTTATCCACTAATAATGAAGCAACAGAAAGACAAATAAAGAAACTGATCCCATTCACAATTGCACCAAGAAGCATAAAACACCTAGGAATAAATCTAACCAAAGATGTCAAAGATCTGTATGCTGAAAACTATAGAAAGCTTATGAAGGAAATAAAGAAGATTTAAAGAAATGGAAAGACATTCCCTGCTCATGGATTGGAAGAATAAATATTGTCAAAATGTCAATACTACCCAAAGCTATCTACACATTCAATGCAATCCCAATCAAAATTGCACCAGCATTCTTCTCGAAACTAGAACAGGCATTCCTAAAATTCATATGGAACCAAAAGGCCCTGAATAGCCAAAGTAATTTTGAAGAAGAAGACCAAAGCAGGAGGCATCACAATCCCAGACTTTAGCCTCTACTACAAAGCTGTCATCATCAAGACAGAATGGTATTGGCACAAAAACAGACACATAGACCAATGGAATAGAACAGAAACCCCAGAACTAGACCCACAAACGTATGGCCAACTCATCTTTGACAAAGCAGGAAAGAACATCCAATGGAAAAAAGACAGTCTTTTTAACAAATGGTGCTGGGAGAACTGGACAGCAACATGCAGAAGGTTGAAACTAGACCACTTTCTCATACCATTCACAAAAATAAACTCAAAATGGATACAGGACCTGAATGTGAGACAGGAAACCATCAAAACCCTAGAGGAGAAAGCAGAAAAAGACCTCTCTGACCTCAGCCGTAGCAATTTCTTACTTGACACATACCCAAAGGCAAGGGAATTAAAAGCAAAAGTGAACTACTGGGACCTTATGAAGATAAAATCTTATGCACAGCAAAGGAAACAACCAACAAAACTAAAAGGCAACCAACGGAAAGGAAAAAGATATTTTCAAATGACATATCAGACAAAGGGCTAGTATCCAAAATCTATAAAGAGCTCACCAAACTCCACACCCGAAAAACAAATAACCCAGTGAAGAAATGGGCAGAAAACATGAATAGACACTTCTCTAAAGAAGACATCCGGATGGCCAACAGGGACATGAAAAGATGTTCAGCGTTGCTCCTTATCAGGGAAATACAAATCAAAACCACACTCAGGTATCACCTCACGCCAGTCAGAGTGGCCAAAATGAACAAATCAGGAGACTATAGATGCTGGAGAGGATGTGGAGAAACGGGAACCCTCTTGCACTGTTGGTGGGAATGCAAATTGGTGCAGCCGCTCTGGAAAGCAGTGTGGAGGTTCCTCAGAAAATTAAAAATAGACCTACCCTATGACTCAGCAATAGCACTGCTAGGAATTTACCCAAGGGATACAGGAGTACTGATGCATAGGGGCACTTGTACCCCAATGTTTATAGCAGCGCTCTCAACAATAGCCAAATTATGGAAAGAGCCTAAATGTCCATCAACTGATGAATGGATAAAGAAATTGTGGTTTATATACACAATGGAGTACTACGTGGCAATGAGAAAGAATGTAATATGGCCCTTTGTAGCAACATGGATGGAACTGGAGTGTGTTAGGCTAAGTGAAATAAGCCATACAGAGAAAGACAGATATCATATGGTTTCACTCTTTTTTTTTTTTAATTTTTTTTTCAACGTTTATTTATTTTTGGGACAGAGAGAGACAGAGCATGAACGGGGGAGGGGCAGAGAGAGAGGGAGACACAGAATCGGAAACAGGCTCCAGGCTCTGAGCTGTCAGCCCAGAGCCCGACGTGGGGCTCGAACTCACGGACCGCGAGATCGTGACCTGGCTGAAGTCGGACGCTTAACAGACTGGGCCACCCAGGCGCCCCTGGTTTCACTCTTATGTGGATCCTGAGAAACTTAACAGAAACCCATGGGGGAGGGGAAGGAAAAAAAAAAAGAGGTTAGAGTGGAAGAGAGCCAAAGCATAAGAGACTCTTAAAAACTGAGAACAAACTGAGGGTTGATGTGGGGTCAGAGGGAGGTGAGGGTGGGTGATGGGTATTGAGGAGGGCACCTTTTGGGATGAGCACTGTGTGTTGTATGGAAACCAACTTGACAATAATCTTCATATATTGAAAAAAAAAAGAAGTTTTAATTGTGGGTGTAATTTTTTCTATTTGTGTTTTCAATGTAGATATAATTTTTTCTATTTCCCCGCTGTGGAAGTCCTCAGGAATAAGCTCATTATCTGTAGCTTTTGAATTATACATTAATGTTGGGGGAGGGGAGCATATTGAGCACTTTGACACTGAGCATTATCTACAACTGGTCCTCTTCTTTCCCATTGCTTGACACTGACAGTAAAGTTAGTTCAAGTTAAATAATACATTTCTTAAAGGAACAAAGAAAACATGTTTTGATATCAATTTCTATAAAGATATTTCCACATCTGATTAATTCCCTTGTATAATGTTATCAGGTAGTCAATTTTACTTTCTGAAAGTAAATTCACATGGGACTTCTAGTTCAGTTTTACCTATTTGTTTTGAACCAAAAGCATTTGAGTATTTATGTTTAATTTAACTGATCACAACTGTTATTCCCCTTTCCCATCTTTCTGTGTTAGGTAAAGCCACTCCTCCAAAAGCCACTAGCACTAACCTCCAAAATGTTCACCACAAAACAGAAATATAAAAGAAGTAAGAGTTGTTCCCAGTAAATCTTGCCAAATAATGTTCAAAAAGAATAGTTTATCAATCTGCTTCACCTAAATAAATTCAGCACCTGATAAATGCAGTGCATAAACTGCCTAGCACATGTAAGCTGTGTTCATGCAGATGTTTATCCACAGGCTTAGCCTCCTCCCCAGTGTATATTTTAGAGAGTGCTGACAGGCACCCATTGATGTAACTAATTTTTTTAATCCTAAAAATTCCTGGTAGTAATTTCAGAGAAAAAAAATAAATGATATGACTATCAGGTCTGACAGGAGAAAATCTGATTCTTCTGAGGAAAAGCTATAATTAGAACTATAGTGTTTGTCTTTGGAAGACAACTGATCTGAACAACTTTCATTGAAAGGTGAAAGAAGCTGATCTCAATCACCATCAACATGTGTAATTCTCATTTGAGCATAAATAAGCTAGATTTAATTCTTCTGTGTCTTAGACTGTGATTCATCTATCTATAGATAATTATAGAAACTAAGGCTGGGACAAGCATCAGGTCTTGATGTCAGATTCCATCCTGTGACTGTATATAGATGCTTCCTAAATCCAATTTGAAGTGTTATAATAGGTTCTATTGTAAATACATGGCTCCATTTTCATAACCTGCATTTACATGTGTCCCATAAATAATTTTTCAAAATTATCTACAGTGCACCAATTTGCACAAGTATAGTCACTCAAAAAAATCACAACTTCCTTCAGTAATCTTAGAACTACAAACACACAGTCTGTTGTCCTTTCTAAAATATTCAAATTTACCCATGCTGCAAAATTTGGTCTGTTAAATTTTCTTCAGTTTATTTATGTAACTATGCTACATTACAAGGACCCAGCAAAATAATTCCATTGCTTTCATAGCATTAAGTTTGCCTAAATCAGCAAACTGGAAAGATCACATCAAATTGTCTGTGGATATACATACAAAGCTTCAGTTTTACACAAATCAGCAAAAATGGTATTCATAAAACTGCAAAAAAAACACTACATTGTATATTCTTCTTCCCCTCTCTCTGTTCTTTCTCGGAAAGCTAAAAGTATAAATGCAGTAATACCTAATTCAGATTCCACTCATTTTTAATTTTTGTAATTCAGGCAAGAGCCAGGCATGATTTTTAAACTCTGCAATATTTCTTTTTTGGGTTTTATTTAAAAGATGTTTTCAACTAGCATGTATCATTTTATAACACCTATTATATAAACAAATATTTCATATATTAATACATTTTTATTTCTGTATTAAAATAAATCTAAAGGTCTTAATTAGCTTCAACTTTCTTTGATTAGTTCTAGTAACTGGTAGTACTTGAAATTATTTCAATGGAATTTCCTCCATTATCTCGACTTTTGACAAACTGTGGATGGCTTTCCAGATAGTCTGAATAAGGAAGATTGAATTAATATTAACTTTCTTTTGAGAATCTGGTGGGTGATCAGAATACAAACTCTGGATGGAGAGTTCCTGGGAGCAATCCCTGTCTTGACACATATAAATTCTGATTTTTTTTTAATGTTTATTTATTTTTGAAAGAGAGAGAGCGCACACCAACAGGAAAGAGGCAGAGAGAGAGGGGGAGACACAATATCTGAAGCAGGCTCCAGGCTCTGAGCTATCATCACAAAGCCTGACATGGGGCTTGAACTCATGAATTGGGAGAGCATGACCTGAGCCGAAATCGGATGCTTAACTGACTGAGCCAGCTAGGTGCCCCTAAATTCTGATTTCTTAAGCAAGTGATTTAACACATCTGTGCTTCAACTTCCTCATCAATGAAAACTGGAATAATATAGTACCTACTCCATAGAATTACCACTGTTAAATGAGTTAACATTTAAGTCCTTGACATATAGTAATTATTATGCCTTTTTATCAAATTCACAGCTAAAACTCACCTATTTGGTTTGCTCTCATTTCCTTTACACTTGAATAAAATTGTCACCAATGCTTACCTGTAACCACTCCTTACGCTTTTGAAGTAATCTGTACAATATGACAATTGTTATGGCTTTGTGGAGGACGTATTTCATTGTTATGTATTAACTTATGTGTTAAATTTCAGATATTAGAAAAATAACATCGAATTAGCATATTAAAGAAGGATGAGGCAGGTAAAAGCCCAAGCTTGTGTGCTGAGGAAGGTCACTTGTCATCACCACCATCACTAGGGAGCCGAAGAACGTGGGCAATCAGATCTCCAGGTCTCATGAAGAGCATGTTCTCCTGAAACATGCAGATTGGGAGATGCTTACTGTCATTGTGCCCAACTGTCACAAAGCAGTGATCATCGTGGGTTCCTGAGGCTGTGGTCACGTGAATGTTGTCATCATGTGGACACTACAATTATGTGGCAAGCCCAAACCTACTGGTAATGTCAATACCATGGGCTTCTAAACCCTGAGTTTACCTGGTCTCTCTGGACCAGTTGCCACTATGATCATGTGGTAGATTCAGCTCTTCAAGTCACTACAGCATCAGGGACTCCTAAATCCTGCCCATCACGTGTATTCTTACTGTCATGTGAACCTGAGTAGCTAATGGCATGTGGAAGCCTAAGCTCTGGAAGTCAGGTGGGTATCCTGCTTCCGATGGTCATATGGAATGCTATGGTCACATGTCAGGTTTAGTTGTCTCTATCACACAAGTTCATGGACTGCCAAACTCTTAAGATCTATGAGTCAGCAGCCATGTTGCTCCTACCATCACATGACAGGCAAACCCTTGCAGTCACGTGAACACTGCAGCTATCCAATCACTGTTGGTCACTTATATCCAATGGTCACGTGAGGCTCAGCGTTCTCAGTCACGCGAAAATCGAGGGCTCCTGAACCTGAGGTAGCTTAGATTTTTCCGCCAAACGGACCCTGCCAGTCAAGGCCCTGGAAGTCAGGTAGACCCCAACAGCTGTGGGTTACAGGGATCCTGCAGTCATGTGATCCCCCTACGGTCGTGTGCGAGTGTCTGTCTGTGCTTTTAAGTGTGTGGAGAATCTCCTGAAGTGTTATTCAACTTAGCTTTCTGAGAAGTCAGACCTATACACGAAGTCTTTTAAAATTGTGGTTTGCACCCTGACAAATGGGAAACTTTTCGGGAGACTCTGGTTCAGATCCCAGTGTTTCCACCAACTTGTATACCGTGCCGTGGCAAAAAGTACTCGGGTAGGTGGGGCAGCAGCAAGTACTAGATGTTTACTCGGAGAATTGAAACGAAACGATGCGGCAGGGGTTCATGGACTGCTCTCAATGGCTAGTCTCTAGAAACGCGGTGGGACCTCCTTCACGTTCCTCTTCCCCACCCCCACACCAAAGCCATACTCTTGATTATCGCCCTGCATATTAACTGTGTGTGCAGTGTAATGGATTCATCTGCCATCATCTGACCATATTGTTATCAAGGACCCTGGAGACCTCCTAGATGCTAATTTGTATAGACAATTCCAAATCTGATTTTAATTTCTGTCAGTTACTTGATTCTCTAGAAAATAGGGAAGGAGACTTCTTTTAAGAATTGGACATTTTTTGAATAAAAGTGTGAAAGATCAAGTATAATAAAAAATATTTTTAAGTGTGAAAGTAGCCACTATATGAAGTTTTAAAATATATTTCTTATATTATTTTGTAGTTCAGCAGTTTTTCAAAGTACATATTGGGCACATATATTTTTGTGCTAGGACTTTCTAAATGGCTTAAACTAATCTAACCAGACACTATTAACTTCTGATATTCCTCCTGATTTTCTATCCATTTCTTGTTAGACTCCTTGAAAACCCTCTCCCTCCCTCGTTTTCTTCATGTGGAAACAGCAATTTATTTTAGAAAAGCATATTAAGTAAAATTAAAGGTGAGACATTTCATAAAGACAATGTAGGTGTTAGTTAATGAGTTGAATTCAGCAAATAAAGGATTGCGTTTACATTTATGGTGTTTTTAAGTATTGTTTGATAGATGGTTAAAGAATATCTTCACGTGTAATATTTTTATTATAGTATATCCACTTTATTTTTTCTCTCATTTCAGCACTTCCAAGTTTGATCTACAAAACACTATGTCTGAAAGACAGCAACAACAAAAATGTGTTCTTCCATTAAAGAAATGTGAGACATACAGAAATGAAGGTAAAAAGATTTTTATATTGTCATGTTTTTAGGATAACTATGCTAATATGCAATTTGAATATCAAAGAGAGAAGTAGTGTTAGCCCATTCAGGCTGCTATAACAGAACATCATGGAGTTTACAAGTGGAAGGGTTGCAAAGTGAGCCAATTCATACTATATTTTACAGAACCAAATCTTTTTGCTATTGTAAATGCTATATTCACAATGAAATATTATTTTCTGTTTGTTATAATTCTTTTGTGTATATTAGTATTACATCCAATAACATGGTTAATCTCTATTATAATTTTCTGTAGATTCTCTTCAGTCTTTTATGAAGATGGTTTTGTTTCTTCACTATTACACATTTAATAATTTATGTATACATGTGTGTATGTATTTATTTTGGTTACTGCACTCACTCACTGCCTAGGAGACTCAGTAAGATGTTGAACAGAACTGATTATATGAGTGGTCTTTGCCTCTTGATTTAATATGGAATGCTTTTAATGTTTCACTATCATGTATGGTGTTTGTTCTAGTTTAAAAAAAAAACCTTTTATCTGTTTAAAGAAATATCTCTCTATTCCTGGCTAGCTGAGAATTGTTGTTGCTTAATCTTGATTGGTTATTGGATTTTATGGTATGCCTTTTTTCCTGAAATCTTTGTGATGATTATCCTTTTCCTGATCCTTTATCTTATTAATGTGTTGGATTATATTATGGATCTCCTAATGTTAATCTGACATTGCAAGCTTGGGATAAACACAACTTTATAATGTTGTATTATGTGTTTTAGCCATTGCTGGATTTGGTTTGCTATTATTTCTAATTTTTTGCATTTCTTTAGCTAATTAGGATTGAATAGTAATTTTGCCTTTTCGTGCATTTTTGTCAAGAATCTGCTTTCTATTAAAAAAGAATACTCTTGGGGCGCCTGGGTGGCGCAGTCGGTTAAGCGTCCGACTTCAGCCAGGTCACGATCTCGCGGTCGGGAGTTCGAGCCCCGCGTCAGGCTCTGGGCTGATGGCTCAGAGCCTGGAGCCTGTTTCCGATTCTGTGTCTCCCTCTCTCTCTGCCCCTCCCCCATTCGTGCTCTGTCTCTCTCTGTCCCAAAAATAAATAAACGTTGAAAAAAAAAATTAAAAAAAAAAAAAAGAATACTCTTTAGGGATGCCTGGGTGGCTCAGTCAGTTGTGTGTCTGACTTTGGCTCAGGTCATGATCTCCCATTCATGGATTTGAGCCCTATGGTGGGCTCTGTGCTGACAACTCAGAGCCTAGAGCCTGCTTTGGATTCTGTGTCTCCCTCTTTGTCTGCCCCTCCCTGCTTGTCCTCTGTCTCTCTCTGTCTCTCAAAAAAATAAGATAAAACGTTAAAGAAATTTTAAAAAGAATACTCTTTATATTATTATTTTTAATTTCTTCAATTTAAAATAATATTTATTACATGTGAAAATTATTTGAAATTCTACATGTCCATGGCATACATAAAGTTATATTAGAACACAGCTTTTGGCCAACAGCAACAGATTTGACTAGCTCCATCAAAGAGTGAAAAGTCTGCAGAGCCTCAGTATTTATGAACTGATCCTTTCCAGGAAAAGTTTCTTGAACTCTGGCTTAGAGCAAGTGTTCTTAAAGCTAGTGCACAGTAACTGGTAAGTGGTTGGAATTTCCTTTGGCTAAGCCCAGGAAGATTGTAGGGTTTTTTTCTCAGGAATCCATTTGTTTATGGTGTGGCTTAGTTGTGGGAACTGATTTTTCAACCATTGAAATATGTAAAAGCCATTATTAGCTTACAGGGCCCACAGAAACAGGCAACAGGATAGGTTTGGTCCATGGACCAGTTTGCCAATTCCCTGCTCTATGTTAATGGAACCACTAGGTCTCCAAAACATCACTGAGTGAAAGATCAGCAAATGAGATGGAAGTCATTCTTAGGATCTTCTGGCAAGCCTAAACCAAAAAACTGATACTTTAACACAGTGATTTTCAATCTTGGTTGCACACTGCAGTAATGTGGAGAGTTTTAAAAATGTAGTTGCCTAGTCTGATTCCAATTCTGCTTTAAGTGTTATAGGTGTAGCCTGGTGCTAGTAAGTTTTTTCAATCTCCCCTAGTGGCTTTAGCATGTGAACAAGGTTCAGAATTATCTGAATGATTTAAATGATGAGAGTGCAAGTATTTAAAAATATTTAATTTGAAAATATATATTTGTGGTTTTGGAACAATAATGTTACATTAATAAATACATATATCATGGAAACAGTAATAAATAGATAGTTATGCTGGAGATATGAAGTAAAAATTCCCATGTAAGAAAGAGAGAAGAATCTCTTTTTTAAAAAAAAGAAAGGAAATGGGAAAATACAGTGGGAAATCAGGGATCACCAGTGGTGGGTCAGGAAGGAAGCTAAACCAGTGGCAAGGCCAGAACAAGGTATAGGTGAAAGCCAAGCACCCACAAGCACAATGAAGAATGGCAGTGAAGCTTTCTTTGCAGGAGACAGTCACAATCCAAGGTAAAGGTGGAAGAGACAGAACAAATTCAGTAAATTAAATTATTTTCACTAAGGGAATAAAAAAAAATAGAAAAGGCTGAACAGGACCTGAAGATAATATTTTTAGAGAGATAAAGGAGTGGTAAAGGAAGAAATTATGTCATTATAAAACAATAGAAAACTGATCAAGAAAAATTGCTAATTTAATATAAATACTTTGACTTCTTCCTGATATCTCTTTAAAACAATATCAAAGGTAAACAGGTACATACAATGGGATATTACTCAGCAATTAAAAAGACAAAAACATGGGTGAATCTCAAAAACATTATGCTGACTTGAAGCCAGAGACAAAGGCATACAGGATGTATGATTCCATTTATATGAGATTCTAGAGCAGGCAAAACTAATATATAGTGACAGAATGCAGGTCAAGGTTTACATGGAGCTAAGAGATGAAGAGACTAATTGGGAGCCTCTTAAAGTGTGGAATATGCTTTATATCTTGATCAAGGTGGTGGCTAACTCTAATCGCTGATTTTTACATATAAGTAGTTTGGGATCAGGATAAATTGGGTGAATCATCCAAAGTGTTGCAGCTTGTTAATCACAGAGAAGGAAGGGGGATCTGATTATAAATAATAAATTGTTTCTATTGTGCTGTGTAATGAGTCAACAGGAGTAATGCTTCTCCCCAAGCACCTGACAAAACCCAAACCCAGCCTTATGTAGAAGTATAGCGTGGACATGAAAGTATAAATATTCCACATTCCAACCACCCATTTATAAACACAGTTGACATTCTTATGTTCTTTTACCTTGACTTCTTTATGTTTTTATTTATAAATCAGAATATAAATTTCCACTAATATTTACTTCTGAGTAATATGATGTACATTTTTTTAATTTTGGTAAAAAAACACATAACATAAAATTTACCATCATAACCATTTCTAAGTGTATAGTTCAGTACTGTTAAGTGTACTCACATTGTTGTGAAACCGATCTCCAGAACTTTTTCATCTTGCAAAAATGAAACTCTTTGCCCTCTTCCCCCAGCCCCTGGTAACTACCATTCTACTATCCATTTCTATGAATTTGACTAGATATCTCATAAGAGTGGAATCCTACAGTATTTGTCTTATTGTGACCAGCTTATTTAATTTAGCATAATGTTGTCAAGTTTCATCCATCTTGTAGCATGTGACAGGATTTCCTTCCTTTTTAAGTCTGAATAATATTCTACTGTATGTATACAGCAGAATTTGTTTACAGCAGAATTTGTTTACCTATTGATCCATCAATGAACAGTTTACCATCTACTTCTTGGCTTTTTCTGAATAATGCTATGAACATGGGTGTGCAAATATCTCTTTGAGACTCTGCTTTCAATTCTGTGAATATATACACCCAGAATTGGGATTGCTGAGTCATATTGTAGTTCTATTTTTAATTTTTTGAGGAATCTCCATACTATTTTCCATAGAGGCTGTACTGTTTTTGCACTCCCACCAATAGTGCATAAGGGTTCCTATTTCTTCACATACTTTGCTAACACTTTATGTGTGTGTTTTTTTGTAGCCATCCTAATGGGTATGGGTGATATTTCACTGTGTTTTTTATTTACATCCCTCTGCTGATTAATGATGTTTCCTTCTATTCCTAGTTTGTCAAATGTGTTTTTTTTTTACTTTTTTAAACATTTTTTAAATGTTTATTTATTTTTGAGAGAGAAAGAGAGACACAGAGTGTGAGCAGGGGAGGAGCAGAGAGGGAGACACAGAATCCGAAGCAGTCTCCAGGCTCCAAGATGTCAGCACAGAGCCTGATGCGGGGCTCGCACCCACTCACGAGGTGTGAGATCATGACCTGAGCCGAAGTCAGACGCTCAACCAACTGAGCCACCCAGGGACCCCAATGTATAAACCTTTTAATGTGCTGTTGAATTTGGTTTGTTCATATTTTTTTGAAGATTTTGCACCAGTATTCACCAGGGGTTATTGGTCTATAGTTTTCTTATAGTGTCAGTCTGGCTTTATTATAAGGGTAATGCTGGTCTTACAGAGTACACTTAGAAGTGTTCCTTCATCAATATTTTTGAAAAGTTTCATTTGGCATTCATTCTTTAAATATTTGAGAGAATTCTCTAGTGAAGGCCTCTGGTCCTGGGCTTTACCTTATTGGGAATTTTTTGATAATTGAATCACTCTCTTTGCTCATTATTGATCTGTTCAGATTTTCTTTTTTTAATTTAAATTCAAGTTAACATACAGTGTAGTACTGGTCCCAGGAGTAGAACCCAGTGATCCATCATTTCCTCCAACATCCAGTGCTCATCTCAAGTGCGTCCTTAGTGCCCATCACCATTTAGCCCATCCTTCCACCCACCTCCCAAGCAAACTGCTTGTTTGTTCTCTGTATTTAAGAGTCTATTATGGTTTGCTTCCCCCTCTGTTTTTATCTTATTTTTCCTTCCTTTCCCCTATGTTAATCTCTTGTTTCTTAAATTCCACAAATGAGTGAAACCATATTATATTTGTCTTTGTCTGGCTGATTATTTCACTTAGCATAATACACTCTATTTCCATCCATATTGCTGCAAATAGCAAGATTTCATTCTTTTTGATCGCCACTTAGTATTCCATTGTGTATATAGATATAGATACAGATATACATATAGATATAGATGATCGTTATGATTCAGTCTTGGTATTTTGTGTTTTTCTAGGGATACATTTCTTCTAAGCTTTCCAATTCACTGGCATGCAATTGTTCGTAGTATATTGTTATAATTCTTTTCATTTCTGTAGTATCAGTTGTAATGTCCACCTTTCCTTTTTTTATTTTAGTTATTGGAATCTTTATTTTTTTAGTGAGTCTTATCTAAAGGTTTGTCAATTTTATCTTTTCAAAAAACAACTTAGTTTCATTGATTTTTTTTCTATTGTTTTTCTCAAGAAAGGATCATGGTGAATAATTCTTTTAATGTACTGTTGAATTCAGTTTGCTAGTATCTTGTTGAGAATTTTTGTTGCCATGTTGATCAGGGATATTGGCCTATAATTCTCCTTTTTAGTGGGGTCTTTGGTTTGAGAATCAAGGTAATGCTGGCTTCATAGAATGAGTTTGGAAGCTTTCCTTCCATTTCTATTTTTTGGAACAGTTTGAGAACAATAGGTATTTAGTCTCCTTTAAATGTCTCGTGGAATTCCCCTGGGAAGCCATCTGGCCCAGGACTCTTGTTTGTTGGGAGATTTTTGATTACTGATTCAATTTCTTTGGTGGTTATGGACGTGTTCAAATTTTCTATTTCTTCCTGTTTGAGTTTTGGTAGTGTGTGAGTTTCTAGGACTCTGTCCATTTCTTCCACATTGTCCAGTTTGTTGGCATATAATTCTTCATAGTATTCTCTTATAATTGTATTTCTGTAGTGTTGGTTGTGATCTCCCCTCTTTCATTTGTAACTTTATCTATTTGGGTTCTTTCTTTTCTTTTTGAGAAGTATGGAAAGAAGTTATCAATTTTTTTGTTTTCTTTTCTTTTATTATTTAAAAGAATAATACATTGAGTTTATTTTTTTGGTGTACAGTTCTACAAATTTTAACCCATGTGTAGATTTTATAACCATCTCCACTGGATACAAAACAATTCTGTCACTCCAAAAACCTCCCTCATGCTGTAAGTCTATAGTCATGCCATCCCAAACCCCAATGCCTGGCAACCACTGATTCTTTATCATTATAATTTTCTTTAAGAATGTTATTTAAATGGAATTATATAGCATTTAACCTTTTGAGACTGGCTTCTTTCACTTAGCAAAATGCCTTTGAGATTTATACAAATTGTTACATGTATCAATAGTTTTTTCCCCCACTTATCATGTATTCTATAAAGTAACCATAGTTTATCTATTTACTCATTGGAGGACATTTATGTTTTAGTGATTATGAGTAGCGCCTTTTAATTTGTACCTAAGTTTTTCTCTCTCTGAGGTAAACACTCAGGAGTGGGATTGCTGTGTCATATGGTAAGCGTATGTGTAACTTCCTAGGAAACTGCTAAACTGTTTTCCAGGGTGACTGTACCATTTTGCATTTCACGAACAGTGTAGGAGAGTTCTGGTTGCTCTGGAACTTCTGAGCACATGGTATTTTTTATTATCACCATTTTAATAGGTATATACAAATATCTCATTGTGGGGCTTTTTAAAATTTAAATTAAAGTTAGTTAACCTACAGTGTAGTCTTTGCTTCAGGAGTAGAACCCAGTGATTCATCTCTTATGTATCACACCCAGTGTTCATCCCAACAAGTGTCCTCCTTAATGCCCATCACTCATTAGCCTATCCCCCCCACCTGCCTCCCATCCAGCAACCTTCAGTTTGTTCTCTGTATTTAAGAGTCTCTTATGGTTTGCCTCCCCCTCTGTTTTTATCTTATTTTTCTTTCCCTTCCTCTATGTTCATCTATTCTGTTTCTTAAATTCCACATATGAATGAAAACATATATTTGTCTTTCTCTGACTGATTTACTTCACTTAGCATAATAATTATGGTTTTCCATCCACATTGTTGCAAATAGCAATATTTGTTCTTTTTCATCAAGTAGTATTACATTGTGTGTGATTATATATACATATAATCTCCACAGACATCCATGACATCCATGTCATCAGTTGATGGACATTTGGACTCTTTCCATAGTTTCCTATTTATTGTTGATAATGCTGCTATAAACATTGGGGTGCATGTGCTCCTATGAGTCAGCATTTTTGTATCCTTTAGATAAATACCTAGTCGAGCAATTGCTGGATTGTAAGGTAGCTCTATTTTTAATTTTTTGAGGAACCTCCATACTGTTTTCCACAGTGGCTGCACCAGTCTGTATTCCCACCAACAGTGCAAAAGTGTTCCCCTTTCTCTGCATCCACCAACATCTGTTGTTTCCTGAGTTGTTAATTTTAGCCATTCTGACAGATATGAGGTGGTATGTCATTGTGGTTTTGATTTGTATTTCCTTGATGATGAGTGATTTTGAGCATCTTTTCATGTGTCTGTTAAGCCATCTGGATGTCTTCTTTGGAAGAATGTTCATTTCTTCTGCCCATTTCTTCACTGGATTATTTGTTTTTTGGGGTTTATCAATTTTGTTTGTTTTTTCAAAAGACCAGCTTTTAGGTTCATTAATCTGTTCTACTGGGGTTTTTAATTTTGTTCTGGTATTGTTTATTTCTGCCATAATCTTTATTATTTCCCTTCTTCTGCTGGATTTGGGCTTTATTTGCTGGTCCTTTTCTAGCTCCTTTAGGGGTAAGGTTAGATTTTGTATTTGGGACCTTTCTTGCTTCTTGAGATAGGTCTGAATTGCAATGTACTTTCCTCTTAGGACTGTCTTTGCAACATCCTAAAGGGTTTGGACTGTCATGTTTTCATTTTCATTTGCTTCCATGCATTTTTTAATTTCTCCTTTAATTTTCTGGTTAATCCCTTCATTCTTCAGTAGTATGTTCTTTAACCTGCATGTATTTGAGGGCTTTCCAGATTTTTTCTTGTGGTTGATTTCAAGTTTCATACCGTTGTGATCTGAAAATGTGCATGGTATGATTTCAATTCTTTTATATTTATTTAGGGCTGTTTTGTGACTCAGTATGTGATCTATCTTGGAGAATGTTCCATGTGCACTCGAGAAGAATGTGTATTCTTCTGCTTTAGGATGAAAAGTTCTGAATATATCTGTCAAGTCCATCTGGTCCAGTGTATCATTCAGGGCCATTGTTTATTTATTTTCTGCTTAGATGATCTGTCCATTGTTGTAAGTGGAATATTAAAGTCACCTGCAATTGCCATATTCTTATCAATAATATTGCTTATGTTTGTGATTAATTGTTTTATATATTTGGGTGCTTTCAAATTGGATGCATAAACATTTATAATTGTTAGCTCTTCTTGATGGATAGACCCTGTAATTATGATATAATACCCTTCTTCATCTCTTGTTACAACATTTAGTTTAAAATCTAGTTTGTCTGATAAAAGTATGGCTATTTCAGCTTTCTTTTGACTTCCAGTAGCATACCCTAACTTTCAATCTGAAGGTGTCCTCAGGTCTAAAATGGGTGTCTTGTAGGCAGCAAATAAATAGATGGATCTTGGTTTTTATCCATTCTGATACTCTATATCTTTTGATTGGAGCATTTAGTACATTTACACTCAGCGTTATTATTGAAAGATATGGATTTAGTGGTATTGTGTTATCTGTACATTTCATGCTTGTGGTGATGTCTCTGCTCCTTTGTAGTCTTTGCAACATTCCACTCACAGATACACCCTTAGGATCTCTTGTAGGGCTGGTTTAGTGGTGATGAACTCCTTCAGTTTTTATTTGTCTGAGAAAACTTTTATCTCTCCTTCTATTCTGAATAACAACCTTGCTGGATAAAGGATTCTTGGCTGCATATTTTTCCTATTCAGCACATTGAATATTTCTTGCCACTTCCTTCTGGCTTGCCAAGTTTCAGTAGATGGGTCTGCTACAACCCTTATGTGTCTACCCTTGTAGGTTAAGTCCCATTTGTCCCTAGCTGCTTTCAGAATTCTCTCTTTATCTTTGTATTTTACCAGTTTCATTATGATATGTCATGCTGAAGATTGATTCCTGTTACATCTGAAGGGAGTTCTCTGTGCCTCCTGGATTTCCCTGTCTGTTTCCTTACCCAGATTGGGGAAGTTCTTAGCTATAATTTTCTGCTTTCTTTCTCTTCTTCTGGAACTCCTATGAGATGGATATTATTATGTTTCATTGAATCACTAAGTTCCCTAATTCTTCCCTCGTGGTCTGGAATTTTTTTATCTCTCTTTTTCTAAGCTCCATCTTTTTCCATAATTTTATCTTCTATTTCACTTAATTTCCCCTCTGCTTCTTCAATCGTCACTGTCACCACATCTAGTTTATTTTGTACCTCATTTACGGAATTTCTTAATTCATCATAACTATTGTTTAGTTCCTTGATATGTGCAGCAATAGATTCTCTGCTCTACTCTATGCTTTTTATCAAGCCCAGTGATTAATCTTATGACTATTATTCTAAATTTTGATCAAATATATTGTTTATATCTGTTTTGAGAAATTCCTTAGTTGTCATTTCTTCCTGGAATTTCTTTTGAGGAGAATTTTTCCATTTCATCATCTTGGCTAGTTTTCTGTCCCTTATGTGTTTTAAAAGCTTGTTATGGGGGCACCTGGGTGGCGCAGTTGGTTAAGCGTCCGACTTCAGCCAGGTCACGATCTCGCGGTCCGTGAGTTCGAGCCCCGCGTCGGGCTCTGGGCTGATGGCTCGGAGCCTGGAGCCTGTTTCCGATTCTGTGTCTCCCTCTCTCTATGCCCCTCCCCCGTTCATGCTCTGTCTCTCTCTGTCCCAAAAATAAATAAACGTTGAAAAAAAAATTAAAAAAAAAAAAGCTTGTTATGTGTCCTGCACCTGTGAGCACTACTGTATTAAAGAGAGATCATATGCTGTCCAGGGCCTGGCCCTTCAGGAGCTGTGTTTTGGAGTGTGTTGCATGCTGTCTATTGTTGTGACTCTGATTGCTTTATCTCCCTACTCGTAGTGATGTTTTGGACCCTCCACCAGGTGCTCTTTGATTTGTTCATTGAAGTATCCTTGGAAAAAATATTTTCTTACAAAAGAAAAAAGGTGGAGGCAGTGGTGGAAAAAACCATATCCCATACAAAGAGAGAAATGACAGAGGAAGGAAAAAGAAAAGAAAAGAAAAATGATCGGGCAGAGAAACTATACAGCTTAATCCAGAGAGAGAGCAGAAAATAAAGAAGGAGATAGAGAACAGGTATAAAGAGAATAGATTAAATATGTCTGCTGAAACAAACCAACAGCCGGAATGACCTGACTAGAGAAGGAAAGGAATAAGAAGGAGAAAAGGAAGGTATATATTAATATATACTTATATATATTAATATTAATATATACTTATATATATATAATATATACTTATATATATACTTATATATATTAATACTAATATTAATATGTATATATTGTATATAAAATAAGAATTGCCCAAGAATTAAATCAGAAAATGCAAAAACGCTGGGTGCCTTGGAACCCGTGGTAGCACTGACCTGGAGGAGGGGTTGTCTGGATGGTCAGCATCAACCTCATTCATGTAGATACACAGTTACCAGGTGTGGAGGGGCGCGGTTTGGTGTAGGCAGGTCCTGCCTCCACTATGGACATGTTTTCCTTTCCCTGAAGCCCCACCTTGTTGGTGATGGGGAGAAAAATGGCAACAATCCAGCCTCTCCTCAGGGGCGAGAGCGGGCTCTTTTTTTTCCCCACCCACAGTCTCCGGGGCTCTTTTTTTTCCCCACCCACAGTCTCCGGTACCTCCCTGGAGTTCATCTGGGATTCAAACCCAGATGTCTTAACAGGTTCCGCTCTGCACGCACCCGGTTCCAGGGAAGTGCCGCTAGCCCAGCCGATAAATGGCCTCTGGCTAGAGGGCGCAGGTAGGGTACTTTGTCCTTTGAACCTGCATACCTTCTTCCCACAGCACTCAAGGGAGGGGATTGCTTTCTCCCACTGCGGACTGTGCCTCTGGACTAGTAACTGGGGCGAGGACTGGCTCCCCTCCTCCCCAGGTGCTCACACAGAACAGCTGTCCCCAGTCTGAAGAAAGCCCTGCAGTTAGAGATTGGATCTTTCTCCGTTTTTTTTTCTGATCCCCTCTCCGTGGTTTTTCTCTTGTCCAAATACAGTCCTACACTTCCACACCCTTTCTCTTCCCTTTGTCTCTTCACAGAAGGGGATCCCTCCCCTCCATGCCTATGCAGCCCGTTTTATCTCTCCCAATTTGCAAACACCTATAGCCTGCCAGGTTGTCCCCGTGGGTCCCTGGAGACGTCTCTGTCACTCTGCAGCCGGACTCTTGGAATTCAAAGTCCTCTGGCCTTAACACTGCTGTGTTTGAGGGACGACTTCTCCGTCATGTTGGTGCATCTCCTACTCTGGCTTTCTTTTGACCTCCAGTTCTCCATCCCCTCTCTTGCAATCTGCAGGTATTATTAGGTCTAAAATGAGTCTCTTGTAGGCAGCAGATAGATGGGTCTTGTTTTCTTATCCATTCTGATACCCTATATCTTTTTTTTAATGTTTATTTATTCCCTGAGAGACAGAGAGCATTGAGCAAGGAAGAAGCAGAGAGAGGGAGACAGAATCCGAAGCAGGTTCCAGGCTCCAAGCTGTCAGCACAGAGCCCGACACAGAGCTCAAACCCACGAACTGTGAGATTATGACCTGAGCCAAAGTCAGACGCTCAACCAACTGAACCACCCAGGTGCCCCTACCGTATATCTTTTGATTGGAGCATTTAGTCCATTTACATTAAGAGTTATTATTAAAATATAGGAATTTAGTGCCATTGTGTTATCTCTAGTTGGCATTTCTGATGATGTTCTCTGATATTTTGTAGTCTTTGTTGCTTTGGTCTTCTTTTTTTCCCCACTCAGAGAGTCCCCCTTAGAATTTCTTGCAGGGCTGGTTTAGTGGTCACAAACTCCTATAGTTTTTGTTTGTCTGGGAAACTCTTTATCTCTACTTCTATTCTGAATGGCAACTTTGCTGGATAAAGAATTCTTGGCTGCATATATTTCCCATTCAGCATGTTGAATATTTCCTACCACTCCTTTCTGGCCTGCCAAGTTTCAGTGGACAGGTCTGTGGCTAACCTTATGTGTCTACTCTTGTAGACTTAGAACATTCTCTCCATAGCTGCTTTCAGAATTCTCTTTATCTTTGTATTTTGCAAGTGTCACTATTGTATGTTGTGGTGTTGACCTTTATTTGTTGATTTTAAAGGGAGATCTCTGTACCTCTTGTACTTGGAGGCCTGTGTCCCTCCCCAGACTAGGGAAATTCTGAGCTATAATTTCTTTAAATAAACCTTCTTCCCCTTTTTCTCACTCTTCCTCTTCTGATACTGCTATGTTATGGATATTGTTTCATTTCATGGAATCAGTTAGTTCTCTAAGTCTCCCCTCATGCTCTTGTAATTTCTTTTCTCTCTTATTTCACCTTCATTATTTTCCATAATTTTATATTCTATTTCACCTATTCTCTCCTCTGCTTCTGCAATCCTTACTGTCACTGTATCCAGTTTATTTTGCATCTCACTTATATCATTTTTTAATTCATGCTGACTAGTTCTTAGGTCTTTGATCTCTGCAGCAAGGGTTTCTCTGGTGTCTTCTATGCTTTTTTCAAGCCTAGCTAGTAGTCTTATGACTGCTGTTCTAAATTCTTGTTCAGATATATTTCTTATATCTGTTTTGAGCAAGTCCCTGGCTGTGAATTCTTCTTGACCTTTCTTTTGGGGATAATTCCTGTCTTGTCATTTTGGCTAAGTTTCCATCTTTTCATATTTTAAAAACTTGTTATGTTTCCCATACCTGAATGCACAACTATATTAAAAAATGGTCATATGTTCTCCAGGGCCTGGCATTTCAAGAAGTGTTTCTTTTTTATGCTGTGTGCCCTCTGCTGTTGCATTTTGGTTGCTCTTTACCATGAGTCAGTTCTCTGCAGAGCTGCTCCTTGCTTCCAGTGGTGGATTATTTGGCTAGTTAAATAACTAGGTGTGCTTTGATTCATTTGTTGATTTAAACCTGGAAAAAAAGGAGTCAGGAAGCCTGATTCCATAAAAAGAGAAAAATAAAGGGAACAAAAAAAAACAGATAATCAGAAAACTATAAGGCTGATTCCAAAGTGGAAAAAAGGCAACAAAAAGCAAAAAAAAAAAAAAAAAAAAAAAAAAAAGCAGAAAAGAAAGAAAAAGAAAAGAATAAAAAAAGCCTGGTCCAAAAACAAGAGAAAAGTAAATGACAAAGAAAAGTAAATGACAAGGAAAAGAAGAAAGAAAAGAAAAGAAAAGAAAAGAAAAGAAAAGAAAGGAACTATGCACCTGATTCCAAAAGAAAAAAAAAAGGAGGATAAAAAGAAAAAAAAGAGTTGTCTGTTGGTGCCTGGGAGGTGCTGGCTGTGCTGGTCTAGAGGAGAGGCTAGCTGCATTGGCTCAGTCAGTCTTGCACCAGTAAATAAGCAGTTGCCAGGCATGGAGGAGCAAGGTTTGGTGTAAGTGGGTTCCGCCTACATTAGAGGCTGCTGTGTTGCTCTCTGAAGTCCCACTGTGCTGGTATTGGGGGGAAAATGGTGCCACCCCAATCTCTCCCCTGACTGGGGATCTCAACCCCTGCTGTTCAGGCAGTCCTCACAGAATGGCAAGGACAGTTGGCTTGCCCTGCGCCACAACTCTCCTGTTCTTTTACTTTGGCACTCAGCCTGGATTCAAAATCCAAAGTCTTAAACGACTCGGCATGGCATAGATCTGCTCCCGTTCCCCTGGAGTAGAGCCTCGCCACCCTTCTGATGAAAGGCCTTTGACTGGCACCTGCAGGCTCTTTTGTCCTTGAGAAGGCAATAAACCCCCTTCCAAAAAGTACTCTGGGAAGGGGACTGTTCTTTCCCAGTCCACCTGGAGATCTCTACACCATGCTATGCACTCCAGAGCCAGTTCCCTGCTCTCCAGGGGCATGCACCACAGCTCTGCTCTGGAGAAAGTCACATGCTTCCCAAACCTCATTGTTTGAGCTCCAGATGGTGTTTGCAAAAAAGAACTGGGACCCTCAGTACTTCAGTACTTCTTGCTCCCCATTTCGTGGTCCCAGGAGGTTTTCCTGTTATGCTAACTCGATGCAGCACTATCTCAACACCTCCCTTCTTCTCTCCCTTTTGTCCCTCTACAGAAAGGGTTCCCTCCACTCCACAGCAGCACTGTTTTCCTCTCCCCCAATTTACATCCACATACCTCACACTTGCCAAGCTGTCTCCCTCCCACTGTGGAGATCCTTCTGCCACTCCATAAATCAATTTCCTGGGTGTTTCAAGTAATCTGACCTCAATACAGCTTTGTTTGAGGAAGGAGGCAAGTCTAGGGTCCCCCTACATCTCCATCATCTTAACTCCTCCTCCCTCTATTGTTTTTGTTTTCTCTATTTCATTATTACTTGCTTTTATTTAATTATTTACTGTTTTCTGCTAGTTTGGGGTTCAGCTTATCCTTTTTCTAATTTCTTGAACTATAAAAGTATGTTGTTGATTTGGGATCATTCATCTTTTTAATGTACACATTTAAAGCTATAAACTTTCCTTTTAGCACTGCTCATGCTGCATCCCATGAGCTTTGAAATGTTGTATTTTCATTTTAATTTGTCTCAAAGTACTTTCTAATTTCCTTTGTGACTTCTTATTTGACCCATTGGTTATTTATGAATGTGTTAATTTCAATACAATCATGTATTTTCCAGTTCTCTTCATACTATTGATCTCTAGTTTCATTCCATTGTGTTTGAAAGAGATGCTTTGTATTATTTCAGTCTTCTTGAATTTGCTAAGACTTATTTTATGACCTTACATGCAGTCTATCCTGGAGAATGTTCCATGTGCACTTGTGAAGAACGTATGCTGTTGGGGGAGCATTTTGTATACGTTTGGCCCAATTAATCTATACTGTTGCTCAAGTCCTCTATTTCCTTATTGATCTTTTCTCTAACTGTTGTATCCATCATTGAAAGGTAGGTAGTAAGGTTTCCTACTATTGTGTTGCTATTTCCCTCTTCAATTCTATCAGTTTGCTTCATGTATTTAGAGAGTCTGTAGTTTAGTATTTATAACTGTTATAGTTTCTTGGTGAATTAATTCTTTTATTATTACATAATGTTTTCCTTGTCTCTTCTGACAGTTTTTGACTTAATGTATATTTTTTCTGGTATTAGAATAGTCATTGCTGCCCTCTTTTTGTTACCATTTTCATGGAATATCTTTTTCCATCCTTTTGCTTTCAACTTATGTATGTCCTTAGATCCAAAGTGAGTCTCTTGTAGACACCATATAGTTGGATCATGTTTTTTTCAATCCATTCAGCCTATCTGTGTCTTATGATTGGGGAAATAAATACATTTAAATTTAAAGTGATAACTGATGGGGAAGGGCTTACTACTGCCATTTTCTTCATTGTTTTCTGTATGCCTTGTAGCTTTTTTGTCCCTACTTTCATTTCTCACTGTCTTCCTCTGTATTTAATTGATGTTTTGTAGTGATATTCTTTGATTACTTACTTATTTGCTTTTGTGTATATTCTGTAGGTATTTTCCTTGTGGTTATCATTGTAATTACATAAGACATCTTAAAGTTATAGCATTTGTTTTGAGTTGGTAACAGTTTAACTTCAATTACATACAAAAATTTTACTGCTTTACACCTCCACCTTCCCTACTTTATGCTATTGAGATTGCACATCATATCTTTATATATTGTATATTAATTAACATAGATTTGTAGGTTTTTAAAAATATTTTTGTCATGTAAATTCTTATTGTCATGAAATGCACCAAAGTTACAATAGTACAGGTTACTATATTTGTGCATGTATTAAACTTTATTGCAGAACATATTATTTTCATACAGCTTACTATTTTCTTTCTACTATTTTTTTCATTTTAAATTGGACTCCCTTTAGCATTTCTTATACAGCAATTCTAGTGATAATGAACTCCCTCAGCTTTCATTTATCTGGAAAGTCTTAATTTCCCCTTCACTTGTGAAGGACAATTTTTCCAGGTACAGTATTCTTGGTTGACAGTTCCTTTCTTATTTACCTCAGTACTTATAATGCATCATCTCATTCCCTTCTAGCTTACAAAGTTTTGGCTGACAAATCAACTGATAATATTATAAAAAGTTCACTTGCACATGATGAACTGCTTTTCTCTTGATGCTTACAAGATTCTCTCATTGTCTTTGACTTTAGACAATTTGATAATATATCTTAGTGTAATTCTTTTTGAATTCATCCTAATTTGAGTTTCTTCAGCTTCTTGAATCTTCATGTCCCTTTCTCTCCTCAGATTTGAGAAGTTTGGGGCCATTATTTTTGCAAGTGAGATCTCTGTCCCTTTCTTTTCTTTCTTGGATTCCCCTCCTACACATATTGCTCTTCTTTATAATGTATCATAAGTCCCATGTGTTCTCCTTACTTTTCTTTATTCTTTTTTCTTCTTGCTATTTTGACTCACTGATTTCAAATGACCTGTCTTCATATTCACTAATTATCTCATCTGCCTGACCAATTCTACTGTTGAACTCCTTTTACAAAGTTTTCAGTTGTTCTTCTATTTTTCAGCTTTAGAATTTCTGCTTTTTAAGTTTTTATCACTTTATTGATGATCTCATTTTGTTCAGATATTTTTTTCCTGTTTCATCAAATTGTCTATCTGTTTTCACTGTTAGTTCATTGAGGATCTTTCTTACAGTTATTTTATAAGTCTTTGTCAGACAGCTCATTGATCTGCTTTTTGTTTTAGAGTCAGTTTCTGGAGTTTTGTTCTTTTAATTGGGCCATGTTTCCCTGTTTCTTTGTAGGCCTTGTAATTTTTCCTGAGACTTGATCATTAGAAAAAACAACTATCTCTGCCAGTTGTTCTATACAGGCTTCATCCAGGGGATGACCTTCACTAAAGTCAACCTTGCTGAAAGTTCTAAGACCTTTCATAACTTTTCTGATCTCTTTTACTCTCCCTATCATCTGCCTGTGAAACTGAACCTCTAACTTACTGCTCACCTCTGTTTTCAGCACTTTCTAAATTCTGATGCAAGTCAAGTAAGTTTTCTAATCTAAACAAAGCAGAAATTAGTCCTGGATCATCCCCCTAACAAGCCAGAATGTTGGATACATGGTCTACTTTTGTTTCCATACTAATGAAGGAAAGGGAATAAGGGGGAGTTTCTCCCAGTCGTTTCATGGTATGTCACATAGGCAGATGGGCATGAACAGTACTGCAAAACAACATGAATTTTCCTACCCCTTTAGCAAAAATCCCTTCTTGGTTTTATAATGGCCTGAGTGCCATATCTTCTCAGTTGATCTCCAGAGTTCTTACAGAGGTATTCTGGTTCGTATATTGCTGTTAACTCAATGTCTGTGTGGCAGAAGAAAGACCTGTAGCTTCCTGGTCAGCCATGTTTCTTACATCACTCTGTAATATACAGTTTTATATCCTGATATTTTTTCTTTCATATAGTGTCATATAAGGTTCCAGAAGTATTCTATCTTACTTTACTTAGCCTAACACTTTAAGCTGAACCATATTTTGAATAATAATACATTTTTAGCAAAAATGTAGCAACTGGGAATGTAAATCCCCCTTCAAAACTTTTTGTATGCCTGTTTCAGAGTCTAAGCTTTTTACTTTGGTTCTCTTAATCAGTATGTCAGATCATTTCTCACCAGGGCTATCCCGTTTTACTGTTGCTACTTGGTAAAATACATTAATAGATGGCACCACAATCTTTCCCATACACCCTTCCATTTTCTTTCTCATTTCCCAGAAGACTAATAACAATAAATGCAAATAACACACATTCATTCTTTACTAAATACCAGATTTTGTACTAAGTAATGACATAGTAGTAGCTAACTTACTTACCATGCTTATTGGGCCACAGGCATTTCTCCAGGTGTTTTATATATATTTTCATATATTAACTCAATTGTCACAATTATCTTATGAGGCAAAACTGTGACTATTTTGAATGTAAGAGGAAAAAAAAATAAGGTGAGTCACCATGAAGTCAAAGTTACTTTCCCTGGACCATAGAATTTAGCACCACAATTCAAATCTTGATTAATCTGACCTCAGATCCTATGCCCCAAACCAATAATGTGTGACTCCATGTTAGGGCTGAAATGAGCACTGGGACAGGACTCAAAAAGTCCAGTGGGCAATGATGGGTGTTGTGTCTGGGAACAACATGCCCTGAGCTCCAGCCTTCTGTCCAAGAGACTCATCACTGCATGCTGTTCCCCTGTACCATCTCTCCTTTCTCTGTCTGTGTGGGAACTATTTCTCTGTGTGGGAACTGTTTGGCTTGAAGATGAAGTAACAGACAAGTTATACATGGAGAGAAAGGAAGGTTTCCAGAGAGGTGCATATTGCCAGGATGAATTCAGGTCCTAAGAGGCTTTTTCCAGTTGTGTTTCATTTTCTTACCAATGATCACCCTCACCTTTCTGGCCCATACATCCATCCCTTGGCTTTTTTGCTATGCATGTAGGGTACCCATGTCCCTTACTTCCCATCTGCCCTTGATTCCAGGGACAATCATTTCTACCCCCTCTTCTGTCAATATCAACCACTCTCTGGTCCCATTGTTTTTTCTGTGTCAAAGAGCCTGTAAAGCACAGCCATATAATTATAAGCATATATTCCAGCAGAGAATATTTTGTATGATAAAGTTTAAAAGTGAAATGTCTGGGTCAAAGTGTAAGAATGACTTTTGAATGGTTGAGCATACTCTAGGAAATCAGACTCTCCTGCACTATTAGTGGAGAAGTATATTGGTGCAAATATCTGTAGGAAATTGTCTCTTATAATTTAAGATATTTATGTGCTTCTAGGAAGCTGTAGAACATGGACTCAAATCTTGGAACCACCCTAAATCCCAAGCCATGCTACACTGGGTTATTTGGCCTCCACCATTAGGAATACCTTGTATACAGAAATCTAAGACTTTAAATTTGAAAATCAATTCAAATGTTAAAATGACAAGATTTTAAAAAAAACAAGAAGGAAAAATTGGCCATATATAATGCATAATACATGAAAAGAAAATGTACATTAGGGTCCAGTTTTCTGTGGCAATGCATTTTCCAACATGATATGAAATATATGTATGTGTAATCTAATTATGCAAATTTAAAACAGATAATATTAACACATGCCCATGTACACGTTCGCACGCGCACACACACACACACACACATTCTTACTTTTCTCTGAGGCAAGGACGATAATGGTACCAAAAGGCTTAACACACACAGACATGCATGTAGGTCCAGAACAATCATACTACACATACCACATACTCAGGAAGCTATCTGTGCTGGATTTAAGAGAAACGTCTCCTCATTTCTGTCACCAGTTACAAAACCCTCCCTTCCTAAGAAAATCAGTAGTTTTAGCATTAATCAAGAGGGGGGTAATTAGCTCTATTTCTAACTGTACACTAATGAAAAAATACTAATTCTGCATAAGAAAAGTTCAAAAGATGTTAGTTATACAAACAGGTTATGAAACAGTTCTGCAGCCCATTTTTTATGGAATAAATAGATGTGGGTAGAAATGGTTGAGATGTATGGATTCTCCAAAGTGGCTTTCTTGATCCCAAATCTACATTGTTGTCTACATTCATTTAACAAATACTAATTAAGCCCCATTATATACCATACACTGACAGCTCAAAGTGACTTCTAATCTGTAAAAACTGTGATCTAAAAAAGATTTGTCCATTTAGTTCAAGACAGATATCTCCACTTGTTCCAAGGCACCTGGACACTCCCCCTCCCAACCCCCCAAGCAAGAGTTACTAGATCCTATTCACAAAACATCATCCCTTGTCTGGTCAAAGAAATCTATCCTTGAGGCCCAAAAGTTCACCATTAAATTAGAACCAGCATAGTAGCTAGAGGAATACTTAGGATGCCGACCAAATACTTAGGAGGCAGACCAAAATGTGAGGATACAATCTCTGTTCTGACACTAACTTGACTGAGAAACCCTGGGAAATGGACTTAACCCCTGTGAGCCTAACATTTGTGGTCTGAGAAGGAATTGTAGATACAGCCATCATGGGGTTTCTGTGAGGAGGTCAAAGAAATCTAATGAGTCTGCCCAACACTGAGCAAATGTTGGCTGCCTCAGGGCAAGTTTTGATTTACTTCTCATCCTGTTCTTTACATACTATAGCAGGGATGCCATTGCCATGTGCTCAGAGGCCTAGCAATGATGTAGGCAGAATTCCAAACTGACACAGGAAGTAGCCATGTGAATACATATGATGTCATAAATGATACTCGTGACCATTTCTCCATGGGAGGGAGGATCAGTTGGTGCTTGGTGGAGCTTGAGGGGTAACTCAGGCAGCCTGGGTGAGAGCTACCAGGTGATTTGTGATACTCCTGTTATTGCCTTTGATTCTCACAGAGCGACGGCAAGACAGGGATCATGTTGAGATGAAAACCTTCAGTAAGTGGATATGCGCGTGCACACACGTGTGTGTACACGTGGTCCCTCTGGCTTTTTAATCACGTGCCCACTCTCCTGTGAGATTCCCAAAACAAGGCTATGCCCAAGATTGCTCTGGTCTGAATCACCTTGATGAGGGAGGCCTCTGTCCCTGTTTAGGCACCCAAATTAGCTGGTCGGTCTGGGGATTGCTGTAGCTGTTAGCTAGCTCACTTTTACACTTTCCCATTGTCGATGTTATTTCTGAAGTAATGTCACTTCTCAAAAATGACTCTGATGCCCCCATACACCATACGTTGACCACAGGCCCTTATTCCTCCTTTTAATATTTAAGTTTTTCCTTTAATTGGTGGATTTTCAGGAAAACCGGTTGGTTTCCTGCCATTCTCCAAGTGTCATCAATAAGGTTCCTCTTTGTTGTTGTTATTGTTTAGTATCATTATGAACTCATGGTCTTTTAACATGTTGATGACATCAAACCATTGTTACATTGTTTTGAGCAGAGGAGTCAAATGATTTGACTTATGCTCTGCTGCTGGTGACCTGGACCTGGAAGGCAGTATAATCCAGGAGACAGATAGATGTTGGTGTCTTGGCCAGGGTGGTGGTAATAATGATGGTGGTAAGAAGTGGCTAGATTCTGGATGTACTGGAGAGAAGGGGTGAAAGAATTTCCTGATCTGTTAGATATGGAGTGTGAGAGAGAGAGCACTCCAGGTTGCTTTCAAGTTTTGAGGACTGAGCCATTGGCATTTCTGGGTCAAATGCTCTATCCATGTTTAATTCCACTTCCAGTGCCACACAGGAAAAGTCCCAAAGGTTGTGAATAGCAGGATTGTCTTGACAGCAAGGCCACAGAGTGAAAGCAATGACTTCCCAAAGGAGTAAATCTGAGGCCTGGTCGTAATCACTACATCAAGGAGCAATCAGCAGTGAACAGATTTTTACTCATAATCGTGCCCTGAGACAGCATGGAGTAATTGAGGTACAAAATGTACAACACACAAACCAAGAGAGCCTTAAATATTAGAATCCAAAAGGAAGCTGGTTTCTACCAGTCTGGTTACCTTAATCCTCCCCCTACTGCCCACCCAAACCACTAGTATTATCATCTGCTGGTACAGTGTTTGAGTTTAACATGGTACAAATAAAATACCTTTAGTGAATCCACTGTGGGAGAGGGAATTGGGACTGATATTTCTGTAGATGCCAGAAAACTCCCAAATCTATAATTTACGTGGTGAATGATATATGTTGGCAGGGAGTATTTGTGGAGGGAGGGGTGAACATCAATACAACTAGGGGTGAATACAGGGTGAAATACCACCAAAACATAGTCTAAGTATACCTGTGGCTACAATGTCCAATAAAGTAGGCATCAGAGCAAAGAAAATTGATAAGAGACAGAGGCTTTACATAATGATAAAAGGATCAATCCACTGGGGAGTCATGATCCTAAAAGTATATGCAGCAAACAACAGAGCCTCAAAGTACATGAAGCAAAGCCTGATAGAGCTGAAAGAAGAAATAACCACATACATAATTATAGTTGAGGCCTCAACACCCGCCACTCAGCAAGGTATAAAATTACTAGAGACAAAACCAGCAAGGATATAGGACATCTGAATAACATAATAAATTAACAGGATCTATATGACATAAATAGAGCACTCCACCCAATGACAGCAGAGTGCATTTTCCCCCCAATGTCGATGTAACATTCATCAATCTAGATCATCTCCTAGACCATCAAACAAACCTCCACAAATTTTATAAGAATTGAAATCACACAGAATACATTATCTGACTATAATGGACCTAAATTAGAAATCAATAATAGAAAAAAAAAAGAATCCCTACACACTTGGAAATGGTAGTTGACTTATTCCACGTTGTCGTTCAGATACTTGTTATAAAGGAGCTGAGTTTAGAAAGAGTTTTCTTCTCAGCTGAAAGGCATTTCATGCTGGGCAAAAAGAAAGCTCACTCTGGATGTTTCAAACTGAGTATTGTTGACAGCAAGCTGGAGGGAGAGGGACAACTTAGGAGGCTGTTTACATCAGTCTTTCTTGACGTTAAAGCTTGTACTACACCAGCAAAGGAAACAGCTTGCTGATTGTTAGCGGGATCAGTTTGGTGGCTGATTATATTTGGGAAGCATGAGAGAGATTGCCTCTGTGGTATTGGTGTGGTTGTTAAGCCTGAGAGAAGGCACAATTCAGATGCCTTCCTGGTGTATGGCTGGTTTGCAATCTAACCCATGGATCACACATTGTTTTTATTTGTTTGTTTTTATAAATCCTGTTTCATTCTTTAAAGGGTTCAATATAGTTTCCTCTTCCCCTGCTCCTACTCAGTCACCTCCTTCTCCTCCCCCAAGATTCCTCCCCTGATAGTGCCATCTGTAAAATAAGGTTCTCCTGTCTAGACAAACAGAGGAGTTTCTTTTCTGGGGTTTGTGGGATTGGACCCTTAGGGCAGGTTGGCATTTTGCTTGCCCTACTATGGTGTGAGCCTAAGACATAGTACATGGTAAGTGGACCACTGGTGTATCTTCAAACTTGTATTTCTGTCCCCCTTTTAGAATCCAACGATGGTGGTAACTCACCTCAAGGAAGACAGAGAGTTTGGAGTTCTTTGCGAGGTAATTTTGGCAAGAGTAACCCCCAATATGAACATGGTGGATATGAGCCTCAGCTTTCACACCACCAGGAGGATGATGGAAATGTGATGATGAGGAATGTCCAGGAGTACCCCCAAGTAAGACAGTAAGTGACCATACAGCCTGGTTTGCATGTAGCAACCCCTGGGATTATGCAACTCTTTCACTCTACTTGCTCTTCTTTTCCTTCTCTCACTGGAAAATTGAAGAATGCTCAAAGTGGAATAATGGTTGAGCAATCCTACTTGTAGTCCTGGTGGCAGAGAGGTTAGGGTGTATAGACGAAGACTTTCTTAGCATTTATGGCCACCATTCTCCTCTCCACTTCCCTTCTGCAGCACTTTCTATAGCAACCAACAGAACAAGAGGAGAGTGAAATGGCATAATGAAGGCCATATCCATATTACTGTGTGGAGAGATAGAAAACCTCTGAAGAGAGAAATGAGGGAGAACACACAAGATGGAACCCCAGGGAGCTGGTTCAAGATCACCGTGAGTGTCCTGTCAAGATCTTCATTAGAATATCCTGGAACTTTATCAAAGGAATACCACTTTAAACAACTTGACATCGATTATTTGTAGGAGAGTTTTCCAATGGAGAGAAAGAGGGTTTAGAAAATCCGTATTTTGCACAAAAATAAGAAATAATGCTGGTGGTTCCTTCTTTAGAAGCCCTGTACAGCTCAGTAGAGAGTTGGAAAAGAACACTGTTGGGTCTGTTTTCCAGCTTTAATTCCGTGTTGCCTCTCCTCACTCCCATCCCTTCTTTTCATCTTTAGATTCCCTATGGGGGAAAGTATGAGAAGACATGGCTAGTGAATTCAATCCAGGACCATTGCAGTGTCCCCTTTCACTCCAGTGGATGTAAGAGAGGATGGTGAAGACATATGAGCGGACACAGGGAAAGAGGGGCTGGGGCAGAGGGAGCCCACTGAGCAGGTAGACTCTATCCTTCAAAATTATTGTTGCCTCCCTCTCCTGTAGTTTCACTATGTGAAAAACCAAGCTCGGTTCTTTGTCCAGGATGCTGGCATTGCCTCTGCATTGAAAGATGTCAGCTACAAGATTTGTGATGAGGAGAGCCAAAAGGTATGCGTTGAGGGCATTACCTGTACCTAGTCCCCGTGGTGGGAGGACAAGCCAGGGTCTGGTGGTCTTCTTTGGAAGCAGAGTTATTGGTGCTTACCCGAGCACCTCACCTTCCTGCAGATATCGATCTTTGTCAGTCCCTCTAATGTACCCTACTCTGTGCGGTATAAGTTGAAGCCAAAAGAAATGAAGCAGCTAAAGGTAATGCAGACTCAAGGCCCGCTGCATGCCCACACCCAGACCCACCTCCTCTTCCTCCAGCCCCCGATTTTCCTATCCCTACCAGAGCCTCAGAGTGGCTTTCTCTGCCTTTCTCTGCAGCTGACCATGCACAAACGCTATGATGTCTCCCATGAAGCTCTTGACCTCCAGAGTCTCCGCTTTGACCCAGGTACAGTTGATAGCAGTAATGCTAGGGCAGGTGAGGGCACAGGGATCTGCCTGGGAGGAAGACTGAGGAATGGTAACATGGGGAGGGGTTGATGCTGGCCCTGGACCCCTCTCAGCCTTCTGTTTGCCTCCTCTTGGCTTCCTGAAGACTTGGTGGGCCATGATATTGATATAATCCTGAATCGAAGAAACTGCATGGCTGCCACCCTGCAGATCATTGAAGAGAATTTCCCTGAGGTAAGGCCTTAGTCCCAGTGCTGTTATCAATAGTAGGTGGTGGAACTCATGAGGTGGAGGACAGATTTGTCTCTGAGGCCCTAGATAGTAACTGTCACTCTAACTCTTCTTCACCAAAAGCTGTTGTCCTTGAACTTAAGCAACAACAAACTATACCAGCTGGATGGCCTGTCTGACATTATACAGATGGTCCCCACAGTCAAGATCCTGAACCTCTCCAAAAATGAGGTGGGAAGAGGGAGCCAGATCAAAGTTGGGGGTGACGGTGGGTGGTAGTGCTCATCCGAGTGATGACAGTAGGCAAGAGAAGGTACCTATGTAGAAGGGTGGGGGCTGGGGGTGCAAGGGTCCGCGTGTCTCTTTCCCTGGGACTCCTTCCCAGCTTCCTCCCCATATTTCTCAGCTGACCTTGGTGTGGGAGTTAAACAAGATGAAAGGGCTGAAGCTTGAAGAGCTTTGGCTAGAAGGGAACCCTTTGTGCGACACCTTCCCAGACCAGTCCACCTACATAAGGTCAGTGTGAACCTCTGTCACCCTTCTTGGATAACTTCACCCATGGGGTCCTGAACTATCCCTGACAGTGCCCCTCTGCTGGTGGTGGCATCCTTAGTCCTCTGGGAGTATCACAAGCCTTGCCTTCTCTGTTTGTGTCCCTCACCTTCACTTAAAGATCTTTTATCCCTCTGACCTGCTCACCTCTTTACATGCTCTGGCATCTGTTTCTGACTTTGCACTTAGCTTTCTCTGATACCCACCTATGATGTGCTCCAAGAAGCAGGTCTCCCCCTCCTCACCAGGACCAGGGGTAAGCAGTCTTGAAACAGATGCTGGTTACCTGGACCAAGTAGGTTCCTCCAGCCCTGAGCCTCATGCTGAGACAGGCCTCCCTGCCTCTGTGGTGGTATGGGGTTTTCTTCAACTGTTCTGAGAAGGGCTTTCCTTCTCTTAAACGAAATGTCCCCCCATCTGTCCCAGGTTTCCATGGTGGCTTTGTGCCTCAAGGCCCTGAATGGCTTCTCTCATTACATCTATTTCTCTGGCCATATGCCAGGAGCTGAACCTTCTTTGGGAGAAACTAGGGTTCCCTGAGTCAAGGGGCAAGAACTGGACCACTGCCAGTGAACAGAGGGCTTCCCAAGGTAGGAATGGAAGGCAGAGGGCAGAAGTGCTTGAGAAGACAGAAGGACAGGCCTCTCAGAGGCACTGCCCCCTATCCACCTCCCACATATGTCACATCATCCCATCTGGTCGTTCAGAAGAGCCCTGGGTAGCCTGACATGGGTATAATTCCACAGGCAAGGAATCTATTGAGACAGGCACAGGTGCACAAGGGCCATCAGGAGGGAAGGCAGTGAGAATTAGAGGGGGACATGGACCCTCAGGCCCATGGTGAGCTGGGGCTTGACCCTCTGCTCCTTCTGGGGAAGGCCTCCTTCCCCTGTATCTGCCTCGTTTCCCATACCCAGCTCCAGCTGAGCTCACACAGGTGACAAAGTTTCAACCAGCATCCAATGGACCCCCAGCCTAACACCTGCATGTTTTCCATTCCTACCTCAGGTGCCAGGGCCAGCCAGGGCAGATGAAGGAGAGGGCTGCAGCTACAGAGCCATTCCCCCTTCTCTCTTCCTCCCTGGCCCCCACCAACATAATGGAGCTTTTTTTCCTTTCACTTTGCTTTGCTTTCTCTTCCTCCTTTGTCACTACTCCCCTATGTCTCTCTCACCTTTCCCCTCCTCCCCTTACTCCCTCTTCTTTCTTGAACCCCCACCCCCTCCCCCTCCTTCCCTGCCTCCTGGGTCTCGCCTCACTCACCTCTCTGCCTTGGCATTCTGGGACATCCCTGGGAGGTGTCATGATCCTGCAGAATGCTGGGCCCCTAGTGAGGTAGCAGAGCCATGGGTTCCCACCTCATTCCCTCTTCTGTCTGGAGTCTTCAGTGGAGACCTGGAGGAAGGAAGGGAGGCAGGGAGGGGAAGGGAGCCCCAGAGGCTGGGCTCCAAATGTTGCTCCTGGTGGCACTGGAGATGGGAGTCAGGACAGTGTAGGTGGGAGATACCCAGCAGGTAGGTAAGAGAGGAGAGAGAGGGAGAGAGAGAGCAAGAGAGAGAGAGAGAGAAAGTGATGGAGGGAAGAAGAGCAGTAGGGAATATGAATGTGAAGCTGTGGAGAGAGATAAGGAGGCTATACCTTCAGAGAGTCCATATGGAAGATGTTTAGTGCTCAGCAGAGTAGTGGACCTAAACCTCTTGAAATCAGAGGCTGAAATGGGAAAAGGGGCTTCTGGATGGGCAGAACATATTTGTCTTTGTTTATGGCATCAGTGTTTTAACACAAATGAAGAATTGCAACCCCAGGCTATCAACCACTTCTTTCTATTTTTGGTCTTGGACAGTGCCATCAGGGAATGTTTCCCCAAGTTGTTACATCTGGTAAGTGCCTACACTCATCATTGTCTCTTACTAACATTGATCATCTCCATATCTGCCCTCAAACTCATTGGTCTTGTCTAGATTGCATGTATCCATGACCTTTATGCACTAGGAAACATGGACTCCTGAAAAGATAAGGATATTCTTCCTGGAAAAAATGTACACACACACACACACACACACACACATTGTTGCATATAATAGTAGAGACTTCCAGGACCCCATGATGAAGACACCCATTGTAATCTTTCCCCTGGAAAGAAAGGGCATTTCTAGTGCCCTTTCACACCTGTCTTCTGACCCTCATCCTCTCCTGGGCTCATCCTTTTCCCTAAGTATCCAGGGCCACCTCCCTGGTCTCCACTGCTGACTTCCTCTTCCCTTCTCCAGGATGGCCAGACGTTACCCCCTGCAATTATTGACACTGATGCCCCATACTTAATAAAGTCCAGAAAGGTGAGGAAGTAGGATCAAACAACATTTGGGGTATTACAAGGGAGGCTTTATCAGCTACATAGTCTCAAATGTCTTTTAATTACAGGAAAGCTCCAGAGGATCTGAGAAACTAAAGAGTCTAATCCTGCAATTTCTTCAGCAGTAAGTACTTTAGAGACCACAAGAAATGGGGACTGGATGCTGAGAAAGGTCTGTTCATGGGAGTTCTCAAGTCTCATTTGAGGTCCAGACCCCAGAGATATACTATCCTCATTGCTTCCCCACAGGTACTATTTGATCTATGACTCTGAAGACCGCCAAGGTCTCCTCTGTGCTTACCACTACAAGGCCTGCTTCTCCCTGACCGTTCCCTTCAACCCCAAAGACCCAGCCCCGTGAGTAGAAAAGCTCAGACTCTGATCCTGGGTTGTGTGACTCCCCAGTGGATGAAGGACAGCTCCTGGAAACACCCACACTGGCCAGACTATCACCTCCTCTTCCTCTTTGTCTCCCTAGAAGCAGCTTATGCATGTACTTCAAGGAAAGCAGGAATATGAAGAAGATCAAGGACCCCTGTGCGTGTTTGATGGGGAAGATTGTGCAGAGAAAGGGGGGTGAGGGGGTAATCATAAGGCACAAGGTGTGGCAGCCCCTGACCTTCACTTGTTTCTCTTCCCCCCTATAGATCTGCGTGTTCAGCTGCTGAAGCATACAAAACATGACATTGTGTGCTCCCTCAGCACACTGCCCAAAACTCAGCATGACATCAGCTCCTTCGTGGTGGACATGTGGTTCCATACGGTGAGCACCTGCTTCCTCCCAAGGGCAGCTCTAGAAAGCCACAGGTGGGTAGGAAGTTTAGGTGACTTAGCACCTGGGTTATTCTTTTTTAGGAGATGATGCTCTGCTTCTCTGTCAATGGGGTGTTCAAGGAAGGTGAGTATATGTTGGACCCCCTCTGCAGATTCCCCACTGCTCCCTTCCCTCTGGTTGGGCTCCCTCTCAACTTTCTTTCCCCTTCTCTTCATATTGCAGTGTTCTCTTGCCTCCACTCAGCTCCCAAACCATCCTGATCTGACATGGGTCCATGCCCATCTGCCCTGCATATCTCAGGCGTTAGGGACACAGGCTATGTAGCTTGATGGCTCTCATCCCAGATCCTCACTCGGAGAAGGAAGGCCCATTAATTAAGCTTCCAAGTTTCCTCATTTTCAAAATGGGGCTAATAACACCCATCTTTTGTGTGCCTGTGAAAATTCATCAAATGAATTCATAAAGTTATTTACACAGGGCCTAGCACATAAAAAGGTCTGTGTCACTGGGAGCAGACTGTTCCTATTGCCCTCCCCATTCCCGGCATCCTGACTTTCATAGAACAATTGTACCCTTCAACATGAATATCAAGTTAAACTCTGACTGGGGAATGCTATGTAAGCATGTGAAGCATGTTCAGTTCTAATGAACTGAACAGTTGCTTGTTGTTTGTTGTTGAAGTGGAAGGAAGGTCTCAGGGTTCTGTTCGCGCCTTCACCCGGACCTTTATTGCTACACCTACCAACAATTCCAGGTGAGTGCTGTGTTGTGTGTGGAAACACCCCATTCATCTGAGATTCAGGGGTTTGGGAATGTAGCACTGTATGTCCTTGAGGTTTTGTCAGTATTGTGGAAAGTATTATTCTTGCCTAGTGGTTAAGAGCGTGGGCTCTGGAGTCAAAGCATTGTGTTATTTTCCTGACCCCAACATTCACTAGGTGAGTGACCTTGGCCAAATCACATAATCCTTCAGTGAAACAGCATCTTCCTCTGAAAATGGTATTAGACTATCCTGCCCCTTGGACTGTTTTTGCATAATAAATGCATTGGGTTTAAACTTACAAATCTAGTGAAGCTAGTAGACAAACTCTCCACAGGTGCATCTGTGGGAGGGCTAGAGTTACCACCCAGGGAAGCTATGGGACAGGCACAAGGGTATGGAAGGAATCTGGTTGCTGAGAGACAGTGGCAGCAGGGTCATTGTTAGGGGTGTGGGATTGTCCATTTGTCAGTTGTCTGAGGGTCCATTTTTCCTCCAGTTTATGCATCGTGAATGACGAGCTGTTTGTGAGAGATGCCAGCCCAAATGAGACTCAGAGTATGTCCTCCATCCCAGTGTCCTCATCCACTTCCAGCTCTGTGTTCATCCTCTCCAAGGAGCAGCAGGAAATGGTGCAGGCTTTCTCCACTCAGTCTGGGATGAAACCCGAGTGGTCTCAGAAGTGAGATTGGGTATACAGGGGAATAAGAGGGAGCTGGGAGAATAAATAATAGGAATGCATAGGCAATTTGAAAAATAAGTATTTGGATATTTTGCTTCCCCAAAAAAGAAGGCCTATGAATAAAGTATCCTAATTTTATGATGATATATATTAAAAACTTTTAAAACATTATAATGTTCCTATGACAAGACCTTGCATATGAAAAATCCTAGGTAATTCACTAAGAAACTATTAGAATATCGATACACAAGTTCATTCAAATATGTTGGAATAAACTGAAGACCTAAAAAATGAATAGACATGCTATGTTCATGAATTGAAAACCTTTTTAAGATAGAAATACTACTTAAGGTGGTGTACATATTCAACATAATTCGTATCAAAATCCCAGTTTGCTGCTTTCCAGAAATTGATAAAGTGACCCTAAAATTCACATTAAAATGCAATGAATTCAGAATAGCCAAAACAATATTTAAAGTGAAGAATAAAGTTGGAGGACTCAGAATTCCCAATCCTCACAATTTTGAAATTCATTGGTAAGGTATTATAATCAAGATTGCATGGTACTAAAATTTGGGTAGACATATAGGTCAATGTAATAGAATTAAGACTCCAGAAATAAATCCTGACATTTATAGTCAATTGATTTCCAGCTAAGTGCCAAAAAAAATTAATGAAGAAAAAAAAATCTTCCCAACAAATAATGCTGAGACACCTGGATATCCACATGCAAAAAAAATAAAAAATAAAAAATAAAAAATAATAAATTTGACCCATGCCACGCATATCAACTCAAATTGATTAAAGATCTAATGTAAGATCTGTAACTATAAAAACTCTTAGAATAAAATATAAGTGTATAACCTTCATGAACTTAAAATAGATAACGGTCTCATATATGACACGAAAACACAAGCAACCAAATAAAAAACAGACAAATAAATTAGACTTTATCAAAATTAAAAGCCTTCATGCATCAAAGGACACTGCTGAGAAAATATAAATACAACCTACAGAATGGTAGAAAATATTTGCAAATCTCATATGTGATAAGGTCTACTGTCGAGCATACCTGAAAGACTAACAATTCAATGATAGGAAGACAACCCAATTTAAAAATGGGGAAGTTGTTTGATGAACATTTATCTTAAGATATACAAATAAATGGGCAACAAGTACATGAAAACATGCCTAACATCATTAGTCATTAGGGAATGCAAATCAAAAACAATGAGATACCACTTCACAGTCATGAAGATGGCTTTAGTCACTGAAATGGAAGATCAGCATAGGTGAGGATGTGAGTAAATTAGAACTCTCATATATTACAAGTATGAGTGTAAAATGGAGCAGTGGTTAGGGAAAACGTTTTGGCAATTCCTTAAAATGTTAAATGAAGTTACCATATAAACCAGGAATCCCACTGTTAAGTATACACCAAGAGAACTAAAGGTATGTTCACTCTAAAACTTGTACAGGAACGTTAATAGCAGCATTATCTATAATAGCCAAAAAGTGGAAACAACCCAAATGCCCTTTAGCTGATAAATGGATAAACGAAACTGGTACATTCATATGGTAGAATATCATTCAGTCATAGAAAAGACTACAGTTCTGATGTATGCCATGACATGGATGAACCTCGAAAACATTATGCTAAGAGAAAGAAGCCAGCCTCAAAAGGTCACATAGTGTATGATTCCGTCTCTATGAAATGTCCAGCATAGGCAAATCCACAGGGACCAAAAGCAGATTAGTGGTTTCCAGGGCCTGGGGAAAGGGGAGGAATAGGGAGCCATGTCTAATGTCTAGGGAGTTTCTTTTTGAGGTGATAAAATTATTTGGCAATTAAATAGTGGTGATGGTTGAGCAATCTTGTGGATATACTAAGAAAACAATTGTACACTTTAAAATGGTATGTACACGAAAATAATAACACAATGGTATGTACATTATATCTCAATAAAAAATGATTGGAAACTTGTACTTTTAATAAATTTCCATTTATCTACTTGAATGTTTTTCTTTATCAACATATATTAAACTCCCTTGTTCTTTGGAGAGCTCTAATTTTCTGTTTTGAAGTCTAGTGGGCATGGCATTTTGTGTCAATGTGATAGACATTTTCACTAGGTCTTTCTTCACCATTACACATAGTGCTCATACTGGTGGTACATGAATACCAGCAAAAAGGTGGCATATATTTAGCATCGCATGGTCAGCGTCTCTGTACTGTGGTACTAATGGAGGTCATCTGTCCTCCCACTCCAGGTGCCTTCAGGACAATGAGTGGAACTACACCAGAGCTGGTCAGGTCTTCACTATGCTCAAGGTGAGGTCTGGGATCCATTAGGTTGGATGGGTGCTTCTGGGCCTTCAGGAAGGCCAAGAAGGTGGAGGCTGGGTAGCCTGGGAATGAAACTCTGGGATCTGGCTCTTCTGACGTCCCAACTCCTTCCCTTCAGAATGAGGGAAAGATCCCAGAGGACGCCTTCAAGCAAATCGCCTAGAAGAAGCCTTGGATGTCCACATCATCTTGGTTATCTTTACTCCAGCCTAAGGTCATGTTCATGGCTGGGGATGGAGGCAGGCTAACCATGAAACCAAAGTTATCTTTAACTAGCAGGCCAGGTGACATAACCACCTGAAGTATTAGTTGTTCTGTGTATTTCCCCCACTCGTGATTTCTGTTTATCTTCATAATAAAGAGTGATGCTGCATGTTGTATGTGTGTCCAAGGTTGCTCTTCCCCTACCCCAAGCATGAGGCAATGGGTCCAGGACTGAAAAGCCCTGCCCTCTCCTCCACATTATTCACACTGGCGGCCCCTTGCAGGTACACCAGGCTTGACTTCATAGGTAGTGTGTCAATAAATTCTGATGAGAAGGGACACGCACTGCTTTCAGGGATTGGTCTTTGGAAACAGTGTGGCTCAGTCAGATGCTCTACCTGGAGGCATGCAGAAGCAGCCATGTGACCTGGAACAACAGGGGCTTTGCAAGGGTTGCCTACTGGCTAGTGAGGGCTGTGGAAGGAAGGAAGATGAGGACTCACCTATTTTACTTCTTATTCCTGATCATTTGAATGCATTCAAAGGCACACCATCATCAGTTTTATGATTTGCACACAGGTGAATGGGAAATGGGCCTTTTCACACCTCTCACCATGCTTGCATTTGTCTTCTCATCCATCCACTCTACTGCCCCCTCATCCTTTCTGAAAGTGCACTGTAGGAGGGATCTCACTTCAGCACCTGAGAGTGAGGGAGAGTCAGACTGTCTCCCCAGTTAATTTCTCAGACAGCTGACAAGGGTGCTCTATATCCATGTACTTGGGGTGGGGAGGGGATTCAGACATTTTGCTTCATTCCAGAGAGACAACAGTAGCATAGAATCTCACATTATGGCCAGTTCTGTAGGACCTTTCTCAACGACTGGCAATTGGAAGTTGAGAATTGCAGGCAAGAGTTGAAAGGGACACTTGTACAATTTATTTTCCATGCTTCTGTAACATTTGGACTTTAGACCACCAGCAGGCATTTTTTGAAATTTTTGAAATTAAAATAATAACAGTAACAAATTTCAAGTTGCCATCCTATAAGTGATGACACAGGTGAGGTACCACCAGTTTACAAATTATGCCTCTATTATCAGGTCTCACACAAGTTATTTCCTACCACTTGCCACTTTACAGTTCTTTATGTACATTTACAGGAAGAACCCATATAGTGGTGTGTGGATTTCTTGGAAATGTGAACTAAGGGAATAATTGCTATTACATAAGGAGTAATTCCATGTTATTCCATGTAGTGTCTCAGTGATCAAAGACAAGAAGTGCAAAGACAGAGACTGCAGTGCACACCTTCCAGCCACATTGTGAGGAACAGAGGCAGCCTCACATGTTAGCAAGAAATTTCAGTATCTGGCTCAAATTAGGCTCTCCAAGTTGTCTGAGTTCCCTCATGGGCAGGGACCATGGTACCTATCTCATGGCCCCTTTACTTATTCTCTCCACATCATTACATATACATGATTAGGTTTCCACATCCTTGGCTTCATCCCCTAGCTAACTCAGATGCCATGGTCCTCCAGTCACTCATTCTTCTGCCAATCCTCCCAATTCCTTTGGCCCGTTGGTAGAAAGGCATCAAGTTTATGGACAACTCCAAGATGCACTTATCACAAAGGCTGCTGCTGGAGATGGCTGGTGGACCCCTCACTGTACCCTATCATGACCTAGAAGCCTCTGTGGGAAAGGAACCCCAGAAGCAGCTGCAGGAACTCCAGGAAGAGCAGCCTTGATGATGACTTTTTCTATCTCCAAGTAACTTCTGTGCCTTCACTAAAAATCCTTCTGATGCCAGTTTGTTACTCTGCTTCCAACACTTTGTCCCAGATCTTGCTTTGAACTAATACCCTCATCTCTAGGATCCATGCCTGGGAAGTCCACCCCAGCTCTAGTGTATAACTTCTGCTTAATTGTCCTAAATATGGATTCTATTTGCCTCCGTATAAGGCCTTAATGTTACCATTTTTTAATGATCACAAAATTTATCTTCAGGCACTGCTCCTTATTTCTATCACCCTATAACCTCTGTGCTGGATAAAGTCAGTCATTGGATGTGATCACATCACCCCTTTAGTGACTATATCCAAGAGCAGAAGTCTTAGACCTAGATCATGCAAAATTAGACACTGTCCCACACCCCAGCAGTATAAAATAAAGCAGGGAGAAGTGCTGTGTGTAGCACCCTAACTTGCATCAAAGAAAGGTAGTAATGGTAAGATGGCATGATTTGGGGGGGGAGGGGTTAGGAAAGGCAAGTGTCTCTGTCAGGGTCTGAAATTTTGCAGTTTTAACAGGATCCCAGCTGTGATGGCTAATTTTATGTGTCAACTTACTTAGACTGTGGTACCCACATATTTGGTCAAACATTATTCTGGATTTTTCTGTGAGGATAGGTATTAGATTAATATTTAAATCAGTAGGCTTTGAGAAAAGCAGGTTACTCTTCATTATGTGGGTAGATCACATCGAATCATTTGAAAGCCCTGAGAAAAGACTGACCTTCTTGAAGGAAGAGGGAATTCTGCCAAGGAACCACCTTCAAACTTGAACTGCAGCTCTTCCCTAGGTCTCCAGCCTTCCAGCCTCTCCTGCAGTCTTGGGGCTTGTCAGGTTCCACAATACCATCAGCGAACTCCTTAACTAAAAACAAAGAATGAACAACTATACACCAACAAACTGGACAACCCAGAAGAAATGGAAAAATTCTTGGAAACATACAACCTACTAAGATGGAATTAGGAAGAAATAAAAAAAAATTTGAACAGACCAATTACTAGTAAGAAGATTGAATGAGCATGAAAAAAAATCTCCCAATGAAGAAAAGTTCAGGACCAGATGGCTTCACTGGCGAATTTTACGAGTTATGGAAAAAATAATGTCAATCCTTCTCAAACCCTCCCAAAAAAATGAAGATGAAAGAACACTCCCAAATTCATTTTATGAGGCCAGCATTACTTTTATATCAAAACTAGAAAAGGGCACTACCAGAAGAGAAAACTGCAGGCCAATATCCTTGATGAATTTGGATGCAAAAAATATCAATAAAATATCAGCAAACCAATTCCAGCAACACATTAAGGGATAATTCACCGTAATCAAATGGGATTTATCACTGAGATGCAAAGATGGTTCAACATATGTAAATCAGTAAATGTGATACATCACATCAGTAGAACAAAAGAAAAAATTATGTGATAATTTAATAGATGCAGAAAAAGCATTTAACAAAATCCAACATCTATTCATGATAAAAACTCACAACAAATTAGTTATAGAAAGAACTTAACATAACAAAGGCCATATATGACAAGCCCACAGCTAACATAATTCTCAAAGGTGAAAGGTTAAAACCTT
This sequence comes from Prionailurus bengalensis, assembly GCF_016509475.1. Lineage (NCBI taxonomy): Eukaryota > Metazoa > Chordata > Mammalia > Carnivora > Felidae > Prionailurus > Prionailurus bengalensis. The sequence goes on along the minus strand of NC_057361.1, from coordinate 82,585,909 downwards.
TTTCTCAAAGATTAAGAATAACACAAAAGTGACCACTTTGACCACTTGTACTCAACATAGCACAGAAGTCCTTGCCAGAGAAATTAGGTGTTAAAAAGAAATAAAAGGCATAAAATGGAAAGAAATAAGTGAATTTATCTCTATTTGAAGATATTATTTTATACAGAGATAATCTTAAAGATTTCACCCAAAGCTGTTAGATATAATCAATGAATTCAGTAGTGGTAGTATACAAAATTAACATACAAAATTCAGTAGCATTTCTATACACCAACAGTGAATTCTCTGAAAAAGATATAAAACAATCCCATTTACAGTAGCACCAAAAGCAATTAAACTTAGGAATAAATTTAACCAAGGAGGGGAAAGATCATTACACTGAAAACTACAAAACACTGATTTAAGAAATCAAAGAAAACACAAATAATTGTAAAGGTATCCTGTTTCGTGGATGGAAAGAATATTGTAAAAATGTCCATACTACCCAAAGCCATATATTCAATGCAATCCCTATCAAGATTCTAATGGCATTTTTTTGTGAGGGAAATGGAAAAAACAATCCTCAACTTTATATGGAACCACAAAAGATGCTAAATAACCAAAGCAATCCTAAGAAAGAAGAACAAACTGGGAGATATACATTTCCTGATTTTAAGCTATAGCACAAAGCTATAGCAATAAAAACTACATGGTATTTGGCATAAAAACAGACACATAGACCAATAGAACAGAATTGAGAGCCCAGAAATAAACCCAAGTATATACAGTCAACCAATATTTGACAAGCAAACCAAGAATACACAATGGAGAATAAGCTATCTCTTCAATAAATGGTGCTGGGAAAATTAGATATTCACATATAAAAGAATAAAACTAGACTTCTCTCTTTTACTATAGGTTTTGTAAGACCTAAAACCATAAAACTCCTAGAAGTAAACATAGAGAGAAAAGCTCCTTGACATGAGTCTTGGCCATGATTTCTTGGGTATGACACCTTAAGGGCAAGCAACAATATAAAAAATAAGCAAGTGGAACTACGTCAAACTAAGAAGCTTCTGCACACACACACACACACACACACATAAATAACAAAACAAAAAGTCAACCTATGCAATGGGAGAAAATTTTACAAATCATATATATGATAAGGGGTATCCAAAATACATAAAATACATTTGCAACTCAATAACAACAAGCGATCCAACTAAAAAATGAGCAAAAGCCTAAATAGACATTTTCCCAAAGAAGATAGAAGTGGCCAACAGATACATGAAAAGGAACTTAACTTAGAGAAATCCAAATCAAAACCACAATATGATATCACCTCATACATGTTAGAATAGCTATCACCAAAAAGACAAAGAAATATAAATGCTAGTGTACACTTGTCTACTCTTGGTGGTGTGTATAACCATAAAAAAGAAGAAACTCTGCCATTTGAGACAACATGGATATACCTTGAAGTCATTATTCTAAGTGAAATAAGTCAGACAGAGAAAGACAAATACTGTATGACTTCAATTATGTGTGAAAAGAAAACACAAACTCATAGAAAAAAGATCAGATTTGTGGTTTCCAGAAGCCGGGGGTGGGGGTAAGGGGTGGGGAATTGGATGAAAGTGAAAAAAGGTACAAACTTCAAGTTATAACATTAAAAAGTAGTGGCCATATAATGTACAACATGATGACTATAGTTAACACTGCTGTATGGTATATTTGGAAGTTGCTAAGAGAGCAAATCCTCAAAGTTTTCATTACAAGAAAAAAACCCATTTTTTTTCTTTTTACAATATCTGTGTGACAGGATGGATGTTAAGTAAACTTATTGTAGTAATCATTTCACAATATATATGTCAAGTCATTATTCTGCATACCTTAAACTTTACAGTTCTGTATGTCAATAATGTCTCAAACTGAAAGAATAAAATCAAAAATATATACTCAAACACACATGTATGCACACACATGTGCTATTGACTCTGTCTGAAAAACCCTAACTAATACACCACGTAATGCTGAAACTGCTACTGCATGGATCACATTTTGACTAGTAAGAAACTAGAGAATATCTGGCAAGTGAGCACATGGCTTCATTTATAATAATGTTCATTTCAGCATTGTTTGTGAGAGAAAACTATAGGAAAAAAGAAAATGTCCATCAAAAGTGGTACAAAAAAATGCATTGTGATTCATTCTTACAGTGTAATATTGTATAGTGGTAAAAATGAATGTCTTAGACCTATAGAAATCAAGCCATATATACATCTTAAAAATGTAATGTTATATCAAATTATCAAATGGAAGATTAATATATATGTATATGCATGTATGTGTATATAACATTTTTATTTATTTATTTATTTTTTGTTTTGTTTTGTTTTGTTTTTTTCAATATATGAAGTTTATTGTCAAATTGGTTTCCATACAACACCCAGTGCTCATCCCAAAAGGTGCTCTCCTGAATACCCATCACCCACCCTCCCCTCTCTCCCACCCCCCATCAACCCTCAGTTTGTTCTCAGTTTTTAAGAGTCTCATGCTTTGGTTCTCTTCCACTCTAACCTCTTTTTTTTTTTCCTTTCCCTCCCCCATGGGTTTCCATTAAGTTTCTCAGGATCCACATAAGAGTGAAACTATATGGTATCTGTCTTTCTCTGTATGGCTCATTTAACTTAGCATCACACTCTCTAGTTCCATCCATGTTGCTACAAAGGGCCATATTACATTCTTTCTCATTGCCATGTAGTACTCCATTGTGTATATAAACCACAATTTTTTTATCCATTCATCAGTTGATGGACATTTAGGCTCTTTCCATAATTTGGCTATTGTACATTTTTTAAAGATACTTTCATTCACAGCTAAAGTATAAAGCAATTTATGGAGTGTACAAACACCTCATTCTGGTTATTAGTTACATCTGAGGGGAAAGAAGGATGGTTCAATCAAGGAGATGGACTCAAAGCATTTGTCTAGTTTATTGCTTAACCTGGGTTGTGGGTACACAAGTGGGTTTTTATAGCTCTTTGTAAAATTTAGTATACTTTATATTTTTGATAAGTAACAAACTTATAAGGTCTGAATTTTTTATCAAAAATGTATATTCATTTTACCAAACAATTAAACTACAGTTAACTACAGAGATGAAAACATCAATAATCAACAATCCCACTATCACTGAAAAAGAGTCACACTTTGCTGTGTTCAATTCCCCTAACGTTAATTTTCTTGCATATATGTAAATATATTGTATATACATTACATTGGCATTTCATAGAACTGTGATACCATATATGCAGTTTTTATGTTATTACCATCTTTTTGATTTTTGTAATTAACATTAAATCACTTGGGGGCGCCTGGGTGGTTCAGTCCATTTAGCGCCCAACTTCAGCTCAGGTCATGATCTCACAGTCTGTGGGTTCGAGTCCCGGGTTGGACTCTGTGCTGACAGCGCAGAGCCTGAAGCCTGCTTCAGATTCTCTCCCTCTCTCTCTGCCCCTCCCCCCCTCATGCTCTGTCTCTCTGTCAACAATAAATAAACATTAAAAAAGTCACTTGGGTATGAGGAAAGTATTTAACTCTGATTTTTTAAAGACTTTATTTATTGTTTTAGAGAGGTTTTAAGTTCACAACAAAATTGAGGGGAAGTTACCACCTGCTCCCAAACATGCATAACTTCCCTCATTATCAACATCCAGAGTGGTACTTTTATTCCCACTAATGAACCTACAATGACAAGTCATAATCACCCAAAGTACATAGTTTACATTAGGGTTCACTGTTGGTGTACATTCTATGGGTTTGGACAAATGTATGATGACATGCATCCATTTTTTAAATTTCTATTTTTATTGAACCTTTACAACTGTACCTGTTCCAGTTCTTGAACAATGCACTTTAATCCTTAGGCTTGGAAATGCCACACCTGTTTCATATTAAATAATGGAAATACCTGGTCCTGCTCATGAGGTTTCTAGTCTTCCTTAATCTGTATGTCAACCAGTCTGTTTCCCAGCAGTGATGAAATTACAGCACCACAGAACAATCACATTACCTGGCAATGTGAAGCCCATCTGCACAATTATCCTTTTGAATGACTGGGAGTAGTGGTAATTAGAATGAATGACACATAGATGTACTCAACACTAAAGGTGTTGATTGCTTTCATTGCTCATTGTTCTGATTGCTTTCAATGTAGTGTTTCATTTAATCTTCACTACAACTACAACTCTAAGGGACAACTACCATCCCGATTCCGTTTAATACAAGAGAAAAGGTGGGACTCAAAGGAAACTGATCACTAAAGATCACGCATCCTGGGGGCGCCTGGGTGGCGCAGTCGGTTAAGCGTCCGACTTCAGCCAGGTCACGATCTCACGGTCCGTGAGTTCGAGCCCCGCGTCGGGCTCTGGGCTGATGGCTCAGAGCCTGGAGCCTGTTTCCGATTCTGTGTCTCCCTCTCTCTCTGCCCCTCCCCCGTTCATGCTCTGTCTCTCTCTGTCCCAAAAATAAATAAACGTTGGAAAAAAAAATTTTAAAGATCATGCATCCTGGAGCACCTAGGTAGTCAGTTGGTTAATTGACCAACTCTTGATATAGGCTCAGGTCATTATCTCGTGGTTGGTGAGATCAAGCCCCACATTGGGTTCTATGCTGACAACATGAAGCCTCCTTGGGATTCTCCCCCTCTCTCTCTGCCCCTCCTGTGCTTGTGCTTTCTCTCTCTCTCTCTCTCTCTCTAAGAAATAAATAACATCAGGAAAAAAATAATGCATCCTGCAACTAAAGGTGCCCATGGTCAAATCCATGCCCTGAACCACTGTTTTTATGTTATATTTCTTCTGTGTTAGGGCTGAGGCCAGCACAGGAGAAATGATTCACCCAAGGTCCTGTGGTTTGACACGGGCACAGGTCTCCTGAAGCTATTCTTCTGTCCAATAGACATTTTATTACTTTGTTCCCATATATGCTCTCTTTTTCTGAGGCTCAGTTGGAAACTGTTCCACCAGTAACAAACTACAAGGTAAAAGAAAGGGACAGGAAATCACCTGCAATAAAATAAACCTATTTTCTTACCTTTCTCAAAGTTTGTTGGTTAATTCATCAGACAGCACAGGAATGACACCAAAGCTCATACACCAGGAAAATGTCTGTACATTTATCTCCCTTGGCTACATTTCTGGATACTCTCTATGAGAGATATGCCCTTTGGCTTACTTAAAAGTCAGCCCTTTTAGCCCAGATGTCCATCAACAGATGAATGGATAAAGATGTGGTATATATATACAATGGAGTATTACTTGGCAATCAAAAAGAATGAAATCTTGCCATTTGCAGTAACGTGGATGGAACTAGAGTTGATTATGCTAAGCAAAATTAGAGAAAGACAAATATATGACTTCACTCATATGTGGAATTTAAGATACAAAACAGATGAACATAAGGTAAGGGAAGAAAAATAATATAAAAACAGGGAGGAGGACAAAACATAAGAGAATCTCAAATATAGAGAACAAACTGAGGGTTGTTGGAAGGGGTGTGGGTGGGGGGTGGGCTAAATGGGCAAGGAGCATTAAGGAGGACACTTGCTGGGATGAGCACTGGGTGTTATATGTAGGGGATGAATCACTGGAATCTACTCTGAAATCATTATTGCACTATATGATAACTTGTATGTAAATTATAAATACATACATACATACATAATTTTTTACAAAGTCAGCTCTTTTATGGGCAGAAAGAGGCAGGCTGGGCAGTACTAATGTTTGTCCAAATCCTACAATGTGCCAGACGTTTCTATAGGTTTTTTCCATTTCTCCCCATTCTGTGAAGAATGTATTGTTATTCCCATTGTACAGATGATAAAAGATAGGCTCACAGAGCACTATACATCTCCAGAGTTACACATCAAGTCAGGAACAAGAATGGGGTTCTCTCTCTGTCACTCCCCACAATATACCCATCAGCTTCCCTTTTCGCTGTTGGGCTTCCACAGTTTAAGAACTGATTGTTTTAAATTTTTTTTTCAACGTTTATTTATTTTTGGGACAGAGAGAGACAGAGCATGAACAGGCGAGGGGCAGAGAGAGAGGGAGACACAGAATCGGAAACAGGCTCCAGGCTCTGAGCCATCAGCCCAGAGCCCGAGGCGGGGCTCGAACTCACAGACCGCGAGATCGTGACCTGGCTGAAGACGGACGCTTAACCGACTGCGCCACCCAGGCGCCCCAAGAACTGATTGTTTTAAACTCTTCTGGAACTATGTCCATATGGGTAGTCAATGTGATACTTAATTTAGAAATGGAACCTTGTGCCAGGAGGACCACGCGTAGAAACCACATGGATGAGCTGGTCTCTGAGGTGTTAAGCAAGGCTGTTGTGACAACAGAGCTGTTGCCTGTTTTGGAGGGTGACCTGAGAAAAGGTTGTTGACATTTACACAAGGACTTTAGTCAACAGGTACTTTATACATTAACTTAATCCTTATGGCTATTCAATTTGTGTTCATTGTTGACATTATTCAGATTACGGTTCAGGAGTTATAAGAAATTAGGTAACTTTACCCAGGGAAAATAACCTTATAAATTAATGCTCAGGAACTCAAAACCTGGAATTACACAAAGTGCCAGTGTTTTTCTGCTCTGCTATTTGGGTAAGGAGTCATTGAAGCTAAGTGTATCATTTAGAGTTCTGCTTTAAGAATTCATTACTACTTTTATATTTGAATATATATATATTCAAATATATATATGGTGGCGGTATATGTCTGATGTATACTATATATATGTATATATACACTGCATATACATATATCTATATATGCTATACAGATGGTTTTTAATAGCAAAATTTAAAAGTAGCATGTATATGAAAAGGTGGGAGAAAATATTTGGAAGATATATTGCAGATATGAGGTTAACATCTTCATTCTTCCAACCAACAAGAAAATGAACCAAAGATTACAACAGAGAATGTTCATTCAAAGCAACATAAATGCCCCATAAAATCCTTTAAAAAACTGATGAAATGCTCTCATCCTAAGTGAAACAAGTAAATACCAACACAATATGTAGATAGTGATCACAAGTTTGTAAAAATATACACTTTATATCTGAATAAATATCTGTGCATTTTATTAGCATATATCCTGGAAAAAATTGACAGAATATGCATCACATAATTAATAATGAGTATCTTCTGGTTGGTGTGGGAGTTCTGGCCACAGAATTAATATCCTGATATACTAATTTGGCAAAATAAATAAAATCCCCAAAATTTTATTTTTAAATACTCGTTATTAAATACTCTTCAATTAAATAATAACCCTTATTCTGAAATGACTGTATTCCTTCTTTTTCTTTAAACTTTTTTTTAAATGTTTATTTTTGAGAGAGAGAGAGAGAGACAGAGAGACAGAGCATGAGCAGGGGAGGGGCAGAGAGGGAGGGAGACACAGAATCCGAAGCAGGATCCAGGCTCTGAGCTGTCAGCACAGAGCCTGAAGAGGTCGCGAACTCTCTCTCGAAATGTGAGATAATGACCTGAGCCAAAGTCAGCCGCTTAACCAGCTGAGCCACCCAGGTGCCCCTAAACTTTTTTTTTAAGTTTATTTACTTTGAGAGAGAGAGAGAGAGCAGAGGAGGGGCAGGGAGAGAGGGAGAGAGGGAATTCCATGCAGGATGCACACCATCAGCACTAAGCCTGACCCAGGGCTCAATCCCACAAACCATGAGATCATGACCTGAGCTGAGATAAAGAGTTGGACACTTAACCAACTGGGCCACCCAAGCACCCTCCTTCTTCTTTCTTATTTTAAAATGTATAACTCATAGTAAAAGCTGCCATATTTAAATGGCTTCAACCCTGTGCTGAGAAGGCCAGTGGACAAAACTGCTTAGGGTCAGAGCAAAGAGGCCATAATGTACAGAGATGTAATGCCCTTAGAACAGTGGTCTGGATCTCAGAAGTAAGAACTGGGTGCCAGTATATTTCACCTCCCTAAAGGCAGAAGGGACCAGTCACAGCTCAGTAGTGTAAGTCCAGGGTAGATACCAGGCCACCTCTTCCCAGAAGAGTATCCATAAAGTGTCTGTGCAGGGGAAAAAAGAGGTAGATATGGGATCAGGTCAGGGTTTTGTACCAAACACAACACATTTGCAACATAGTTTACAGATATAATTAATATACCATTAATTTCCATATAAGGAAATCTGACTAGCTGAAAGAGTCATGTTCACGTATACCAACAGATAATTCAAGGAAGAAAAATGAATGTCAATCAAATATATGTAAAATTGCTCAACCACACCAAAAGTTAAATGAAAAATAAATACAATAGAAACACTGAGATATATAAATACATAAAAAGATATAGAACATAATGTACAACATGACCTAATTTTTGAAATATTTATATTTTCATAAGAACATACATATGTCATATTTTAAATTATAAACAATCCCACACAAACATGTATGGGGAATATTAACAAATATATTGAGTGGTTATTTTGAGAAGGAAATAGAAGTTGAAGAAGGGGATACAGGATAATTCCTCTCACAAATCTATATTTCTCCTATGTTTCCAGGGACTTGGGGAAACATATGCACTGATTTTTAATTAACAAAATAACTAAGATAAAATTATGACAGCATAGGATAAACCTAGTTGTGTCTTTATTTATAAAACTAATGCTGAAAAATGTTTCTTGACATTAAATATGTTAAATATATTAGAACATAAAAAGATTGCACACAGCTTTGCATGTATAACCACACCCATACATGCATTCCATCATTTGAGAGAAGGGCCAAAGAAAACTTCCTGTCACAGGAGTTAATAACCATGGGCTCTGTCTGCATCACCACTTAATACTTCCTTTGCCATATAAACCCCATAAAATTTCCTCCAGAGGGCTTCCACTGGGAAAGCTTTCTTTTCCTCTCTCCCTCCTTTTAAGGCTTCTGGCTAGTGAAGCCAAACTGCAATTCTGGATGTGGTCACCAGATGGCACCAACTCAATTTTATTTTTCAGTGAAAAAATATTCATTTGGCAAGATGAACAAATTCTGCTTTGAATGGAGATTCTGAAACAGTATGTAAAATAAAACCATAATTAATTCCTTAATTCCGCAATAAACATTTTCCAAACACTCCTTCAAAACTTTGGTAATGAATTGACAATATCAAATGAGTTCATCATAAAAATCAATGAGATTTAAAGATTAAAAGATATATCAAAAGTTAGAGGGGAAATTGTCCAAATATACTGCAACAAATACTTTGTATACGAGAAACCCTCTTGAATCATGAAGGAGATAAATAGATGAAAACCAAAAATCTCATAGACAACTAGAAGAATGCAATTAAACTTATGAAAAGATATCCAACAACAACAAACCTACAAATAAAAGTCATGAAAATTTATTCTCAGCCAAAAAATATAAATTTCATGAGAAAGTTTGCTGCCATCCCATTCTTACATAAAAAGTATGTATCTCATACATATTGTGCATATGCATATACATTGTACATATACATTTGAGAAAAGCTTCTGCAGAAGGTGTTCCACACCATCAACAAAAGATAGCTCAGCAGGATGAAAGGAGGTAGATACACGATCATTTCATTTGCCACATATACATATCTTTACTGTTTGACTTCTATCAACTACAAATATGTATTAGTTTTATAATTGAGAAATGTAAATGAGATAAATTTTGGAAAACAAGAAACAACTTGTTATGATTTGATCCCTGTTTTCATATAAATCTATTGGCCTCATATAAATCTATTGGCAATTCATAGTTAATTGCTAAATTTAAAAAAAAGCAGATTACATGAGGTATATACAGTATAATCCCAGTTATTGTTGCTAATACAACAAAGTGCAAACGTATATGTATATGTGTAAGTACAAATGTGTCTAAATGGATATGGCCAAAAATAGCCACATATTCACACACACACACACACACACACACACAATCCCTCAGAGAAACTTACACTGGCAGCTTTCACTTCATAAAGCAGGGGTGAAACTTCCTGTCAGAAGTTCAGAGAACCAGGCAGCATCTGACTCTGCAGGACGGTCTGCCTCTGCCATTCAAATCTAGAACAAGCCCTGTTTGGTGGTCAGACCAGAGGCCCCTCCCTCCCCAAATCCGTGTAGAGCCTCCACCAGAGGTATCCAGAAATGTAGTTGTGACTCTGACCAGCAGGTAGTAATTATCTCAATATGTTACCTTTATTGCAAAAGAAAAGTCAATTTTTACAAAAAGAGACAAAGACTATGGAATAAATAGTCCTAAATTTATTTTTAAATTCACATATATAGAGGAATATATATATATATATATTTTATGACTGAAATCATATGTATACCAGTTTCATTGGTTAATGACTTCTAGAACTGAGTCTCTCACAACTATTCATTTATTCAGCACATATATGTGGAGCACTGCTGGCTCAAGTCCACGTGTTCATCCCACTGTTCTCTCTGATCCCCAGACTCTCATTTCCAACTACCTACAGGACATGGTCACTGGGAGAAAAATGACTACAATTCCTTTCTACGTGTATAGAGCCAGTGTGTATATGTGTATTCGTTTCTCTGCTGTTAAACTGAAGACTGAAGAATCAGACAGGATAAATCATTAAATAATAAAAATAAATGGCAAAAATATCCTTTCCTCTTTCCAACTCCATCAGGAAACATATACTACAATGAAAAAAAATAGTACCAAAGCTCATAAATGTGTGTACACTTCATGTTTTTTGTGTATGTTTTTATATGTTATTTATTACAGTCATGCTATTTCTTTTATGTCAAAATCTCATTTTTATAGAAAGGAGGATTCTGGGAGTAACATTTTTAACATTTCTTAAAGGCCTAGTATATGCCAGACACCTTCTATAGCTTATCTGATAATCTTCATCAAAATCCTATTAGGCAGGAATTTTCCTACTCAGCAATATCTATTTCCTTCATTATTTTCCATTCATATTTACATATGATAATAGAGATGCAATTAACTATTTATGAAAACACTGCATAGATGAAAGGGCTGGGGGAAAAGCAAAAAAATAAGCCATAGCCAAAATCTGTCACATCTCAGCAGTCACCAGTGCAGGGAGCAACCTAGTGCCATAGGATCAAGTAAGCCACCACTGCTTATTGTCTCCCCACCCATCCACAACCACTCATATAAACAAAACCACATGATGGAGAGTGGTTGGGTGGAGGGCAAGACTAACCTGAGAGACTGTAAATATTTTCGAGGGAACAGACAGTGCTGGAGTAGGAAAAGCCAGGTGCAATCAGAGCCAATGAGGACAACCAGAGCAGTTATACAGAGATAAAGGCCCTAGGTAGTTTTGTTGATCTAAGTGTATAGAGGGCAAATTTGGGCACCATTGTGCTAGAAGAGAATCAAATTGTAATTCTCAGTTTATTTTTTTTAATTTTTTTAACCTTTATTTATTTTTGAAACAGAAAGAGACAGAGCATGAATGGGGGAGGGGCAGAGAGAGAGGGAGACACAGAATCGGAAGCAGGCTCCAGGCTCTGAGCCATCAGCCCAGAGCCCAACGCGGGGCTCGAACTCACGGACCGCGAGATCGTAACCTGAGCTGAAGTCAGATGCTTAACCGACTGAGCCACCCAGGCGCCCCTGGAATTCTCAGTTTAATGATAAACGTGTAAGTTAATATTTTGAGTAGAAAGTCTATTGCCTTTTCATTGTGGACATTCACTTCTTCACTTTAAACTAACACTCTGTTCTCATGCCTTTTGCCAAACCATTTTTGTTCCCAGTGTATGAAAATGAATTCTTTCAATGGAAGAACAAGGATGCTTTGTATTCAGCCATAGTTATTTTGAGAAATTAATAGAAAGTATTCATAGTTAGACAGTTTTCTGGGAGGGTGAGGGTCAAACATCCTTTAAATAAGAATAAAGGAAACCTAAATTCGTTCTCAAGTTGCATTGTCTGTATTTATATTACCCACAAGCAAACATATTGTTATTCAATCTTTCATTAGTGAGTGCATTAAAATAAAATATTTAAATTTGAGAAAAATTATTTAGTAGGAAATTTTGTTTTTGTATGCTTCTTGCTTAGTTTTGACAGTGAGATTTTTGAACTTGTGTTTTTTTTTTTCAGAGTCAAATGATCAATAGGTTTCTTTCTCTGTAAATATTGCCCATGTACTAGAAGATAAAACTTTAGAAATGAGGTTAAAAGGTGTCCTGAATCTTTCACATTGATAAGATTTTAAAAATAGTACTCAAAGCTCAGCAAAGACTGTTGCTGACTTTTCTGATTTCTAGACATCTGGTTGACATTTCTGCTTTCACTATGTGAACTTGTGACTGAGATTTACATGAATAAAAGGTTATTTATTCCTAGTCCTTTATCTCTAACAAGGTTTATGCCCTTGATTTCCTGACCTATGAAATATATATTATCACTCCTTGCCAAAAAAGAGACTGTGGTCATTATACAAGAGCCTATAAATTGAGAATGCCTGCACAATACAAGAAAGCCATATTTATACTACTCATGACATGTCAAAAATGAGAAGCATTCTTATTTTAGGAAGGGTCTTTGAGGGATGGTTGTAGTGTCACCATTTTTCTCGTTGAATATTATATTTATCCTTGATAGTTCTGAAAATTTGGCAAACATTTTCATTAACTTCCATAATAACCCAAGCAATGAAAAAACTTCTCTTCGATATCCAGATGAAGTATGTAATGCTAACTTTTTCATGTTTCTGCTTTTAATTTCATTCCATTTATTTTTTTACTTCTGATTTTCTGACTCTATTTATTCAAAGATAATCGTGAAATATTAATCAAACACATCTTTTGACTTTAGCTTATCTGGTTTTAGATGTCTCATATTCCTTTAATTAGTATAGTTTACAACAGAGGATAAAAATTGGTGACCTAAGGACCACAATTTTTGCATATAATGTTTATTATTTAAATAGTTGTCAACATCTGAAAATTGGGAGATTTCATATATATATAAGTACAGCTTTCTGGCTTATCTTAAAAAATAAGATTCAGCCACATGGAGCCTACATTTTTACATTCCCTTAGGAAAACAACTGGCTGGAGCTGATAGCAGTTCCCTCACTAGCAGTTCATCATAACATTTATCACTCCCTATTGCATGACTTCCCACACTGACACAGAATGTTCATTTTTTATTTTACTATGAATGCTATTACTTCTTACAGTGAAGAGAAAACTGAAATATTTCTTGTCTTTATTTAATGAAAAGTGGGGAAGTAAAAGATTGACAGTGTTGTTTATTTCAAGAAAACTGGAGGGAAGGGATTTACCTGTAGAAACAACGGTTCTTCCCTTGATTTTTATATACACCAACTTTCATTATTTATGTTACCAACATGGCCAACATAGGCTTTGAATTTAGCCTTTGTGGAGTTAAAAGTTTTCCACATCACAACACTAATGTGCCATACAACTCTTCTGAGGAGAATATGATATATATGCACATTCTAGAATATTTTAACACTTAAAGCACAAACATATTTGAAGTGACTTCTTAGAAACAGGGGAAGATGGTGGCGTAGGAGGACGCTGGGCTCACCGCGCGTCCTGCTGATCACTTAGATTCCACCCACACCTGACTAAATAACCCAGAAAACCGCCAGAAGACTAGCAGAACAGATTCTCCAGAGCCAAGTGTAGACAAGAGGCCCACGGAAGAGGGTAGGAAGGGCGGAGAGGCGGTGCGTGCAACACGGACTGAAAGTAGGGAGCTGGGGGAGTGGAGGGGTGGCCCAAGGGAAAGCAGAGACTCCAAAGTCTGGCTTGCAAAAGCAGAGTGGCTGGACTGGGTGAGTTCTGACAGCCAGCAGAACTTAACAGCTGGAATGTTAATAGTTAACAGCTCTGCTATCAGATAACGGGGAGGGCGAGAGGACTCCGGGAGGAAGAGTTTTTGAGCCCCGGAAGGAGAAAGCTCAGCAGGGGAACAAAGGTGCTGGCCAACACCATTTCGCTCTCCCATCACCCAGCCAAAATTCCAAAGGACACCAGTTCCTGCCACCAATCTTGCTTGCACTGCGCAAACGCCCAATGCTGCGCTTCTGTGGATCCATCCTTCTGATGGGTTTGTCTCCCTCCCAGTGCTGCAGAACCCTCCCACAGGGGACCACTGATGGCAAAGCTGACTAAGCCCGCCCCTCCCACCCCTGTGCACCTTGCGGATCCACCCCATCTATATGCCCTTGGCCAGATCCCTTCGAAGCAGCACGTCAAGCCTGGCAGTGTGCAAGCAGCCCAGACAGGGGCCACACCACTCCACAGTGAGTCCTGCTCATGGGAGAGGGGAAGATAAGGTACACACCCGTCTGACTGTGGCCCCAGTGGTGGGCTGGGGTCAGACATCAGGTCTGACTGTGGCCCCACCCACCAACACAAGTTACTCCAGACAGCACAGGGGAAGTGCCCTAGCAGTTTGGAGCTACTGCAGGGACTAACCAAAATGACGAAACGGAAGAATTCTCCTCAAAAGAAATTCCAGGAAGTGACACAGCTAATGAATTGATCAAAACCAGTTTAAGCAATATAACAGAAAAAGAATTTAGAATAATAGTCATAAAATTAATCGCTGGTCTTGAAAAAAGCATACAGGACAGCAGAGAATCTATTGGTATAGAGATCAAAAGACTAAGAAATAAAATGCTAACTAAAATGCTATAAATGAGGTGCAAAATAAAATGGACGCAGCCATAGCACAGATTGAAGAGGCAGAGGAGAGTATAGGTGAATTAGAAGATAAAACTATGGAAAAACAGGAAGCTGAGAAAAAGAGACATAAAAAAATCCAGGAGTATGAGGGGAAAAGTAGAGAACTAAGCAATGCAATCAAATGAAACAATATCCATATTATAGGAATTCGAGAAGAGGAAGAGAGAGAGAAAAGGGCTGAAGGTGTACTTGAACAAATCATAGCTGAGAACTTCCCTGATGTGGGGAAGGAAAAAGGCATTGTAATCCAGGATGCACAGAGAACTCCCTTCAGACATAACTTGAATCGGTCTTCTGCACGACACATCATAGTGAAACCGGCAAAATACAAGGATACAGAGAGAATTCTAAAAGCAGCTAGGGATAAATGGGCCCTAACATACAAAGGTAGATACATAAGGGTAGTAGCAGACCTATCTGCTGAAACTTGGCAAACCATAAAAGAATGGCAGAAAATCTTCAATGTGAGAACAGAAAAAACATGCAGCCTAGAATCATTTATCCAGCAAGTCTGTCATTCACAATAGAAGAAGAGATAAAGGTTTTCCCAAACAAAAACTGAAGGAATTCATCACCACTAAACCAGCCCTACAAGAGATCCTAAGGAGGAATTTGTGAGTGAAATGTTGCAAGGACCACAGAGTACCAGACATCACTACAAGCATGAAACCTACAGACATCACAGTGACTCTAAACCCATATCTTTCAATAATAACACTGAATGTAAGGGACTAAATGCTCCAACCAAAAGACATAGGGTATCAGAATGGATAAAAAACAAGATCCATCAATTTGCTGTCTGCAAGAGACTCATTTTAAATTTTTTTTAACGTTTATTCATTTTTGAGACAGAGAGAGACAGAGCATGAACAAGGGAGGAGCAGAGAGGGAGACACAGAATCTGAAACAGGCTCCAGGCTCTGAGCTGTCAGCACAGAGCCCGACGTGGGGCTCAAACTCACGTACCGTGAGATCATGACCTGAGCCGAAGTCGGACGCTTAACCAACCAAGCCACCCGGGCCCCCCAAGAGACTCATTTTAGACCTGAGGCCACTTTCAGATTGAAAGTGAGGGCAAGGAGAACTATCTATCATGATACTGGAAGTCAAAAGACAGCTGGAGTAGCCATACTTATATCAGACAAACTAGACTTTAAATTAAAGGCTGTAACAAGAGATGAAGAAGGGCATTATATAATTACAGGGTCTGTCCATCATGAAGAGCTAACAATTATAAATGTCTAAGCACCGAATACAGGAACCCCCATATATAAAAAACAATCGCAAACATAAGCAACCTTATTGATAAGAATGTGGTAATTTCAGGGGACCTTAATACTCCACTAACAACAATGGATAGATCATCAAGACACAGAATCAATAAAGAAACAAGAGCCCTGAATGATACATTGGACCAGATGGACTTGACAGATATATTTACAACTCTGCATCCCAAAGCAACAGAATATACTTTCTTCTTGAGTGCAGCTGAAACATTCTCCAAGATAGATCACATACTGGGTCACAAAACAGCCCTTCATAAGTATACAAGAATTGAAATCATACCATGCACACTTTCAGATCACAATGCTATGAAACTTGAAATCAACCACAGGAAAAAGTCTGGAAAACCTCCAAAAGCATGGAGGTTAAAGAACACAGTACTAAAGAATGAATGGGTCAACCAGACAGTTAGAGAAGAAATTTAAAAATATATGGAAACAAATGAAAATGAAAAGACAACAATCCAAACACTCTGGGATGCAGCAAAGGCAGTCCTGAGAGGAAAATACATTGCAATCCAGGCCTATCTCAAGAAATAAGAAAAATCCCAAATACAAAATCTAATAGCACACCTAAAGGAAATAGAAGCAGAACACCAAAGATACCCCAAATCCAGCAGAAGAAGAGAAATAATAAATATCAGAGCAGAAATAAACAATATAGAATCTATAAAAAACTGTAGAGCAGATCAATGAAACCAAGAATTGTGTTTTTGAAAAAATAAACAAAATTGATACACCTCTAGCCAGGCTTCTCCACAAGAAAAGGGAGAGGACCCAAAAAGATAAAATCGTGAATGAAAATGGAATTATTACAACCAATCTCTCAGAAATATAAGCAATAAGAGGGGAATACTATGAAAAATTATATGCCAACAAACTGGACAACCTGGAAGAAATGGACAAATTCCTAAGCACCCACGCACTTCCAAAACTCAAACAGGAAGAAATAGAAAAATTGAACAGACCCATAACCAGTGAAGAAATTGAATCAGTTATCAAAAATCTCCTAACAAATAAGAGTCCAGGACCATATGGCTTCCCTGGGGAATTCTACCAGACATTTAAAGCAGAGATAATACCTATCCTTCTCAAGCTGTTCCCAAAAATGGAAAGGGAAGGAAGACTTCCAGACTCATTCTATGAAGCCAGCATTCCTTTGATTCCCAAACCAGAGACCCAGGAAAGAAAGAGAACTACAGGCCAATATCCTTGATGAATATGGATGCAAAAATTCTCAATAAGATACTAGCAAAGAGAATTCAACATCATATAAAAAGAATTATTCACCATGATCAAGTGGGATTCATTCCTGGGCTGCAGAGCTGGTTCAACATTTGCAAATCAATCAATGTGATACATCACATTAATAAAAGAAAAGATAATAACCATATGATCCTGTCAATCGATGCAGAAAAAGCATTTGGTAAAATTCAGCATCCTTTCTTAATAACCCCCCTCCGAGAAAGTCGGGATAGAAGGAACATACTTAAATGTTATCAAAGCCATTTATGAAAAGCACACAGCTAATATCCCCCTCTATGGGGAAAAACTGAGAGCTTTCCCCCTGAGATCAGGAACTCTACAGGCATGTCCACTCTCACTGCTGTTGTTTAACATAGTGTTGGAAGTTCTAGCACCAGAAATCAAACAAAAGGAAATCAAAGGTATCAAAATTGGCAAAGATGAAGTAAAGCTTTAACTTTTTTTTAATATGAAATTAATTGTCAAATTGGTATCCATACAACACCCAGTGCACATCCCAACAGGTGCCCTCCTCAATGTCCATCACCCAACCCCCCTCCCTCTCACCCCCACAAACCCTCAGTTCATTCTCAGTTTTTAAGAGTCTCTCATGGTTTGGCTCTTTCCCTCTCTCACTTTTTTTTCCTTCCCCTCCCCCATGGTCTTCTGTCAAGTTTCTCAGGATCCACATAAGAGTGAAAACATATGGTATCTGTCTTTCTCTGTATGACTTATTTCACTTAGCATAACACTCTACAGTTCTATCCACGTTGCTACAAAAGTAAAATTGGCAAAGATGAAGTCAAGCTTTCACTTTTTGCAGGTGACATGATATTATACATGGAAAACCCGACAGACTCCACCAAAAGTCTGCTAGAATTGATACATGAATTCAGTAAAGTCGCAGGATACACAATTAATGTACAGAATTCAATGGCATTTTTATACACTAATAATTAAGCAACAGAAAGATAAATAAAGAAATTGATCTTACTCACAATTGCACCAAGAATCATAAAATACCTACAAATAAACCTAACCAATTATGTAAAAGATCTGTATGCTGAAAACTATAGAGGGGCGCCTGGGTGGCGCAGTCGGTTAAGCGACCGACTTCAGCCAGGTCACGATCTCGCGGTCCGTGAGTTCGAGCCCCGCGTCGGGCTCTGGGCTGATGGCTCAGAGCCTGGAGCCTGTTTCCGATTCTGTGTCTCCCTCTCTCTCTGCCCCTCCCCCGTTCATGCTCTGTCTCTCTCTGTCCCAAAAATAAATAAACGTTGGAAAAAAATTAAAAAAAATAAAAATAAAAATAAAACTATAGAAAGCTTATGAAGGAAATTGAAGAAGATACAAAGAAATGGAAAACCATTCCGTGCTCATGGATTGGAAGAATAAATATTGTTAAAATGTCAGTACTGCTCAAAGCAATCAACACATACAATGCAATCCCAATGAAAATTGCACCAGCATTCTTCTCAAAGCTAGAACAAGCCATCCTAAAATTTGTATGGAACCACAAAAGATCCCGAATAGCCAAAGTAATAGTGAAGAAGAAGACCAAAGCGGGAGGCATCACAATCCCAGACTTTAGCCTCTACTACAAAGCTGTCATCATCAAGACAGCATGGTATTGGCACAAAAACAGACACATAGACCAATGGAATGGAATACAGACTCCATAATTGGACCCACAAAAGTATGGCCAACTAATCATTGACAAAGCAGGAAAGAATATCCGATGGAAAAAATACAGTCTCTTTAACAAATGGTGCTGGGAGAACTGGACAGCAACATGCAGAAGAATGAAACTAGACTACTTTCTAACACCATTCACAAAAATAAACTCAAAACGGATAAAGGACCTGAATGTGAGACAGGAAACCATCAAAACCCTAGAGGAGAAAGCAGGAAACAACCTCTCTGACCTCAGCCTCAGCAATTTCTTACTCAACACATTTCCAAAGGCAAGGGAATTAAAAACAAAAAAGAACTATTGGGACCTCATGAAGATAAAAAGCTTCTGCACTGCAAAGGAAACAATCAACAAAACTAAAAGGCAACCAACAGAATGGGAAAAGGTATTTTCAAATGACATATCAAACAAAGGGCTAGTATCCAAAACCTATAAAGAGCTCACCAAACTCCACACCCCAAAAAACAAATAATCCAGTGAAGAAATGGGCAGAAAACATGAATAGACATTTCTCTAAAGAAGACATCCAGATGGCCAATAGGCATATGAAAAGATGCTCAACGTCACTCCTCATCAGGGAAATACAAGTCAAAACCACACTGTTAAACCACCTCACGCCAGTCAGAGTGGGTAAAATGAACAAATCAGGAGACTATAGATGCTGGAGAGGATGTGGAGAAATGGGAAACTTCTTGCACTGTTGGTGGGAATGCAAACTGGTGCAGCCACTCTGGAAAACAGTGTGGATATTCGTCAAAAAATTAAAAATATATCTACCCTATGACGCAGGAAAAGCACTGCTAGGAATTTACCCACGGGATAGAGGAATGCTGATGCACAGGGGCACTTGTATCCCAATGTTTATAGCAGCACTTTCAACAATAGCCAAATTGTGGATAGAGCTTAAATGTCCATCACCTGAGGAATGAATAAAGAAGTTGTGGTTTATGTATACAATGGAATACTACTTGGCAATGAGAAAGAGTGAAATATGGCCTTTTGTAGCAACGTGGATGGAACTGGAGAGTGTTATGCTAAGTGAAATAAGCCATACAAAGAAAGACAGATACCATATGTTTTCACTCTTGTGTGAATCCTGAGAAACTTAAGGCCATGGGGAGGTGAAGGAAAAAAAAAGTTAGAAAGGGAGGGAGGTAAACCATAATAGACTCTTAAAAACTGAGAATAAACTGAGGGTTTATGGAGGGTGGGAGGGAGGGGAAAGTGTGTGATGGGCATTGAGGAAAGTACCTGTTGGGATGAGCACTGGGTGTGGTTTGGAAACCAATTTGACAATAAATTTCATATTATAAAAAAATGAAGTGACTTTTTAAAGACAGATTAAAAGAATGATAGGATATAATGAACTTTCATTTGCCATATTTAGGGCCGTCATATTTTTTTATCAGAAAAAGGATTATATTCTTCCTCCTGGCAGATCACAATGGAGTAGTTGAATAAAATACATATGAAATAAATTCAATTCTTCACCAAGTTACCTCTAGCCATGATATTTTCCTCTGACCTAACAAATGAAGTTATATAGGAATAGCATTTCAATTGTGTCAGCTCACTTTTAGAGGTAGATATTGGTCTGAATTAGGAAACTCCTAGACAGGCTTTGCCTGTTTTCAGAATGGTTTGCCTTATTCCTTTACAAGAAATGTAGTGCAAATATTCAACATAAGTTTAAGTGCCTAAAATATTAGGGAATGAACTTAATGGATTTGGATTGTTGGTAACAGAAGTAACTCCTGCTGCTTTCTACATTTGTATCTTTTATTTGTGAACCATGGGAAAGCATTAACTTAACTGCTAAACGCCTTCTCTCAAAATTTCAGATATTTTATTTGTCCATATTCCCTGCTTGTCCTTGTTCATTTCCAGCCATTTGGTAATGCCTTAAAAACAGATTTGTTTTTTACTTGTACATTTATTTCTGTCAATTATGCACAAGCAATACTTGCTTTGGTTTAAAAATGTACACATGGCCTGCAATTCTACTCCTAGGTACATACACAAAAGAATTACAACAAGTGTTCAACAGAAACTTGATTCTTAAGAGCAACGTTATTTATAATAGTCAAAAGGTGGCAATTATCCACAAACCTATCAATGGATGGATAGAGAAATGAAATGTGGTATATACATATAATGGAATATTATTTCTATGTTAAAAAGTACTGAAACATACTACAACATGGATGAACCTTGAAAGCATTATGCTAAGTGAAGGAAGCCAGACACAAAGAGTCACATATTGTATGATTCCATTTATATTACATGTCCAGAATAAGGCTAGCCATATACACAGAAAGTACATCAGTGGTTGCTTAGGACTAGAGGAAGAATGAGAGGATAAGAGAGTGATAGCTAGGGGCGCCTGGGTGGCGCAGTCGGTTAAGCGTCCGACTTCAGCCAGGTCACGATCTCGTGGTCCGTGAGTTCGAGCCCCGCGTCGGGCTCTGGGCTGATGGCTCAGAGCCTGGAGCCTGTTTCCGATTCTGTGTCTCCCTCTCTCTCTGCCCCTCCCCCGTTCATACTCTGTCTCTCTCTGTCCCAAAAATAAATAAACGTTGAAAAAAAGAGAGTGATAGCTAAAGGATATGGAATTTCTATTTATTATGATGAAAATATTCTAAAATTGACAGTGATTGGTATCATATATCTGTAAATGTACTAAAAACCATTGAATTTTTACACTTTGAGAAATTGCATGGTATGTGAATGCTATCTCAATAAACTGTCACAAAAATATAATTTATTTATTTTTTTGCTTATTTATTTAGAGAGAGAGAACATGAACAGGGGAGGGACAGAGAGAGAATGAGAGAGTGAATCTCAAGCAGTCTCCACGCTGTCAGTACAGAGCCCAATGTGGGGTTCTAACCCATGAACTGTGAGATCATGACCTAAGCCAGACTCAAAAATTGGATGCTTAATCTACTGAGCCACCCAGGCGCCCCGAAAATATATATAAATTTTAAAAATAAACACATGAGCCCACTGGTTTTGCGCACTAAACTTTTAGTTCCAGTTTTCAGATTGACTCACAGTGAAACTGTATCAAGGAAGAAATTTTTGCTTGTTTTGTTAACCACTATATCTGCTGCATCCAGAATAGTGCTGATAAATTCCCTTTTGAACACCATGGGTAATTTCCCAATATTTAAAATCATTATCCACAAGAATATGAGCTTCAAGATGGCATGAATTTATATCTGTTTTCTTCACTGCTCTGATTCTCCTGACCTTGAACAATGCCTGGCACAAAGTGGGCACTCAACAAATATTTGTAAAATGAGTGTACTGCTCCTTCTGTCCCCAGCTCAATGGGAAACTATGTCTAAAATCCAACCAGAAAATAAAATGGTGGGAGAGGAACCCAAATGAAAGAAAATGAATTGGTAATGAATAAAAACAGATCATTCACAGAAGAAATGGCAATCAAATATGTGAAAAGTTTTTCAAACCTTCTAAAACTTGAGGGTATTAAAAGAAAGCAAAGTACAGACTGATCCTGTACTTTGCACTTGCTAACACTAAGGCTTCTGTCACCACTGCACTAAGATATGTTGTATACCTCCCAAATAGACACACAACCACTGGAGAGAAAAAAGACTTTGGGCTTGGTAAAAGTGGAAGTGCATTAAGGTTGGTTCAGACAGCTAACTGTCCTGATGGTGGGACCTGGTAGTCACACATATTACACATCTAGGTCTCATCTTCTCCTTACACTGGACACTCCCATTGGGATATGGGTGTGTGTGTGTGTGTGTGTGTGTGTGTGTGTGTGTGTGCTTATGTGTCTGCTGTGGAATGAATCAGATCCAGATCTTTGAAATCCACTTCACCCAGAACCTCTCATCTTACATGTGTTCAAGTAAAATTTCATTTAGCAAAGGTCTGCACCTGATGTTATTGAGTGAGTGCCTGTACATTGTTACCTTCATTGCCAAAAGGAGGAGAGAGTGAAACATTAAACTGATGTTAAAAAAAAAGAAGTCAAAGAGAACTTGAGGAGCCATCCTAAATCCACTGCTTTTGTATGTAATTCAATCGGGGAATGAGCAGTCCAGTGACCTGCCCAAGATGATACAGTTAATCAGAGAGAAAAGTCTGGGATCTGATAATCAAAAATAAAGTGTATTCACTACTCTACACAGTAAGTCAGTATGTTTATGTCACCTGATTTATAACTATTGGATTTACAGTTGAGGCTCCATGGCATCCTGAAAGGAACATAAGTTTGGCAGTTAGAAGGACCTAGTTCTCATTTCTATCCACTTAGTGAATGTGCAATCCCAGACAAGATAATTCACTGATTTGTGTCCTAGTCTCTTCATCTTGGAAATGGAGGCGATATCTCCCCACACCACAAGAATGTAGAGGATAAAACTGACAGGCCAGACAAGGTAGCAGCCACAGTGCCTAGCATACAATAGTCACTAGGGTATCTCTCAGCTCCAAAAGCAGGCAGAAGCCTATGTCTTATGTCTTAACTCTTCTTCTTCTCTACACCTCAGGCGTCTGTGATTGTAACTGCCTTTCCCAGCACAGTGATTAAATGCAGAAAGGGCAATGATATCCTCCAGGAGGGACACTCCCAGGGGAAAACTAGTGGAAGTATGAATTTGACTCCTGAATTCTATTGCTAATGCTCTTGCTGACCTGAACATAAACCTCCTGATCAGCCAACTCCCTCTGTTCAACCCCCACAGTCTCAATGAATATCAGCCTTCTGCTTTTGCTAGGCAGCCTTAATGCCACAACACACCATTGCTTCAACAAGTCTCCTGTCAGTTTCCTCAGTTCTCTCACCCCAACATCCTTTTATCCCAGCCACTACTTTAAAAAACCACACACTATGAGGAGTGCTTTGGTGGCTCAGTCAGTTAAGCATCTGACTTCAGCTCAGGTCATGATCTTACATTCATGAGTTCGAGCCCTGTATCAGGCTCTGTGCTGACAGCTCAGAGCCTGGAGCCTCCTTCAGATTCTGTCTCTCTCTCTCTTTCTGCCCCTCCCCCACTTGTGTCCTCTCTCTCTCTCTCTCTCTCTCAAAAGTAAACATTAGGGGCGCCTGGGTGGCGCAGTCGGTTAAGAGTCCGACTTCAACCAGGTCACGGTCTCGCGGTCCGTGAGTTCGAGCCCCGCGTCAGGCTCTGGGCTGATGGCTCAGAGCCTGGAGCCTGTTTCCGATTCTGTGTCTCCCTCTCTCTCTGCCCCTCCCCCGTTCATGCTCTGTCTCTCTCTGTCCCAAAAATAAATAAACGTTGAAAAAAAAAAGTAAACATTAAAAAAAAATTAAAAAACCACCCGCTATGAAGCATAGAGTGGCTTTATTTATCAAGCAAAATCCTGTAAACAAGGATAAATTCCCAGAAATGTTATTATAAGGTCAGAAGTTCTGCACATTTTATTTATTTTTTTAAGTTTTTATTTAAATTCCACTTAGTTAACATAAAATTTAATATGAGTTTCAGGTGTACAATATAGTGATTCAACAACTCCATACAACATCCGGTGCTCATCACAACAAGCGCCCTCCTTAATGCCTATCACCTCTTTAGCCCATCCCCCCACCGACCTCCCCTCTGGTAACTGTCAGTTTGTTCTCTATAGTTAAGAGTCTGTTTCTTGGTTTCTCTCTCTCTCTCTCTCTCTCTCTCTCTCTCTCTCTCTTTTTTCTCATTTGCTCATTTGGTTTGTTTGTTTCTTAAATTCCACATGAGTGAAATCATATGGTATTTGTATTTCTCTGACTGACTTATTTCACTTAGCGTAATAGTCTCTAGCTCAATTCATGTCATTGCAAATGGCAAGATTTCCTTCTTTTTTATGGCTGAATAATATTCATATATAAGTATGTATATATATATATGCGTGTATATATTCACAATATTCACAAATCAATCATGTATATATGGAGATATATATATCACTTTATCCATTCATCAGTCAATGGACCAATGGACATTTGGGCAGTTTCTATAATTTGGCTATTGTAGGCAATGCTGCTATAAACATCCAGGTGCATGTATCCCTTTAAATTAGTACTTCTGTATTCTTTGGGCAAATACTCAGTAGTGCAGTTTCAGGATCACAGAGTACTTCTATTTTTAACTTTTTGAGAAATGTCCTTACTGTTTTCCACAATTGCTAGACAAGTTTGCATTCCAAACAGCAGTGAAAGAGGGTTTCCCTTTTCCACATCCTCAACACCTGTTGTTTCTTGTGTTGTTGATTTTAGCTATTCTGACAATATTCACAAATCAATGTGATACATCACAATAACTTTTAAAAAAGATAAGAATTATATGATCATTTCAATAAATGCAGAAAAAGCATTTGACAAAGTACAACATCCATTCATGATAAAAAATAAACCCTCAACAAAATAGGCATAGTAGGAACATACCTCAACATTAAAAAGGCCATATATAAAAAACCCACAACTAATTACATCCTTAATGGGGAAAAACAGATTTTTTTCCTCTATGGTCAGGAATAAGACAGGGATGTCCACTCTCACTTTTATTTAACATAATACTGGAAGTTCTGACCACAGCAATCAAACAACAAAGAAATAAAAAGCATCCAAATCGTTAAGGATGAAGTCAAGCTTTCAGTATTTGCAGAAGACATGATACTATATATAGAAAACCCGAAAGACTCCCCCAAAAACTTGCTAGAACTGATAAACAGATTCAGTGAAGTTGCAGGATACAAAATCAATGTACAGAAATGTGTTGCATTTCTATACTCCAATAATGAAGCATCAGAAAGAGAAATTAAGGAATTCGTCCCATTTATAATTGCACCCAAACGAATAAGATACCCACTAATAAATCTAACTAAAGAGGGTAAAGACCTGTACTCTGAAAACTGTAAAAACTGACGAAAGAAATTGAAAACAACATAAAGAAATGGAAAGACATTCCATGCTCATGGATTGGAAGAACAAATATTGTTAAAATGTCTATACTACACAAATCAATCTACACATTCAATGCAGTCTTTATGAAAATATCAAAAGCATTTTTCACAGAACTAGAATAAGAAATCCTAAAATGTATATGGAACCACAAAAGACCCCAAATAGCCAAAACAATTTTGGAAAAAGAAAAGCATGGCTAGAGGCACCACAATTCTGAACTTCAAGTTATATTACAAAGCTGTAATGATCAAAACAGTATGGTACTGGCACAAAAAAATAGACACATAGGTCACTGGAACATAATAGAAAATGCAGAAATCAACCCACAATTATATGGTCAATTAATCTTCAACAAATCAGAAAAGAATATCTAGCAGGAAAAAGTCTCTTCAACAAATGGTGTTGGGAAAACTGGACAGCAACATGCAAAAGAATGAATTATACCACTTTCTTAAACCACACACAAAAGTAAACTCAAAATGGATGACAGACCTAAATGTGAGACCAGAAACCATAAAATCTTAGAGGTTCTGCACATTTTAAGTTTTTAAATGATAGGTCATTCTTCAAACATATTTACATTATGTTTGGAAAATATACTCAAATTTTAAATTGTGTAAAATAGAAACAATTATCAGAAAGAAGAAAAATCAAGATGACTTCCCTTACTAGCAATAATTTCTCTTTTCTTGTTCATATTATTGTGAGAATTTCTACATATGTGTGTACCTGTATAAATGTATATAATGCATGTATATAAATGTCACTGGCATGCATTTGGGTACCTTCTCTGACCCTGTGCTGAAAGATTTGGCAGATGTAAGAGTTCTGGGTTCAGAATCAAGAGGCTAGAACAGTGTGTGGAAACTATGGCATCCCATACTAATGGTCAGAGGCACAGACTCCAAGGTGGAGGATGGCAGAAATATAGATGGTTTCCTCTCATTTCTCAACACATTTGAGATAAGTTAACTTACTACTTAGAAATAGCTTTGATTCTCATTTTTAATATGATGGGGTCACATTCCTTCTCACGGTTACATTTCCAGACACACTCTAGAAGCATTACGGTGTTAAGCATCTCTTCTATGGGAGGATAGAAAATGTGGGAGGATAGAAGAGGTAGGCTAAGGCCTGGAATAACATTTTTTTGCTACATACAAGTCACTTCATATGGGCTTTCTCAGCTTCTGCTCACCACAATTCTGTGAGAAATATACTGTTAGTCTTATTTTACATATAACCCAACTGAGGCACACAACGACATCCACCCTGTAAGAGACAGAAGAGGAGTTCTGCATCTTGACCAACGACACCCAGAAACCTCCCTTCTGGAAACCTTGTGGTCTTCTAGTCTCAAGGATTAGGTGTCTGAACTTGCAGGGTTGCCTTCATAGATTGTATCTTGAAGACAAGAGGTAAGTGGCTTAGCATGGTGGCTTCATGATTCACCCCAGTCCTCAAGTTACTAAGGTAGTTTTATAAAAGCACAGGCTTTACAATGGGGAAAGAAACCCTGGGAGAATGGTGATAAACTAACTATTTTAGAGTTTCATCTCATGCCAGCATTTTTTGAACTCTTGATTTCTAACTACAACCAATGGAAACCAGATCTGCAATTCCCACTATACAAGTGAAGAAAGCAAAGTAAGGACAAAGAGGGTAAGATTCTTGAAAGCTGAACCAAGCCTAAAACAAACGTTCCTTTCACATCATCCTGATGCTTTTCTAATATGAAAATAATTTTGAATTTTGTAAGCATGTAATTTACAGCTGAGGGATTATGTTATAGCTGAACTTGGTGGTATCCTGGAGGGAATATAGGGTTGGCAGTCAGAAAGGCATTAGTTACCATCTCTGTCTTTTTCTCCAGTGATTGTGAGACACTAGATAATATCTCTCTTGTTTTCAAAACTCAGTTTCCTTATCTAGAAAATGGAGATAATCATCTTCCTCGCAGGAATAAATAAAATAACATATGTGGGACAAATGTTCAGAATTATTGGAGTTCCCTACAGGGCAGGAACCAGGGAATCCATCTGCAATGGAACCATATACCAGTGGATATTTAAATAACAATAGTAATAGAAGTAAATTGATGGAAAGTACAATCAAGTATAGTGGTGAAAATAACCAGTAATCCAAACACCAACTGATAAACAAAGTTAGTATTTGGATACAGTTTCTTTAGATAGACAGATAGATAGATACATAGATAGACAGATTTATAATTTATATAACCAGATTAATATCTAACATAGATGGAAGGAAAAGAAAATATGATAATAACTTGTTTTGAGCAAATATATCAATTTTTTAATCAGTGAAAGTAAACAATATAATATCTTTTAAATATAGGAGAAACTTGTGAATTAAACCACAAAAATTATTTTAGAAATGTATTCAATTACTTGGAAAATATGTTATATGAAAAAGACATGTTGCAAACATGAATTATGGTAAGATTGAATTTTCCTTTGAAAATATATTTGTCTTTATATTTTTATTATATATATATATTAATATCTCAAACATGTATGTGTATGCACACAGATATGCAGAGTCCTCTTTAGGTGAGTGTAGTTGAAGGGAACTTGCTATCACTTGCTGTGGTTTAAGATTGTGTACATTGTAGAGGAAAGTCAATTCCAATAATTTATTATAAAACCTCACATACTTCTTTTTTATTTTATTTTTTGTTTTTTAAAATTTACATCCAAATTAGCATATAGTGCAACAATGATTTCAGGAGTAGATTCCTTAATGTCCCTTACCCATTTAGCCCATCCCCCCTCCCACTACCCCTCCAGTAACCCTGTTTGTTCTCCATATTTATGAGTCTTTTCTGTTTTGTCCCCCTCCCTGTTTTTATATTATTTTTGCTTCCCTTCCCTTATGTTCATCTGTTTTATCTCTTAAAGTCCTCATGTGAATGAAGTCATATGATTTTTGTCTTTCTCTGACTGACTAATTTCACTTAGCCTAATACCCTCCAGTTCCATCCACGTTGTTGCAAATGGCAAGATTTCATTCTTTTTGATTGCCAAGTAGTATTCCATTGTGTATATATACCACATCTTCTTTATCCATTCATCCATCAATGGACATTTGGGGTCTTTCCATACTTTGGTTATTGTTGATAGTGCTGCTATAAACACAGGGGTGCATGTGTCCCTTCGAAACAGCACACCGGTATCCCGTGGATAAATGCGTAGTAGTGCAATTGCTGGGTGTAAGGTAGTTCTATTTTTAGTTTTTTGAGGAACCTCCATACTGTTTTCCAGAGTGGCTGCACCAGCTTGCATTCCCACCAACAATGCAAAAGAGATCCTCTTTCTCCGCATCCTCGCCAATATCTGTTGCTGCCTGAGTTGTTAATGTGAGCCATTTTGACAAGTGTAAGG
Organism: Prionailurus bengalensis; assembly: GCF_016509475.1. Lineage (NCBI taxonomy): Eukaryota > Metazoa > Chordata > Mammalia > Carnivora > Felidae > Prionailurus > Prionailurus bengalensis. Next base: position 82,556,552 of record NC_057361.1, on the reverse strand, counting down.
TGGTATCTTATTGAGGTTTTGATTTATATTTGCCTGATGATGAGTGATGTTGAGCATTTTTTCATGTGTCGGTTGGCCATCTGGATGTCTTCTTTGGAGAAGTGCCTACTCATGTCTTTTGCCCATTTCTTCACTGGATTATTTGTTTTTTGGGTGTTGAGTTTGATAAGTTCTTTATAGATTTTGGATACTAACCCTTTATCTGATATGTCATTTGCAAATATCTCCCATTCTGTCGGTTGCCTTTTAGTTTTGCCAGGAGGAGGTCAAACTTTCACTCTTCACAGATGACATGATACTCTATATGGAAAACCCAAAAGATTCCACCAAAAAATTGTGAGAACTGATCCATGAATTCAGCAAAGTGGCAGGATATAAAATCAATGCACAGAAATCGGTTGTATTCCTATATACCAACAATGAAGTGACAGAAAGAGAAATCAAGGAATCGATCCCATTTACAATTGCACCAAAAAACATAAAATACCTAGGAATAAATCTAACCAAAGAGGTGAAAAATCTATACGCTGAAAACTATAGAAATCTTATGAAAGAAATTGAAGAAGACATAAAAAAAATGGAAAAAGATACCATGTTCCTGGATAGGAAGAACAAATACTGTTAAAATGTCGATACTACCCAAAGCAATCTACATATTCAATGCAATCCCTATCAAAATAACAGCAGCATCCTTCACAGAGAGAAAATAATCCTAAAATTTGTATGAAACCAGAAAAAAAAAAAAAAACACGAATAGCCAAAGCAATCCTGAAAAAGAAAACCAAAGCAGGAGGCATCACAATCCCAGACTTCAAGCTATACTACAAAGCTGTAATCATCAAGACAGTATGGTACTTGCACAAGAACAGACACTCAGATCAATGGAACAGAATAGAGAACCCAGAAATGAACCCACAAACGTATGGCCAACTAATCTTTGACAAAGCAGGAAAGAATATCCAATGGAATATTTTATTTTATTTTTTTTTATTTTTTAAAATTTGCATCCAAATTAGTTAGCATATAGTGCAACAATGATTTCAGAAGTAGATTCTTTAATGCCCCTTACCCATTTAGCTCATCCCCCCCAAACAACCCCTCCAGTAACCCTGTTTGTTCTCCATATTTATGAGTCTCTTCTGTTTTGTCCCCCTCCCTGTTTTTATATTATTTTTGTTGACAGTCTATTTTATATTTTATAATGTTGACAGTCTATTTTATATTATTTTTGAAGACAGTCTCTTCAGCAAGTGGGGCTGGGAAAACTGGACAGTGTCATGCAGAAAGATGAACCTGGACCACTTTCTTACACCATACACAAAAATAACTCAAAATGGATGAAAGACCTAAATGTAAGACAGGAAGCCATCAAAAGCCTCGAGGAAAAAGCAGGCAAAAACCTCTTTGATCTTGGCCACAACAACTTCTTACACAACACGTCTCCAGAGGCAAGGGAAACAAAAGCAAAAATGAACTACTGGGAACTCATCAAAATAAAAAGCTTCTGCACAGCAAAGGAAACAATCAACAAAACCTCACATACTTCTAATTCAAGGAATTCTTATAAAAATAATTCATTTTAATTAATGATTCACTTTTCTAAATATAGAGGTTTGTATATGAAACCTCTGTGTTCTCTGTTGTGTTCTCTGCACTGAAGTATGAAGCCCTCACTTTCACAATTGATCCCAAACTCTTCAGGCAAGAAATCCAATGGCTCATTTTTTCCATAAGTAAAAGCATAGTATATATTTCAAATTCAGTAATGACAGAGTAACTCATTTTGGACCAATCCTCCCATAGATCACAATTAACAACTCTGGAAAAAAATAACATAACTATCTGAAAGCACTTGAAAAAGACTGAAAACAAGCAGAGATTGGAGGGAGGTTGACTTTTGGAAGAGGGAATAGAATATGACTGCCTTTTTTATGACATTTTGCTTGGTTACCTGTGGAGTGTCTAAATATCTGGACATCTATAGTCTTGCTTGTTTTGGACTCGGTGGACAGATTTTGGGACAGCCACAGCAGCTGGAAAATAAAGAAGGAATTCACTAAAACGCAAAAGCCAAAAGAAGGTACCACAAATTCTGTATAAATTCTTGGCCCAAACCTCTGGTTGGCCCCTGAACTGCATACACATGGAGAGGAAAATGCTAATATTCTGTTCTTTTAGCTTGAGCTAAAAATATTTCAGCTGGTGATGATTTCAGGAACTAGATTGAATTCAAAATTGAGCCAAGTTAACTTGCTTTCTAAAACAAATGGTCTTTAAATAAACAAAATTCAGAATCTACAGGGTATCATTCACAATATCCATGATACAGCCCAAAATTATTTGACATTTGAAAAAAATAAAAGAGTGTAACCCATACTAGAGTGGAAAGGTAATAAACAGAATTAACCCAGGATCAGCTAAATGTTGGAAACAGCAGATAATCTATTACAGCAGTACTCAAAAACATAAAGAAAAATATTCCCATAATACATGAAAACACAACAAATTTCAACGGAGAGATGGAAATATTTATAAATGGAAATGTGATATTTGGAAAATATATTTAAGAGAAAAAAATTCCTGGATGAGCTTCACAGAATATTGGAGGTGATGGAGGAAAGAGTCTGTAAACTTAAAGCTAAATCAATAGAAATTATACAATTTGAATAACAGGAGAAAATGTTTGAAAAAATTTGAGTCACAGTGACCTGGAGACAATTCCAGAGGTCTAACATATGTGTACCTGGGAGTGGCAGAAGACAAGGGAGGCAATGGGGAATAAAAAGTATTTGAAGACATAATGGTGGAAATTTCCTCAATTTGGTGAAAGACATATGTTTACAGATACAAGAAGCTGAGAAAACCCCAAGCAAGACGAAGACAAAGAATACCACCCCTAAGCACATCATGGTCAAACTGCTGAAAGCCAAAGACAAAGAGAAAAATCTTAAAAGAAGTTTAGGGTCAAGATAGCCCATTACATACAGAAGAGCAACAATACAAATGATAACTGACTTCTCTTCAAAAACAATGGAGACCAGAACCTGTCAATCTATATATTTCTATCCAGCAAAAATATATGACACTAGTCAAAGCAAAACAAAGACAGTGTCATGTAAATAAAAACTAAGAAAAGTTATCGTAAGTGTACCTGGAATACAAGATAAATAATACCAGATATAAACTCTAATCTATAGGAATGAATAAAAAGCAGAAGAAGTAAATATGTGGGTAAATATAAAAAACTATCTTTTAGTTCCCTCTTAATTTCTTTAAAATACAAATGATTCGGGGCACTTGGGTGGCTTAGTTGGTTAAGTATTCAGACTCTTGATCTCAGTTCAGGTCTTGACCTCATGGCCATGAGCTCAAGTCCCACGTTGCTACCTGCACTGGGCATGAAGCCTACTTATAAATACATACATGCATACATACATACATACATACATATGACTATTTAAAGTAATAATTATAACATGTGTTATAGAATTATAATGTATGTGGATGTAATACACATGACAACTATAAGCATAAAAAAGAGGTGTGGTGAAAGGAAATGTATGACCACATGTTTCTTTCATTTTATGTGAAGTGGTACAAGATGGACTCTAAAAACACTGTAAAAGGTTAGTGATCTATATTGCAATCCCCAAAGCAATTGCTTAGAAATGCAAAGAGGTATAGTTTAAAAAAATAAATAAAATAGAAAGGAATACTAAAATCTATTCATTTAATCTAAAAGAAGAAGAACAGAGAATTTTTAAAGGAAATATATTAAAAAATAAAATAGGATCAACTTTGAAGATGGCGGCTTAGGAGGACGCTGGGCTCACCGCACGTCCTGCTGATCACTTAGATTCCATCTACACCTGCCTAAATAACCCAGAAAACCGCCAGAGGATTAGCAGAACGGAGTCGCCAGAGCCAAACGCAGATGAGAGGCCCACGGAAGAGGGTAGGAAGGGGGGCGAGGCGGTGCGCGCTCCACGGACTGGCGGGAGGGATCCGGGGCGGAGGGGTGGCTCGCCGGCCAAGCAGAGCCCCCTAGTCTGGCTTGCAAAAGCGGAGGGGCCTGACGGACTGTGTTCCCACAACAAGCGCGACTTAGCCTCTGGGAGGTCATAAGTTAACAGCTCTGCTCAGAAAGCAGGAAGGCTGGAAGACAAAGGGAGGGAGAGCTGCTGAGCCCCCGGACAACAGAGCTCAGTTTGGTGGGGAACAAAGGCACTCACCAGCGCCATCTCCCCCGCCCATCCCCCAGCCAAAATCCCAAAGAGAACCAGTTCCTGCCAGGGAACTTGCTCGCTCCACGCAAACACCCAACTCTGTGCTTCTGCGGAGCCAAACCTTCGGCAGCGGATCTGACTCCCTCCCGCTGCCACAGGGCCCCTCCTGAAGTGGATCACCTAAGGAGAAGCAATCTAAGCCTGCCCCTCCTGCCCCCTTGCACCTTGCCACCCACCCCAGCTAATACGCCAGATCCCCAGCATCACAAGCCTGGCAGGGTGCAAGTAGCCCAGACGAGCCACACCACCCCACAGTGAATCCCACCCCTAGGAGAGGGGAAGAGAAGGCACACACCAGTCTGACTGTGGCCCCAGCGGTGGGCTGGGGGCAGACATCAGGTCGGACTGCGGCCCCGCCTACCAACTCCAGTTATACACCACAGCACAGGGGAAGTGCCCTGCAGGTCCTCACCACGCCAGGGACTATCCAAAATGACCAAGCGGAAGAATTCCCCTCAGAAGAATCTCCAGGAAATAACAACAGCTAATGAGCTGATCAAAAAGGATTTAAATAATATAACAGAAAGTGAATTTAGAATAATAGTCATAAAATTAATCGCTGGGCTTGAAAACAGTATACAGGACAGCAGAGAATCTCTTGCTACAGAGATCAAGGGACTAAGGAACAGTCACGAGGAGCTGAAAAACGCTTTAAACGAAATGCATAACAAAATGGAAACCACCACAGCTCGGCTCGAAGAGGCAGAGGAGAGAATAGGTGAACTAGAAGGTAAAGTTATGGAAAAAGAGGAAGCTGAGAAAAAGAGAGATAAAAAAATCCAGGAGTATGAGGGGAAAATTAGAGAACTAAGTGATACACTAAAAAGAAATAATATACGCATAATTGGTATCCCAGAGGAGGAAGAGAGAGGGAAAGGTGCTGAAGGGGTACTTGAAGAAATCATAGCTGAGAACTTCCCTGAACTGGGGAAGGAAAAAGGCATTGAAATCCAAGAGGCACAGAGAACTCCCTTCAGACGTAACTTGAATCGATCTTCTGCACGACATATCATAGTGAAACTGGCAAAATACAAGGATAAAGAGAAAATTCTGAAAGCAGCAAGGGATAAACGTGCCCTCACATATAAAGGGAGACCTATAAGACTCGTGACTGATCTCTCTTTTGAAACTTGGCAGGCCAGAAAGAATTGGCACGAGATTTTCAGGGTGCTAGACAGAAAAAATATGCAGCCAAGAATTCTTTATCCAGCAAGTCTGTCATTTAGAATAGAAGGAGAGATAAAGGTCTTCCCAAACAAACAAAAACTGAAGGAATTTGTCACCACTAAACCAGCCCTACAAGAGATCCTAAGGGGGACCCTGTGAGACAAAGTCCCAGAGACATCACTACAAGCATAAAACATACAGACATCACAATGACTCTAAACCCGTATCTTTCTATAATAACACTGAATGTAAATGGATTAAATGCGCCAACCAAAAGACATAGGGTATCAGAATGGATAAAAAAACAAGACCCATCTATTTGCTGTCTACAAGAGACTCATTTTAGACCTGAGGACACCTTTAGATTGAGAGTGAGGGGATGGAGAACTATTTATCATGCGACTGGAAGCCAAAAGAAAGCTGGAGTAGCCATACTTATATCAGACAAACTAGACTTTAAATTAAAGGCTGTAACAAGAGATGAAGAAGGACATTATATAATAGTTACAAGGTCTATCCATCAGGAAGAGCTAACAATTATAAATGTGTATGCGCCGAATACCGGAGCCCCCAAATATATAAAACATTTACTCATAAACATAAGCAACCTTATTGATAAGAATGTGGTAATTGCAGGGGACTTTAACACCCCACTTACAGAAATGGATAGATCATCTAGACACACGGTCAATAAAGAAACAAGGGCCCTGAATGACACATTGGATCAGATGGACTTGACAGATATATTTAGAACTCTGCATCCCAAAGCAACAGAATATACTTTCTTCTCGAGTGCACATGGAACATTCTCCAAGATAGATCATATACTGGGTCACAAAACAGCCCTTCATAAGTTTACAAGAATTGAAATTATACCATGCTTACTTTCAGACCACAATGCTATGAAGCTTGAAATCAACCACAGGAAAAAGTCTGGAAAACCTCCAAAAGCATGGAGGTTAAAGAACACCCTACTAACGAATGAGTGGGTCAACCAGGCAATTAGAGAAGAAATTAAAAAATATATGGAAACAAACGAAAATGAAAATACAACAATCCAAACGCTTTGGGACGCAGCGAAGGCAGTCCTGAGAGGAAAATACATTGCAATCCAGGCCTATCTCAAGAAACAAGAAAAATCCCAAATACAAAATCTAACAGCACACCTAAAGGAACTAGAAGCAGAACAGCAAAGGCAGCCTAAACCCAGCAGAAGAAGAGAAATAATAAAGATCAGAGCAGAAATAAACAATATAGAATCTGAAAAAACTGTAGAGCAGATCAACAAAACCAAGAGTTGGTTTTCTGAAAAAATAAACAACATTGACAAACCTCTAGCCAGGTTTCTCAAAAAGAAAAGGGAGATGACCCAAATAGATAAAATCATGAACGAAAATGGAATTATTACAACCAATCCCTCAGAGATACAAACAATTATCAGGGAATACTATAAAAAATTATATGCCAACAAATTGGACAACCTGGAAGAAATGGACGAATTCCTGAACACCCACACGCTTCCAAAACTCAATCAGGAGGAAATAGAAAGCTTGAACAGACCCATAACCAGCGAAGAAATTGAATCGGTTATCAAAAATCTCCCAACAAATAAGAGTCCAGGACCAGATGGCTTCCCAGGGGAGTTCTACCAGACGTTTAAAGCAGAGATAATACCTATCCTTCTCAAGCTATTCCAAGAAATAGAAAGGGAAGGAAAACTTCCAGACTCATTCTATGAAGCCAGTATTTCTTTGATTCCTAAACCAGACAGAGACCCAGTAAAAAAAGAGAACTACAGGCCAATATCCCTGATGAATATGGATGCAAAAATTCTCAATAAGATACTAGCAAATCGAATTCAACGGCATATAAAAAGAATTATTCACCATGATCAAGTGGGATTCATTCCTGGGATGCAGGGCTGGTTCAACATTCGCAAATCAATCAACGTGATACATCACATTAACAAAAAAATAGAGAAGAACCATATGATCCTGTCAATTGATGCAGAAAAGGCCTTCGACAAAATCCAGCACCCTTTCTTAATAAAAACCCTTGAGAAAGTCGGGATAGAAGGAACATACTTAAAGATCATAAAAGCCATTTATGAAAAGCCCACAGCTAACATCATCCTCAACGGGGAAAAACTGAGAGCTTTTTCCCTGAGATCAGGAACACGACAGGGATGCCCACTCTCACCGCTGCTGTTTAACATAGTGCTGGAAGTTCTAGCATCAGCAATCAGACAACAAAAGGAAATCAAAGGCATCCAAATTGGCAAAGATGAAGTCAAGCTTTCGCTTTTTGCAGATGACATGATATTATACATGGAAAATCCGAGAGACTCCACCAAAAGTCTGCTAGAACTGATACATGAATTCAGCAAAGTTGCAGGATACAAAATCAATGTACAGAAATCAGTTGCATTCTTATACACTAACAATGAAGCAACAGAAAGACAAATAAAGAAACTGATCCCATTCACAATTGCACCAAGAAGCATAAAATACCTAGGAATAAATCTAACCAAAGATGTAAAGGATCTGTATGCTGAAAACTATAGAAAGCTTATGAAGGAAATTGAAGAAGATTTAAAGAAATGGAAAGACATTCCCTGCTCATGGATTGGAAAAATAAATATTGTCAAAATGTCAATACTATCCAAAGCTATCTACACATTCAATGCAATCCCAATCAAAATTGCACCAGCATTCTTCTCGAAACTAGAACAAGCCATCCTAAAATTCATATGGAACCACAAAAGGCCCCGAATAGCCAAAGGAATTTTGAAGAAGAAGACCAAAGCAGGAGGCATCACAATCCCAGACTTTAGCCTCTACTCCAAAGCTGTCATCATCAAGACAGCATGGTATTGGCACCAAAACAGACACATAGACCAATGGAATAGAATAGAAACCCCAGAACTAGACCCACAAACGTATGGCCAACTCATCTTTGACAAAGCAGGAAAGAACATCCAATGGAAAAAAGACAGCCTCTTTAACAAATGGTGCTGGGAGAATTGGACAGCAACATGCAGAAGGTTGAAACTAGACCACTTTCTCACACCATTCACAAAAATAAACTCAAAATGGATAAAGGACCTAAATGTGAGACAGGAAACCATCAAAACCTTAGAGGAGAAAGCAGGAAAAGACCTCTCTGACCTCAGCCGTAGCAATCTCTTACTCGACACATCCCCAAAGGCAAGGGAATTAAAAGCAAAAGTGAATTACTGGGACTTTATGAAGATAAAAAGCTTCTGCACAGCAAAGGAAACAAACAACAAAACTAAAAGGCAACCAACGGAATGGGAAAAGATATTCGCAAATGACATATCGGACAAAGGGCTAGTATCCAAAATCTATCAAGAGCTCACCAAAGTCCACACCCGAAAAACAAATAAGCCAGTGAAGAAATGGGAAGAAAACATGAATAGACACTTCTCTAAAGAAGACATCCGGATGGCCAACAGGCACATGAAAAGATGTTCAGCGTCGCTCCTTATCAGGGAAATACAAATCAAAACCACACTCAGGTATCACCTCACACCAGTCAGAGTGGTCAAAATGAACAAATCAGGAGACTATAGCTGCTGGAGAGGATGTGGAGAAACGGGAACCCTCTTGCACTGTTGGTGGGAATGCAAATTGGTGCAGCCACTCTGGAAAACAGTGTGGAGGTTCCTCAGAAAATTAAAAATAGACCTACCCTATGACCCAGCAATAGCACTGCTAGGAATTTATCCAAGGGATACAGGAGTACTGATGCATAGGGCCACTTGTACCCCAATGTTCATAGCAGCACTCTCAACAATAGCCAAATTATGGAAAGAGCCTAAATGTCCATCAACTGATGAATGGATAAAGAAATTGTGGTTTATATACACAATGGAATATTACGTGGCAAAGAGAAAAAATGAAATATGGCCCTTTGTAGCAACGTGGATGGAACTGGAGAGTGTGATGCTAAGTGAAATAAGCCATACAGAGAAAGACAGATACCATATGGTTTCACTCTTATGTGGATCCTGAGAAACTTAACAGGAACCCATGGGGGAGGGGAAGGAAAAAAAAAAAAAGAAGAGGTTAGAATGGGAGAGAGCCAAAGCATAAGAGACTGTTAAAAACTGAGAACAAACTGAGGGTTGATGGGGGGTGGGAGGGAGGAGAGGGTGGGTGATGGGTATTGAGGAGGGCACCTTTTGGGATGAGCACTGGGTGTTGTAGGGAAACCAATTTGTCAATAAATTTCATAAAATAAATAAATAAATAAATAAATAAAATAAAAAATAAAAAAATAAATAAATAAACAAAATATAATTGTTTTAAATATTTTACCTACGTACATTTAAAGTGACACTAGACAGTGCTATTTTTTAGTCAGCCATCAAACATAATTTAAATAACTCAAGAGGAGAAAGAAAGTATATTGAATTTCCTCATATTTTTTCTCATTATATTCTTTCTTTCTGATGTTCCAAGTTTTTTTTTATTTCATTGTTTATGCTTAGAAAATTTTTCTGTACTCATTTTTTTACAATAAACTGCTGGAACCAAATTTAAAAAAATAAAATAAAAATAAAAAATAAAAAATAACAAAATATTACAATTAAATGTAATTTTATTGATATTTATTTTAAATATAAATAGACTAAATACCTCAGTTAAATATATGGGAATGGATTTAAAATGCAAGATCTAAATACAGAATTTCTACAGGACATGCATTTTAAATAAAGGTTTTACATAAAGGCCAAATGTGATGAAAATAAAAGGAGAGGAAAAGATACACGATGCAAATAGTAAGCATAAGAAAACTGTAGTGGCTATATTAATATCAGATTTTTGTTGTGGTGGCTACAGAACTCTGTGCCTCTGCTTCAGGATATAACCATGAACAAAATGAACAAAGTCCTTGCCTTTTTGGAGCTCGTGATATAGTGAAGTGGATAATAGACAGTAAACAAGAAGTAATATATAGAGTATGTGAGATGGTATAAATGCTTTGGAGAGGAGCAAGAAGGTAACAAGAGCAGAGACTCTGGAACCAATATGATGAGTTTCAGTCACAGCTCTGCACACCTAACAGCTGTGTGGCCTTAGGTAAGGTACTTAAACTTCTCAGTGTCTACCTTTCCTCATCTTATAGATGGAGATAAAGTAATAATAATAATAATACCTCCCTTTATGTGAGAAAATAAATGTGTTAGTACATATGAACACTTAGGTGAGCACTACCTAAGTTTTCCCTATCATTTTTATTTTGTAAAATTTAATGCAGGGAAAGGGGAGAGGGAATGCCTAGGATGGGGGTTTGAATATTTTTAAGTAGTGTAGTCATAAAAGTTCCCTGAAGAAGGTGGCATTTGAGTAAAGAATTATTTCTTTTTTTTTTCCAAGGGAGAGAGTGAGAGAGCACAAGCAAGGGGCAGAGACAGAGGAAGAGAGAGAATCCCAAGCAGGCTCCACGCCCAGCACAGAGCCCAATGAGGAACTCAGTCTCAGGATTGTGAAATCATAACCAAAGCCGAAACCAAGAGTCAGATGAGATATCAACTGAGATACCCAGGTACCCCAAGACATATTTCTATATAGAGGATTATTGTGTGTTAGATATATTTCTATATAGAGGATTATGATGTGTTAGAGCAGAGACCAGCACAGGGAGCAAGTGACTCACTAAAAGTCTGATGATCAGTGATGGGTCTGGTATATGAAGCCTATGTATCTTGATTCCAGTCTTCTGTTCATCATGACTATCACTTTTATCAAACTTAATGGGAAATTGTTTTTTATTATTCAACTAAAATGTGACATAACAAAGAAAAGCACACAGATTGAAAAAAAAAGTTTCAAGTATGAATTCTGTTCCTCAGAGATTTTTGGCATTTCATTCTTATTACCAATGTTCTTCCTCAAATTAACATCTTACCTTCCTCATTGTCATCACTTTCATAAACATCTTCTTTACCTTCCAAACTTAATTCCAAAATCACCATTTCTCACACACTCCTGACAAAGTCCTTCCACAGTATCAGTAGAATCACAAATTTTCTTTTTAACAATCATCATTAAGTAGTAAATGGATATTGATTCCAATTTTTTACAGCGAACTATATTATGAATTTATTTAGAAAAAGTAATGAAAAGTTAAAAAGATTTTGTCTATCCATAAACAAAAAGAAGTAAATTTAAGGAAATGTGATTTGTGGGCAAGGTTTCCAGCATATTTCACAGACAGATATTAAATAAGCTTAATATAAAAATAAGTCTGAATACCTAAAAAAAAAAAGTGTTATTCAAAATCATAATGGAGCTCATGATATAGTGAGTTTATATGAAACCTCTGCATCACAAACATATAAGTTTAAAGAATAAATAATTATAACATATTAAACAAAAGGTATATTATAAATAGAATGTATATGTACACATTTTTATATATGTAGTGATTAAAATTTTAAAGAACAATATATATGTTCATGTGAACCTACCTATACAGTATTATATACACAGACATATATCTGGAGAATATAAACTAAATTACCAAGGATGGACATCTTGCTATGTAATAGGATCAAAGAAATGTAACAAAAACTTTTTCACAAGCAGCACACATTTTTCTATTGCATAAAATTCTGAAACAAATACATATAAAGTTTTATAACATTGTAGTTCATATCTGATTGGGAATTTGGTCATAAATTAATGTTGTAAAAATATAATACCATATTTTATATTATATATACACACACATTTCATACACATACATACACACATAATTTTAAAAGAGAGATGACAGAAAGTTTTACAAAATATATACTTGTATGCAGGCATTTATGTATGTGCCTCACTATATATATATCTATACATTTTTATTATCTCTCCCTCTCTCTCTCTGTCATACACACACACACACACACACACACATACACATACAAACACACACACACACACACACACACAGCTTTTTATATCCTGGAGGAAGATGAAGAAAAGTTCTCATCACATGACTTAATGTGATTCAATGTCTGGGGACTCTGTCTAAATTATTTCATTTGCCAAGTAAATTTCCAAAAGAACCCTTTCCTGACTAAATGATGTACAAACTGCCATTCTGGGCTTTATCACTAGATGATACTAATCTCCAATTTTTAATTTTCTCCAATGAAAAAATATTATTTGGAAAAATTAAATATCTATTAAAAGTTATTATTGTGAAAGTGTATGTAAAACAAAATCATGATTAAACCCATTTACTCAGCAGTTTTCTTCTTTTCCATGGTTCCACAGATGAAAATCATATTACCAGGCTGGGGTCAGAGCAAAGGGAGAAGGGGTTCAGGTACCACTACTACTGTGCTGTGAAGGTACACACAGTTTTCCAGAGATGCCCAACAGCCGGGTAGTGGATCTCCACATGGGATTTCCTCAGGGACAAACCAAGTCATAGAGTATTTCCTGACTATGATACCCAGTTAGGGTCTCAGATTAGCTCCATGCTCCCCTCTTTCCGTGGTTAGTGCCCCCTTACCCCTCAGGTCGCAGTTTAAGCCTTGCTTCCTGTGGGAAGTGTCCTCAGCCTAGTGGTTTGATTATCCTTAGTCATCTGGTAACTCCACTAGCTCACCATTGCCAGATACACTTTTTCATTTGCAAGGGATCCAATGGGAGTGAGTTCAAAATTTCTCATGGGCTGTGGCTTCACACAATGCTCTGAGAACCCTAGAGCTTTCAAATGGCTCATTTGGAGCTTTGCCCCAGGATTCACCTCTTCCACTTTTGAGAAGGATGCCCAGGACATGGGCCATTTGAGTAATGGAACTGCAGAGCTGTTCCATAGAGAACAACTGGGGCATGTACTGTAGAGAACCCGTGGAGGCTGCGGATTGATGCTTCCTCCTCTAAAAGATCCAATGAGAGCTCTAATGTGACTCTTCTTTTTACCACACACGGTTTTCCATGGCAAAGACCACGTGAATATTCTAGAGGTAGAGTTGCAAGTTTTAAACGATTTACTTTGTGGAATACTGTTGAAAATATATTTCCAAAATATATAAATGAATTTGGAAAAGAGGAAAAATTAAAAAGGACATTTTTTAATGTTTATTTATTTTTGACAGAGAGAGAGACAAAGCATGAGCAGGGGAGGGGCAGAGAGAGAGGGAGACACAGAATCAAAAGCAGGCTCCAGGTTCTAAGATGTCAGCACAGAGCCCGACGTGGGGCTCAAACTCACAGACGGTGAGATCATGACCTGAGCCGAAGTCGGACGCTCAACTGACTGAGCCACCCAGGCGCCCCTGGAAAAGAGGAAAAATTAAAGAAGCAAGCAAAATTCTCTATTACATTCTGGTTACATATAATCCTCTATATTCTTATTAACTGTGTGTATAATATGACATTGAATTATCTTTTAATCTACATAATAATATTGAATCTCTTGACATAACTTCAGGATCCAGATGGTGTTTCTCTCTTTACAGATGAGGAAGCTAAGCCTCACATCCCAGGCATGGCTGAGACCAAAACACCTGAGTTACCTGTGCTGCTTTTGTGATTTCATCAAATGCCCACAAGGACTCTGTGAGGGAGGGTCTTCTGCTCAGTCCCTGGATGGGGGGCCTGAGGCTTGGGGAGCTTAATGCCCTATCCTGCCATCTTTCCATTTCCTGGAACGCTCTCCAAAATCACCTGACATAAGCCCAAATCCCATAAGACTTTCCAGGAACCACTGTCCTGGAACAGGTAGATTGTGGTATGATATGGAATGTGATGTGGGAAGACAGAAAGCAAATAGGAGACCCAGCCAGAAGCGTCCAGAGGCAGCTGCTCTGTTCATTTCCCTATGCCCTGGAACACTCTGCTTAGGGATAGCTGGGGCTATGGAATTAGTGTGGGTTTAGGTCTGTGAAAAGGCATTTCCTGTGCATTGCTTCTTTCCTTCCCATTATGCATAAAGGTATCAAGTTCATGGACACCTCCAACAAGGTGCACTTCTTACAAGGGTTCCTGGTGGAGTGGGGGGTGGGCCCCCCTTCCTGTCCCCTTTCAGGGCCTAGGAACCACTGTGGGGAAGGAGCCCCAGAAGCATCTGCAAATGTCCAAAAGGAGCAGCCATGATGATGCCCTTTTCGCCCTTTTCCATCCCTCATCTCCAGCCAGTTTGTGTGCCTTCACTCCAAATACCTCTAGATCCCGTGTTACTCTTTGCTCCCAATACTTTGTCCCAGAACTCATCTCTGACTGATCAGATACCCTTAACCCTGGGATCCCTGCCTGTGGTCTCTAACCCCAAAGTACTGCATGACTGCTGATCTTCCTAAATTTGGATTCTATTGATCTTATTTGACTGCTCATAAATCCTTAATGGCATCACGCCCTTAATGATCCCAGAATTCCCCTCTATTTATGGTTCCTTGTCATCTCACTGTCTTGTAACCCCTGTGCTGGAAAAACAGTGGTTAGATGTTAACCCTTCACCCTCTAAGTGGCCATATACAAAAGCAGAAACCTCACACCTAGAGCAGACAAGGTTAAACACTGTCCCCACTCCTTTAAAATAAAATAAAGTGGGAACAAGTGATGCCTGGCTGTTCTTAGCATCCTAGCCTGCATCTGAAAAGGTGGTGAGGTAAAGGTAGGAGGACACACCTCTAACCAAGTATCTCCTAGGTCAGGCAAGGCTTTGATCTCACCCGGACTTTCTGGAAGATCATGTATTATCAAAAAGAAGCAAATACATAATAATCGTACAATTGCTCCTAAACCAGGATGGTCTCAGCCCCCTGGAGTGTCCAGTCAGTTATTTCTGAGCCATGTCTGCTCACCTGGGAGCCCCCAGTCTTCACCAGTCAGATTGGACTCCCCGTCCCCTCCCTTCCAACCAGCCCCCATTAGTCCTGCCCACTGTGCCAGGCCCAGCTCGTCTTTGGGGAATCTCTGACGATTCCAGTGAGCTCTTCCTCCTCTTTATACATTAAGGAAGTTCTACAGAGGTTACCTCCACAAATATCTGGACCATGTGGAACCATTACCATGACCTCTGCAACCCCTGGGCACTGGAGGTGTGAGGAGTGACATATGCTCAGTGAACACCCATGTGATAGTGTAGGACATGCAGGGGAAGGAACTTACCCTGGGATGGCTCAGGCACTGAGACCCAGGAAGAGCTGCTGACCCACATTCCAGTGTCCTTCCCAGCTGATCCCCAGTCACCTCTTCCTGGGCGTCAAGATGTTCACAGACACCCAGGTCATGGGCAGTCCTGATGCGAACATAGAGAGTAACAACTGAGGATAGGAAAAACATAATTGTTCCATGAGAAACAATTGAGAAAAAGAAACAATGAGAGAAAAAGTACTTTGTGCTGGCACATCTCCCTTACACTGCATGTCACAGAGATGGCACTGAAATACCTATATCAAATGGATGGGTATGTGCGGTTCCCTTCTTCTTACAGTTGCAAATATTTACTAAAACATGATAATGCTATTTAGGTTGAGAGAGAACATCCTTTTTAAAGATCAGAGTAGTTGGGATGGGAAGGAAGCAAACATTGGTATTGTGGGTGATGCACCAAATACCATGTTGAGGTCTTTACAAAGATTTCTTCTTGAACTCTTCACAACATTCCCTTGAGGTAGAGGTTAGAATTTCTTTTCAAACATCAAGAAGGAGAGGCTGAAAGAAGTTAAGTAGATTCTCCAGCCTCACTCAGCTGATAACAAATAAAACTATTATCATCTCCCCTGTTTGCCTAACTCCAGGGCCCATGTTTGTAACCAGAAATGCAATTTCCCCCTTAGATGCATGATATAGGCAAATAGAAATGACAGGTGTCACTGGTGAATGTACAGCCTCTCTGGAGAGCAATATGGCAACACCTAGGAGGTACGTAGTAAAGCTGAGTGTGATCCTACATAATAATCCAACAATTGCACAACCTTCATACACAATGTGAAAAAGTAGTTGACATGTGAGCACCAGGAAACAAATAACAAGAATATTCTTTGCAACACTGTCATAATAAATCTTTAGGGGGGAAATGCCCATTAATACGACACCAAAAAAATAGTATATTCATTGGAATCATATATAGATGTGAACATCAATAAAATATAACTACTGGAATCAGCACATAGAGCATCTCAAAAACATAAAGTGGTGTGACAATAGTAGGGAATACAAGGACACTTACATTATGAGATCCATTCTGATTCAAAGGGTGCAGTCATTGGTAATGAGAATATTAAGAAAACTAGGAAAATCATAAAACCCAATTTTAATAGAGTGTTTACCTCTAAGGAAGGGAAAGTACAATCAGAGAAGAGTAGACAATGGTATTCCAATGTAATTAGAGTACAAATTTCCCTCTTAAAGTGCCTTAGCTGCATTCCATAACGTTTTGGTATGCTGTGCTTTTATCATTCATCTCAAAGTACACATAGAACATCCTCCAGAGTAGACCATATGTTAGGTCACAACAAAACCTCAAAAACTTTAAAAAGACCAAAAGCATACCAAGCTTTTTGTGATCTTCTATGATCACAATGACATGAAACAAGAAATCAATAACATGACAAAAACTAGAAAGTTCATAAATAGGTGGAAATTAAACAATGTCCTCTTAAAATACCAATGGATAAAAAAAATTGCAAGATAAATTAGAAAATACTTTGAAACAAATGAAAATTAAAACACAACATACCACGATAACTTATGAGATGAAGTGAAAACAGTGCCCAGAAGGAAATTTATAGCTACACATGTTTACATTAAAAAAGAAAAAGAGGGGCGCCTGGGTGGCATAGTCGGTTAAGCGTCCGACTTCAGCCAGGTCACGATCTCGCGGTCCGTGAGTTCGAGCCCCGCGTCGGGCTCTGGGCTGATGGCTCAGAGCCTGGAGCCTGTTTCCGATTCTGTGTCTCCCTCTCTCTCTGCCCCTCCCCCGTTCATGCTCTGTCTCTCTGTCCCAAAAATAAATAAACGTTGAAAAAAAAATTAAAAAAAAAAAGAAAAAGAAAAAGATTTCAAATCAGTAACCTACATTTACACCTTAAGGAAACATAAAAAAGAGCAAACTAAACCAAAACATGTTAGAGGAAAGAAATAGTAAATATTAGAACAGAAATAAGTGAATAGAGAATAAAAAAAACAATAGAATTGACAAAACCAAAAATTAGTTCCTTTAAAAAATCAATAAATTGACAAAGCTTTTGTTATAATGGCAAAAATAGAAGCTTTGAATAACTGAAATCAATAATGAAAGTGGGGCATTACTACTGACCTTCCAAAAATAAAAAAGTATTATAAGACAATACTATGAACAATGATAAGCAAACAAGTTATATAATCTAAGTTAAATGGACAAAGTCCTAGAAAAACACAAATGACCATAAATGACTCAAAAAGAAAAGAAAATCTCAGCAGACCTATAAGAAGTAAATAAATTGAATCAGTAATCAGAACTTCCCAACAAAGAAAAGCCCAGGATCAGATAATTTCATGAATAATTATTACCAAACATTTAAGGAATCAACACCAATCCTTCTCAAACTTTTCCAAAAAATAGAATAAAAGGGAATACTTCCTAACTTTTTCTATAAAGTCAGTTTTCCTCTGACACCACAAGAAAAATATAGGCCAATATCCCTTATTAATAAAAATGCAGAAACCCTGAATGAAACAGTAACAAACTGAATCCAACAACATGGTAAATGGATTACACACCATTATCAAGTAAGATCTATCCCATGAGTGAAACATAGTTCAACACAAGAAAATCAATAAATGTACTATACCACATTAATAGAAAAAAGGGAAAAAAAACACAATCATCTCAATTGAGTCAGAAAAAGCATTTGACAAATGGAACACCCATTTAAGATAAAAGCACTCAGAAAACTCAGAATAGAAGGGCACTTCCCCAACATGATAAAGGACATTTATTTAAAAAAAAAAAAAAACTCAAAGCTAACATTATACTCAATGGTGAGCAACAGAAAACTCTCGTCCTAAGATCAGTAACATGACAAGGATCCCCTTTTTCACTACTATTCAACATAGTACTGAAAATTCTAGTCAGAGCAATTAGGCAAACAGAGAAATAAAAGACATCTAAATTGGAAAGGAAAACTTAAAACTATTTCTACTGACAGTTGACATGATCCTATATACAGAAAATCCCTAAGAATCCACAAAAATCTACTATAACTAACAAACATATTCAACAAATTTGCAGGGTATAAGATCAACACACAAAAATCAGTTGTATTTCTATACATGAGCAATGAACAATTTGAAGAGTAAATTAAGAAAACAATTTCATTTGTAGTAGATTTCAAAGGAATAAATAGAAACAAATTTAACCAAGGAGGTGAAATATATGTACCATGAAAACTACAAAATATTGTTGAGAAAATTAAAGAAGCCCTAAATAAATGGAAAGATATGTTCATGGTTAGAGAACATAATATTGTTAAGATAGTAATATTCTTCAAAGCAGTCTTCAGATTTGACACAATCCCAAAAGATATAAAAACATAAGTCCACACAAAAACTTGAACACAAATGTAAATAGCTGCATTGTTTATAATAGAAGAAAAGTGGGGAAAAAAACAAATGGATAGCAAAATGTAGTATATTCATTCAATAGGATATTATTTGGCAATTAAACATGAAGTACTATTGGGGTGCCTGGGTGACTCGGTTAAGCATTGGACTTCAGCTCAGGTAATGATCTTGTGGTTCGTGGGTTCAAGCCCCACATAGGGCTCTGTGCTGACAGCTCAGAGCCTGGAGCCTGTTTCAGATTCTGTATCTCCCCCTCTCTCTCTGCCCCTCTCCCACTCACGCTCTGTCTCTATCTCTCAAAAACAATGAATAAATATCAAAAAAAAACTTTTTTAAATGAAATACTATTATACTCTACAACATGGATGAATCTAAAATTAATATAGCTTAGTGAAATAAGTCAGACCCCTGTCCAAAAAAGAATATTTACTATATGATTCCATTTCTATGACATTCTGGAAAATATTAAACTATGGACACAAAAATCCGATCATAGATTGTCAGAGAATTGGTGGAAGGGAAGAGGAGATTGAACTCTATCAGATGATAGGAATGTTTATATCTCCATTTTGGTTGATGGATGCCAACCAACTGTATGCATTTGTCAAAGTTACACACCTAAACACCTAAAAAGAGTCAGAGGGCCTATATGTAAAGTTTACCTCAATAACTTAAGTTGAAAAAAGTAAACCACATTTAAGACCACTTCTGAGTTAAAGAGGCTGGTAGAACACTTAGAGAAGAACACTTGTAGAAACCACAGGAAACATTTAAAAACAATTAAGACAGCAATTTTTAACATTTGGTTATTTTCGTTCCCCTCTATGCAAAATTTCTGGTTTTAAAATAAAATAAGCAAATTATTTTATTTTTTTTTATGTTTATTCATTTTTGAAAGACAGAGAGAGACAGAGCACAAGCAGGGGTGGGGCAGAGAGAGGGGGACACAGAATCAGAAGCAGGCTCCAGGCTCTGAGCTGTCAGCACAGAGCCCGACGCAGGGCTCGAACTCACGAACTGCGAGATCATGACCTGAGCCGAAGTCCTGACGCTCAACCGACTGAGCCACCCAGGCGCCCCATGAGCAAATTATTTTAAAAATTTAATGATAATAGATAAAATAATAGTAAGTTAATGTATAATTTCCAGAGGAGTAGAATTAAACCAAGGATTTTAGAGGAAGAAAAGCCTAAAAGAATCCATAAGATTGCAAGAAAGTAGAAAAGAAGAAAAGCATAGAAAAAGCAGGAGAATAGAAAGGACAAAATAAAAAGAAATCCAAATATACAAGAACTCATCCTAAATATAAATAAACAAACCCAGCCATTAAAAGACAGTACTTGGTTGATTTGCAAAAGACACCTAAAATATAATGGCACAGAAAGGAAAAAATAATTCCAGATATAAGGAGTTAACAAGATTTACTACTAAATAACAGCATCAAAATGTTGAAAGTAAAAGGACAGAAAAGATATGTCAGGCAAATACTGAACAAAGAAACCTGATGTAGCTATATTATTGCCAGAAAAAAATAGTCTGTAAGACAAAAAGCATTATTAAAGATAATGAGGGTCAGTACAGAATGATGAAAGGTATAATTCTCCCAGACGGTATCACAGTTATATGTTTTTATGCTTCCTGATAACACAGCTACAAAACCTACAAAGCAAAAATTGACGAATTACAAAGAGAAATTGACAAATCTACCATTATAGTGAGAGTTCTGAACATTTCTCTCTAATTGATATATCAAGCAGACAAAAATCAGTAAAAATATAGAAGACTTGAAAAATAAAATTAACATTTGATCTGATGGACATAGGATTCTGCACCACAATTAGAGAAATCAAATTCTTCTCAAGCATTTTGTAAATGAAACATTTATAAAAATTGACATTATACTAGTCCATAAAATAAGTCTCAAAAAAATGTATAAGCTGATTCTAAAGTACATTAGGAAGAACAAAAGTGCCAGGAATAGCCAAGATAATTCTGAAGCCAGAAAGATAGGAAACTTACCCTACGAGACACCATGACACATTAGAAATCTATACTAATTAAGATAGTGTGGGGGAGGCTGGGTGGCTCAGTAGGTTAAACATACGACTTCGGCTCAGGTCATGATCTTGCCTACTTCACCGTTGTGAGTTCAAGTTCTGCTTTGGGCTCTGTGCTGTCAGCTGGGAGCTTGGAGCCTGCTTTGGATTCTGTGTCTCCCTCTCTGCCTATCTCCTGCTTGTGCTCTGGTCTCTCCAAAAATAAACAAACATTATTAAAAAAAAAACACGACATGTGATATAAGCACAGGGACAAATAGATTTGTCAGATAAAATAAAGAAAGCCCAGTTAAATTGGAATTTCAGATAAATAGTGAATGTGTATTTTATATGCTAATTATGGCAACCCTATAAATAAATCATTGGAGACTCAGAGAGAGCTTAGAAGTAGAACCATACACATATGGGACTTCACCCTATTACAGAGGTAGCAGATCAGGTCAGTGGGAAGAGATGTTATTCACTATATGGTATTGGGACAATTGTTTATTTATATATAAAAAAAATACAATAAAATTGCTTCTGTATCTCACACCAATAAAAATTCAGTCCCAGGTGGATTAAAGATTAAATGTAAAAAAACAAAAGTCTTGAAACACACAGAGATAAATATAGGAATTAACTTTTTGACATTTGAGTAGGAAAACTTTCTAAAGCAAGACACAAGAAGAACAAACCATAAAGCAAATGACAGATAATTAAATTACAATGAAATATAAAACTCTTGTGTATCAAAACATGCATTTTATATTTTTTCAAAACATGTATTTTATTTTTTTAAGTTCATTTATATATTTTGAGAGAGAGAAAGAGAGCACAAGCAAGGAAGGGGCAGGGAGAGAGAGAATCCCAAGCAGGCTCCACACTGCCAGCATAGAGTCCAATGTGGTGCTTGGACCCACGAACGTGAGGCGAAATCAAGAGTCGGACACTTAACCGACTGAGCCACCCAGGTGCCCCTCAAAAAATGCATTTTAAAACACATGAAAAGGCAGACCTCATACTATAAAAATATATTTTCAACAAATATAATGAACAAAGGATTAGTATCTAGAATTCATGAAGAATATGTAATGTATTATATGAATCAGTAAGAAAAAGACGCCACACAGTCTATGAAAGGTTCTAGAAGATGCAAATATCTTGACTGCTTCCAGTTTTTGGTGGCCTCTGCTATTCATCCTGTAGGTCTGGTCAGGGATGGACTTCTAGAAGCCCCTTAGACTGAAGAGGGATGGAATGTGAAGCAGTGTGAAACTGCTTTTTCTGTATGGTTGCTATGAGTGATAGAAATGCCTTCATATGGGTCAGAGGCAACACGATGCCTCACTTTTCTCTTGTAAGCAACAAATAGTTTTCCAGAGTTATTGTAAAAACAGAATCAGCCAAATCCTTTTGTCTGAAGGGCCTGAAGCAGATACAAGCATTATATAACAAAGTCTTGGTAAGTAATGGATACTTTTAGATTTTACTTTATATGCTCATTTATTTTTTGAATTGTTAAAGGCACATATAGTGAACAATATTCTTTTATAATCCACACAATATAAACATTAAAAATATCCTTATTTTGAATTTTGAAGCTCTCCCATTTGTCTTTCTCCTGGAATAGTCTGCTCCCTACTCCTTTCTGAGAGTATATTTCATGACATGTCTCACTTTAACACATTTTTAAGAGAAGAAAAACATGGTGTCCCATGTCTATGCACATTGGGAATTTTAAATTTTATTTACAAACAATAATAAGTAATCTTATATGTCATTTATGTAGGGTGGTACTTAGCGGTCCAGAGTAATCAGGAGATACAGAAACAGGAAACAATAATCTGTAATTTTACTTTACACATGTGTATATTGATAATGTTTAACAGGATAATATTTTTATTATTAAAATGATGGTATTAAGAGGAAATGAAAGTGAAAATTTTATTAAAGTTTAAACTTTTGAATGGCCTTGCTTGCATCTTCCTTCAGCTTTCTTTTTTTCAACTAGAATTTTAAATCCCAACCAAATTTTAGATAATAAAACGTGAATGGGTTAAAGTGATCCTGATGACTGAATCCATCTTTTTTTTTTTAATTTTTTTTCAACGTTTATTTATTTTTGAGACAGAGAGAGACAGAGCATGAACGGGCAAGGGGCAGAGAGAGAGGGAGACACAGAATCGGAAACAGGCTCCAGGCTCTGAGCCATCAGCCCAGAGCCTGACGCGGGGCTCGAACTCACGGACCGCGAGATCGTGACCTGGCTGAAGTCGGACGCTTAACCGACTGCGCCACCCAGGTGCCCCTGAATCCATCTTTTTAATACCTACAGCTGAGAAAAATATGGCACACAAATGTGCAGTAACTTACCCAAGGTTATAGAACTACTATGCAGGAGGGAAAGGACTAGTACCTAGCTATCAGAAAGGAATACAAATATTTCTACTGTACCACACAATAAGACAAGAGGAGAAAACAATACCTGATTTATACCAGTCTTATTTACCACTAAGGTTTTGTATTATGCCAAGAACATAGTCCCTTGGTCCTTCTTCCTCAACCATAGGGTAAACCCCTGCAATATATAACTCTATGAAGATTGTCCTGTAAGAAAAAAATTCCCTGCAAAATGGGTCAATGTGCATAAACCCCTTTTTAACTTATTGGGTGACTGTGAGGAAAGATGTCTCACTCATTGTATGGGAATGGAAATCAGTAAGTAGTGAACGTTTTAAATCTGCATTTGGTAATGCCATATGCCTTGGATGAAAATTTTTGCTCTCAAGAATTTATCCTATGGAGAATCTTACACAATTTCTAAAAATATATGCACAATCACCATGATTGTATCATTGTTTCAAATAGGAAATTATTGAAACAAGTTTTGCTGTAAGATAAATTCCACAGAGCAAAATGGCTGGATCAAGGCTTCTCAGGATATATAATAATATTTAATTACAAAGAAGAAAGTAAGAATTACTTGAAAAAATAATAATCACCATTAATTGTTCTGCCACTAGTCAGAAATAACTATCTCTTTATTTTCTATTACTAGTATGTATAATATTTATGGAAATAATTTCCAAGGGGGAGTGCCTACTATGACACTGCTTGACAGATAACATACATAATTTTTCAAGATTATTATCAGTACATTTAAAGATGAGGTAACTGAGTTTCAGAGGGGTTGAAGGAACTTGCAGGAGTAAGTAGCAAAGCTACAATGAGATCCCAACTGTATTACAGAATAAAATATAGCACATTAATATATATTTGATATTCCATCAAATTACTTCAGTAACCCTGTGAAGAAAGAATTACTTTACTCCTTTTCAGAATGAGAAACTGAAGCTGAGAGGGGTTAAGTATCTTACCTTTGGGTCACTTTTTAATAATGCACAGAACTCTGATAAGAACACAGTGTGTGTGACCACAAAGCCTTTTCTCTTTTCAACTCATCACACTGCCTTGTGTTCTTTAACTATAAAAGGATTCACAAGCTTTGGTTCTGACTATAAAAGTAATTGGTGTTGGGGCACCTGGGTGGCTTAGTCGGTTGAGCCTCCCACTTCGGCTCAGGTCATAATGTTGTAGTTCATGAGTTCAAACCCCACATCGGGCTTGCTGCTGTCAGTGCAGAGCCTGCTTCATATCCTATGTCCCCCTCTCTCTGCCCCTTCCCCACTTGTGCTCTCTCAAAAATAAAACATAAAAAAAAGTAATTCATGTTCATTTAGGATATTACCAAAAGCACAGGCAAATATTTAAAGATATAAATAACCTCCAATCTCACTCTCATTGATAAATAGTGTTCATGGTTTGTTGCATCCACTTGCAGCCAGAAACATCCACATGTATGCACATACATATCAGCTGTACATACATTTTACGTTACTGGAGTCACATCGGACTGATACATGGTATTGTGTACTAATTTTTGACCTTTACATTATATCATATGGTGTGAGGATAAGGTCCCCATTTCCTTTGTAGTAATTTACCAATGATCCAGCACCAATTCTTATTGACTATAAATTCTCAAGCAATTG
The DNA here is from genome assembly GCF_016509475.1 of Prionailurus bengalensis. Lineage (NCBI taxonomy): Eukaryota > Metazoa > Chordata > Mammalia > Carnivora > Felidae > Prionailurus > Prionailurus bengalensis. The sequence goes on along the minus strand of NC_057361.1, from coordinate 82,531,431 downwards.
GAAACGCCACATTTATCAAATACTCAATGTTTCTGTGAACTTGGTTTTACTGATTATTTTTCTATTCTGAGTCATTAATATATATGTAAATTCTTTTTTTAATGTTTATTTATTTTTGAGAGAGAGAGAGAGAGAGAGAGAGAGAGAGAGAGAGAGAAGCGGGCAGAGAAAGAAGGAGACATAGAATCCGAAGCAGGCTCCAGGCTCTGAGCTGTCATCACAGAGTCTAATGTTCAAACCCATGAACAGCGAGATCATGACCTGAGCCAAAGTTGGACGATTAATCAACTGAGCCACCCAAACACCCTTATATACATGTCAATTCTTGCACCAGGATTGAACTGTTTTAATATTGTATCTTTGTCGAAATTTGCCTTCCAAGTTAATACTTTACATTCCTTCCCAGCCACAAGCCCTTTATCCTTCTTCTGATTGGCTTGAGAAAGCTAATAATAAAGGAACATAAAGATAACATTTACTGAGCACTTAGTGCCAGACATTTCACTAAATGCTTTACATGTGTTTTTTCATTTAATTTTCATTACAACTTAATATGTAGGTTGTTGCTGTTATAACAGCCATTTGAAAGATGTTTTTTAATGGGGCTCAAAGAAGTTAAGTAATTTGCCAAAGGTAATTCAACCACAAAATGGTAACACCCACGAGCCAAACCCCTGACCATAGTCATATTGTGTGTGACTCCATATTACAGGTGAGGCCAGCACTGGGGAAATGACTCATCCAAGGTCCTGAAGTTCATTATCATACTTGGTTTGCCTGTACTGTATCCTCTTTCCAAGGCTTAGGGAAAACTGTTTCTTTGAAAGCAGCACTACCAACAATAGCCAAAGTATGGAAAGAGCCCAAATGTCCATCGATGGATGAATGGATAAAGAAAATGTGGTATATGTATACAATGGAGTATTACTCGGCAATCAAAAAGAATGAAATCTTGCCATTTGCAACTACATGGATGGAACTGGAGGGTATTATGCTAAGCGAAATTAGTCAGAGAAAGACAAAAATCATATGGCTTCACTCATAGGAGGACTTTAAGAGACAAAACAGATGAACATAAGGGAAGGGAAACAAAAATAATATAAAACAGGGAGGGGGACAAAATAGAAGAGACTCATAAATATGGAGAACAAACAGGGTTACTGGAGGGGTTGTGGGAGGGGGGATGGGATAAATGGGTAAGGGACATTAAGGAATCTACTCCTGAAATCATTGTTGCACTATATGCTAACTAATTTGGATATAAATTAAAAAAATAAAATTAAAAAAACAAATACAATTAACCATATTGTTTTTAATAATAAGCAATATAAGGACACAACAAATCAATGAAAAGATAACCCAAACTCAATAATGAAAGAAATACAAACAAAAATCTTAATATTTCATAAGAAAAAAGAAAAGGTACAGATTAGAATGTTGACCCTTTTCTTTTTGCTGAATAGTAGATATGTGTACCTGTATATTTATATTGTGCATATATATATATATAGTGCATGTATTTGCACAAAAGTACTTACGTATGCTAGTACCATTATATTGGGATAAAAATTATTAACACTCTATTAAGAATGTTTATCTTAGGAAGGCAAACAACAGTTTCACCTCTATACATTTCTCTATGATTTGATGTCCTTAATGTACGTATATACCAATTTTGTCATCCAGAAAAGTAATTGATATACAATTTTCAAAGCACAAGAAACATTGTTATGATTTAGCTCATACAAATAATGTTATAGAACTATTCACTTAGAACGGCATTCACCTTTAAGCATAAAAAGCAGATTATACACTATGTACAATGTGATCCCATTTATTGTTGGTAATACACCTATGTGTATAAGTACATAGTACAAAGCAAATGTGTGTAAAAGATATGACCCAAAATACAAAATATACACATACGTATACACCACACACACACACACACACACACACACACACACACAGATAAATACACTAGGTTACACACTCCCTCAGAGACACTCACACTGGCGGCTGTCTCTTCCGTGAGACAGGGATAGAACTTCCTGTCAAGAGCTCAGAGAACTAAACAGTATCTGACGCTGCAGGAAGGCCTACCTGTGTCATTCAAGCCTCCAGCAAGCCCTGTTTGGTGGGTCAGACCAGAGGCCCCTCCCCTCCCCAAATCCTTGCAGAGCCTCCTCCCAGATGTTGAAAGATGTAATTCTGACCCTGACCAGCAGGTGGCGATTACCTTTGTGGCAACTGAAAAGCATTGATTTCTGTAAGAAGAAACAATAATTGTTGCACTTTTTAATAACAGATTATGAAACAGTATGTACACTATGGTACAAAACATTTGAAAATTTTTTATGGATATAAAAAATTGAAATAGTGTATTCTTTGTTTTCCTGATGGCAACTCCCAAATCTGCACCTCTCATTAATTTGTTCAATCAGGAAATATTTATTCAGAGAAACATCCTTTTATCTTAGCTGTGATACATTTCTATACAAAATTTCCTCACAGATACAGGAGTGCCTTTGTGGATTATCCGGATAAATTTCATATTTAGCTCCTTCCTCTGCTTGTTGTCTATCTACTTGCCCCACCTTGCCAAACTGGGTTTTTGATCCATGGTTTTGTGGAACTTTGTGGTCACCTTTATTAGAAGGGTTTCCATTGAATATAGCTAAGACCTACAAAACCTTACTTAATAGTCAGTTCAACGCAACTAGATTGGACAAAATATTTATTGAGATCTAATCATGGTCTAGAGCATAGTCAATTATCATTAAAGAGAAGGTTTCTATGCATCTCTTTCTGACACAACACAGTGGCAGATTTCTGGGAGAGATTTGGGCTTACCTCACCCCTGGAACGGTGACCTATGCAATTTAGAATTCCTGTTGTTCTTTATGCCCAATGTCCTCTCCTAAAAGAGAACTGTGTTTTCTATTTCAAGTCAGAGTTCCCTTCCCAAGGGCACAGGAAATTCTAGAGGGGAGTGGAGGAAGGTGAAACCAAATAACATTATACATGCAATTCTTATGTTCCATGTGCTTTCCTGTCTTCTTACTTTACTTTCTAAATGTTAACATCAGAGAATACCTTAAAAGGCAAGACACTCAGAGGGGGAAAATTTTTTTTGGCTTGGCTTCTGGAGAGTCCAATTAAGTTGGGAGATCTTTCTGGTTCCTAACAGACCTAACCCAGTATCTCTGTGAAAACTTTGGGTAAATTCCTTCAAACTCTTTTGACCTTATTTATTTGAATTCCACTGCTTTTCAGTCATCCAGGATTGTGAAGGTTAAAAATGAAATGTATCTTATACTCAAATTTCCCAAATGTAGGGAACCAATATATTGTAGGTTAGAGCTAATTGCTGCCAAAGGCACAGGCCTTAGACTCATTACCATGAGTGCCATTCCAGCTTTAGGAGAAGAATGTGAAAATACTTTAAATCTCCATTAATTAAAGTTTTTGATTATCATGTTACTGCAAAATGGAACCCAGTTAAGCATTCATAGTTCACTCAAGTCCCCATCAAACTGAAGTATGTCCTTTGCTTTAAGAGATATCATCTAGCTCCCCTCTATCTTATCCATGGTGTCCTCTTCTAAACTAGAGGCCCCCTTTCTGTATTCAAGCGATAACACAGTAATGAGATACACCACTGTCACTTCTCACCAGCACCAGAATTTAAACTGCAGACCAGGTTTGTTCTTCACAATAGACCTCCATTCCTATAAAGCCATACACCTCTGCAATGAGATTATCATTGATCAAGACTTTGGCAACTGACTGCACAAGCAGTTTATAATCCTCAAAAAAAATCAGAGTTACTATTTTATAGTCACAGCCAACACACTCAGGTTTTGTTTGATTTATTTCTTTTTTTTAATTTGTTAATGTTTATTTTTTTAATTTTTTAAATGTTTATTTATTTTTGAGACAGAGAAATACAGAGCATGAATGGGGGAGGGTCAGAGAGAGAGGGAGACACAGAATCTGAAACAGGCTCTGGACTCTGAGCTGTCAGCACAGAGCCCAACGTGGGGCTCCAGCTCACAGACCGCGAGATCATGACCTGGGCTGATGTCGGACACTCAACCGACTGAGCCACCCAGGTGCCCCTGCTTGATTTATTTCTTAACTTTTTATCTAGTATAACCCCAACTCAAAGCCAAAAAATAATTTCTATATCCTGAACACTTCCAAATAAATATACCTTGTATTACTCTATATCCATATGATATTGTTATATAAAACAGAAGATTTATAGTTTCATTTTGTAATATTTTTCTTACTTTTAAAGGTTCGTTTTAGAAAGAGTTTCACTCCCAAAGTATTTAAGGGCATCTTTGCACACTGCTGCCATATAAAAAGAAAAAGAAGGCAGGGAAACAAAGGTAAATAATAGGCACGATGAAATAATAAATTATAGGACATAAAATAGAGAGTTCTTGACAATGACATCTAACTCATTTACTTTTACAAGTGATAAAATAGAGCACAGAGAAGTTCAATGACTTGCCCAAAATAAGACAGTGAATGAAAGAGAAAGGACTTGGACCTATGTATCAGAAAATGCATATGCATTTTAATTTTGTTACACATTAACATAGTAAGAAAATAACCCCTGGTTTATAAATGTGAGATTTACAGCTGAGGCTCTGTGGTATACTCGAAGAAATGTGGAGCTGGCAGTCAAAAGGACACTTATTGTCATCTCTGTTTACCCACTTAGTAAATGTGTGGCCCAAAACAAAGTACTTCATTTTTTACTGCCCTAGTCTCTTGATCTGTGGAACGGAGATAAGAATTACTCACATCAGAGTTATGAGTGATGAATAAATTAGGTAAAACATACAATGGAGAAATCACAGTGCCACGCACACTGCAGATGCTCAGAGTTCTCTGGATTCCCTAATAGGCAAAAACAAAGCATCCACCTGAAATCCTGCCATGGACTATGGCACAGCCTGCCTAAAACAAGCCCTCCCTCTCATAGAGATACTCCATATTCTCCAGGTGTGGGATGGGCACACCCCATCCTGAGAGAATCTGTCCCCTTAAATGGTGTGCCCTAGGTGCCTCACTTCCCTCATTTCCCTCACCTTTGTCCTGGCCCTAGTTGAGAGGAATACTTATAGCAATAATGGCTAAAATTAACTGAGCACTCAACTATGTGCTAGTCACTATGCTAAGACGGTTCCATGTGTTACCTATTTAATTCTTCCCTACCACCATGTAGAATAGGTAGCACTATTATGCCCTGTGTAGAGAAAAACAGAGGCTTAGAAAATTAAGTTCTTGTACAAGATCAATCAGTTATTGGCAAAGTTATGGTGGTGGACTGTGTGTATTCAAAATCCAGGTTATTAACAATTTACAGATAGGATTATTTTGTTATGAAAATGAAATTGAAAGAAGATAAGTGACATGAACATAATAACCGCAACTCAATCACCTGATCCTCAATGCAAATATCTCTCAAACAGACCAGCTATTATGCTTTGTTCTCATGTAGCATCTTGTCTTTCCAGGACTCAATGAAAAACTTCTCTAAAAGTAATGTGGAAAGTGAAACAACACAAAAGGGTTTGATTGTTTTCTTAGTGTGTCATCTGTATCACACATATATGGTAACTAATGCAACAATCCTTTGTATTGACAATTGTAGGGCTAAAATGTGCACATTATGCTAAGACAAGTAAGTAAAGAGTCACATGAATTAGCTGGTTCCTGAGGATTCAGGCAGAAGTATTGGTGTTGCAATTTGGGAAGGTGAAATAAGGACAGTGAACGTAACATTTATATAATTTCTACTCTATGGGGTAAACATTGTATTTCATCTTTTTTATTCTTAATAACCACCATTCAAGGTAGCCAGAATTATTGCCATTAAACAGATGAAGACTATAACATTCATAGGTTAAGTAACTTGTCCCAAGTTTCCAGGTTACTTAGGCCCAAGATCTTTCCTAATTAACCATAAGCCTCCTAGACCTTGAATCTAATTATTTAGGGAACTTGAATTTACCTAGAGATGATCAGGACAGTGAAGAATGCCCACCAGTGCATTTTCAAACATATGCTGTACTGCCTTATAAATCAAAACTTTTATAAATAATAATGGAGATTTATAAATACTTAAGAGGAAGAAATCTCACAGAGGAATACTACTGACAATAAAATATGAAAAAAATTCAGCTATAATTAATTATAGAAATGAAAATAAGACAATATTTCAGAATATTATGGATATAATTTCAGAAAATTATGAATATATTCTGCAAAAGAATATTAAACTATATGTGTATCTATATAATCTGTTGATATATTTAAGTTAGTAAGTAATTAGCAAGGAAAAACACCTGGAAGAACACATAGCCTACAAGCAATAGTGGCTTTGTGGAGTGAGATAAGAGACATAGAAGTTAAATTTTGCCTTCAAATAATGTATTTCCATAATTGTTTCATTTTATTTCAATAACCACATATTGATCTCATAATGTGAAAAATAATTGTACTGATACTTCCAACACACACACAAAAAAACAACTGGTTTTAAACTGAATCACAAAATGATCATGAAAAAAAATCTGTATTGATATTGAAAAGTGCTCACAATATACTTTATAACTGGAAAAATATAATTATAAACTATACAGTAACAATATACTTTACAAGTGGAAAAAATCTAATTATAAACTGTACAGTAAGAGCCTATTATTTCAAGTGACACCTGGGTGGCTTAGTCAGTTAAGCATCTGATTCTTGACTTGGGCTGAGGTCATGATCTCACAGTTCATCTGTTCGAGCCCTACTTCGGGCTCTGTGCTGACAGCATGCGGAGCCTGCTTGGGATTCTCTCTTCCTCTCTCTCTGCCCCTCCCCCCTCAAAATAAGTAAATAAACTTTTAAAAAGATCCTATTATTTCAAAATAAAACAATATACGTGTAAAGTATGTTAAAATACATAGCCCCAAATATTTACACACAAATACATGCACACACACACACACACACACACACACACATACACATCGCCTTCTTTATTTTGTTTTAATTCCAGTTAGTTAACATACAGTATTATGTTAGTTTCACGTGTACAATATAGTGATTCAACAATTCCATACATCTCCCAGTGCTCATCACAACAAGTGTACTGCTTAATCCCCATCACCTACTTCACCCATCT